>NC_141058.1:33704114-34234114 GCF_041138505.1 Cibotium barometz
TTGAGAGATGCAATCTTTGCTCACGCGACATTATCTTTGTGTACAAAGAGAAAAGAGAGGAGCTTAGGGCTTCTGGAATGGTGGTAGAGAAGAGCTTGGAGTTTTCTCGAGATGATAGTAGATTCAAGGTCTCCTATATTGGAGAGCATAATACTGCACATAGGCATGGCAGAGTCCAGGCTCACATGCACCCCCCTCCCCGACATAGATGGTCCCACCAAGTGTATTTTCTTATAGTTCTTTAGTTTTAAAATTTAATTGTAGAACAAAAATAAGGATTGGCGAATCAATCGACTCATGGTTTTCCAAATAAATGGAGCCTTGCACATCTGGATTAAAACCAATGGATTATAGGTCATCATGGATTATCTTATCTAGCTCTTCTGTTATCATGAATTTTTGACATCTACTATGTAGCGATATTATTTATGATACAAAGGTTACATGGTTACATAGACAAGCTTTTTTTTAATTGACCTACTCTCAAATTTGTAGTCAAAGGTTCCAACCATATGTGTTTTCCAACCATATGTGTTTCCAGATCCTTATCCCTAAACCTAAAGGTTCCAACCATATGTGTTTTCTAGGTCCTTATCCCTAAACCTATATCACCTTATCCTAGGCATATTTTTTCTTTAATTCATTAGGAATTTTTTGGACCCAAAGAGGGCCTCTTGGATTAACTTTTGATTAGGAATGGACCAATAGGAAGAGGGCTAGGTGCACATTTTTGACTTCTTTGACCCTAGGGGGGCTAGGCTTTGGTTTGCTAATGGGGCCTAATTACTACTCTTGTCCCCCTACCTCCTGGAGGTCCCTCCACCTAGAATCGCGCAGATTAAAAACCCTAAAAAGCAAAATTTTTTAATTTTTTTCTCCCAAAAGTGTGTTTTCCCTCTCAAAGTTCCCCCCAACATACTCTAGGTTTGGAAAGCTCATTTTGAACCTCTTTCTTCCTCTTCTAAGCTCTCCATTGCTGCAGAAACTCCATACCTCTCAAGCTCTCCCTCCTTCTCAAGCTCCCTCAGTCTCAAGCTCCCTCTCCCTCTTTCTTCCTTTTCTAAGCTCTCCATTGCTATAGAAACTCCATCCCTCTCAAGCTCTCCCTCCTTCTCAAGCTCCCTCCCTCTCAATCTCCCTCACTCTCTCTCTCTCTCTCTCAATCTCCCTCACTCTCCATTTTGCTGCAGAAACTCTATCCCTCTTTAGTCTACTCTAGGTTCAGGAAGCCTATTCTCAAACTCTAACCCTCTTTTAAGCTTTCCATTGCTGCACTGAAAACCCTAAACTTTCTCTCCTCTCCACTCCTCTGTTATAAAACAAGCTTTTATTTTCCCTTCTTCTCTTTTCTTACCACCATGGCTTCTTCCAGTAATGTGAGAAGACCTAAGGAGAAGGTGGAAGAGCTTGTGCTGTATAACACAAGAGATGAGAATGGAGTTTGGGCTCCAACAAGATTCAGGGTTGGGGCTTGGGTCTACATGTGCAGCCAAGCTCTAAGAGACCACATCGACGAGTGCATCAATTGGGGAATATGCTACATGATTGGAAGGGGCGGCTACAAGGCTTCAAGCATACTAAGAAGGACTGATTGCCATAGTGCAACATGTGTATACCCTTGGAGACCTGTACATTCAAGGCCCAATGACCAAGGTTTTCTTCAAATCGATAGTTTTTCTGAATTTCTCATTACCATCCTAGAGAATATGAAATGGTATAATTTTCCTTCACAGAGTATTTACTTATTCATTTTCCAATATTCATGGGATTTAAACATAGGATTAAAGAGAACTCTTATTTTGATATAAAAAAATTCTGTATGCATCTATTTATGCATAAAAATCAATATTGATGAAAGTAACACTTTTATAATAAAAAAAATTCTTTTATGCATCATTTTATGCATAAAAATCAATATTGATGAAAGTCACACTTTTATAATTAAAAAAATTCTTTTATGCATCTATTTATGCATAAAAATCAATATTGATAAAAGTAACACTTTTATAATAAAAAAAATCTTTTATGCATCTATTTATGCATAAAAATCAATATTGATAAAAGTAACACTTTTATAATTTAAAAAATTCTTTTATGCATCTATTTATGCATAAAAATTAATATTGATGAAAGTAACACTTTTATAATAAAAAAATTCTTTTATGCATCTACTTATGCATAAAAATCAATATTGATAAAAGTAACACTTTTATAATAATAAAAAATTCTTTTATGCATCATTTTATGCATAAAAATCAATATTGATAAAAGTAATACTTTTATAATTAAAAAAATTATCCAATATACATCTTTCTATGTATAGAATTTAAATCTAATGAAAATCACTCTTTTATAATAAAAAATAATAATCAATATACATCTTTCTATGCATAGAATTTAAATCTAATGAAAATCACTCTTTTATAATTAAAAAAATTAATCAATATGCATCTTTCTATGAATAGAATTTAAATCTAATGAAAATCACTCTTTTATAATTAAAAAAATAATCAATATGCATCTTTCTATGCATAGAATTTAAATCTAATGAAAATCATTCTTTTATAATAAAAAAATTAATCAATATGCATCTTTCTATGCATAGAATTTAAATCTAATAAAAATAACACTTTTGTGATAAAAATATTTCTACTATGCATTTTCCTATGCATAGAATGAAAATAACACTTTTAGAATACACAAACGATGGGGATTACTCTTTTTGAATAATAAAAGGTAATAATTATTTCACAATATTTAAGAAAATTTTGCCATAACCTCCTTTGTATGGCTGACCATTTTTAAAATTTTTCTATTCTTAATTTACTTAAAAATTATCCCCAATTTGTTTAAAGCATTCTAAACTAATCAATTTTCACTTTTAAAAGAGAAACAATATGAAAAGTTTAATTCAAATCATTTGATTACTTAACTAGAATAAAGAAGGCTGAATTTAAGAATGAGAGAGGGGGAAAGCCTTTCCAGCAAGGCATAGCATGAGATTATCATTTTAAAGATAACAAAAAATTAGAAAACCATTAAAAAAATAAGAAAAATAGGATTTCTAACTTACATGAAATTCTGGGAGCTTTCCTTTGGCTTGATGGTTTGAGGGATCTACTCTTGTTTGCAACAAGAGTGGCCACCAATTCTTTAGAAGAGGGAATGGTCAAAAACTAATGAATTATTAAGAAATTCATAGTTTTTGGCTCTTGGGAGGAGTAGAGTAACAGTGCATAAAACACTATTAAGTTTCAACAAAGGGGGAGGCTTCTATTTATAGGAAAAAGTGAGCTTCTAAAGCTGATTCTAGAATTTTCCAGATCAGTTTGGTCAATTTTGACCATTTTTGGGTCAGTTTAGCTTACTTTTTGGAACTAGACTTGAATAAGAGAGAGGAGAGATGAAATATCTCAATATTTGAGAATTTAAAACTCCACCACACATGTGGAATAGGCGCCTCCTTCATGAGGGGAAATCCGCACATCTAACGTGTCAAAAATTCATTTTTTTAGTATTTCCTTTGGTCCTTAGTCCACTCTTCATCTTATGTGAGTATTTACTCATTTTTGGGGGGATTTTCTTTATTTCTTCTATTTATCTCCTCCACACATTTGGATGAATCTGATTGGCCCCTCAAAACCTTAATTTAAAATTTTTAAAAAATCTAGACCCCTAGGATAAGGCCTTTTGAACAGATTATAATTATTAATGCACCTTCTGAAAATCTTTTTGAACTTCTGTTTTAGGGGAATTTATTTTAATAAGAAGAGATATTTTTCCATCCAAAAATATCTAAAATCTGAATAACCTCTCTCTAGAACATTTTCTCTCTCTAGGTAAAAATAGGTAGAAACAAGATCTTTTATATTTTTGAAGAGGGATTTGATTACACGGAAAGATACTGGACATCGTGAGAGGCTGGGGAGGAATCTTATAGTAGTCAAAAGCCTTAACTAACTGAACTGATCTGACCGACGAACCCGTAAGTCCCATAGAGTCAGATCAGGGAAAAGATTGCACTTGGATCATAGAGACCAATGCTTTTTTTCTCATTGAGAGAGGCACATCCGTGGATTCTTTTCCATAGAACAATTTTTGTTTGGGATTTACTTCATCTATCATACCATAACAGAATTGAGTCTCAATTTAGGGATCCATCAGTCCACCCCATCTAGTCCCGTGGGTTAAAAACCAATCGTCCAACCACTGTAGTGATGGGATCCAATTAAGAATTTGGTAAGGTTTTGTCCCGGGTACCAGGGAAAAGAGTTCCTAGGCCCCCTAGCCGGGTATTCATGCAAACTTAAAATTAGTCATACCACTTACACACCCAATGTTGCCATATATATATAGGCAGTGATGTGTGTGAACACACTTAGGACCACCGGGGCACTTTTTCCCTCTTTAGGAGGTTTTTTCCCCCGGCTTGTATATACGCCCATCCTTCTAGGGCTAACTAATATTTTGCACATTGACACAATCTAATACACTTTGTGTTGTGTGCATTCTTGCTTCTTCTTCTCAAAGCTTTGTGTGCTTTCCTGCAACCCTAATTCCAACAATTGGTATCAGAGCAGGCATCGGCTCCCAGGGCTACGCCGCCAGCACCCTTCGACTCACGTTTTCTGATTGAGGTGAGCTTTCACGAGCACTTCCAGGTCCCTATACTCTGCAAATCAATCCAAAGGGCTTGGCGTTCTCAGAATTTGCATCTGAGGTCATTTCGGGCTCCGTTTTCGCATTTCAAGTTCTGCACAGGTGTTTTCGTCATTTTCTGCAGAAATTTTGACAGTGCAGTTTTCTGCAAAACAGGCATACGTGTTCTATTGTGGACCGTGCTACATAGCACAAGTTGTCTTCTGTTCAGTCTTTGCTTCATTACAGGTAGCTTTTGCATCAGTTTCAGTCAGTGGCCATGGCTGATAACAGCAATGATGTATTTCGCATGTTATCTGTAAATTGGATGGAGACAGCAACTACCCACTTTGGGCATACATGATGCAGCATGTTTTGGTTGCAAAAGGAGTGTGGAACATTGTGCAGGGTATGGATGTACGTCCAGGTTCTGTGGATGTAGGATCTGTTGAGGATGTTGCAGGTTCTAGCAGCTCTACTGTTGCTGCTGTTTTACCCACTGCTGAACAAGCTCGTTGGGATGGTAAAAATGCATAGGCTAATGCCTCGGGCTTTCTGTCAAACGTAACATCACCCCACATATTCGTTCAGCTAAAATAGCAAAACAGGCTTGGGATATTCTAGCTGGTTTGTATGCAGGTCGTAACGAGGTAAAAATCGCTTACCTGTGTAAAGAGCTAGAATTGAAGATTATGCAAGAAGATGATGACATGAATGTTTTTCTTGCTGAGATTAAAGATCTCAAAGAATAGTTGATTTCTGCAGGTGAGATTATTCTTGATCATTCTCTTATGCACTGTTCTTGATGCTTTACCTGAGACATATCAGACTTTTGCTTCCACGTGGAGACTTCTTAATGAGGACAGACCTGATGCTATCAAGTATGATACTTTAGTCAACAAGCTCTTGCAAGAAGCGCAGTCCAGGCAAAACAGGGCCAGGCAGCGTGCAGTTGATCAAGCATTTATTGCTGCCCAGCAGCAGAGAAGAAGTGGTAAGACAGCCCCTTCCACTGTTTCTTCTCCTATTAGTAGGTCTGCAACTTCTTCTCCTTCAACAGGTAGCAACAATAAGTCTGAGAAGGCTCTTGATAAAGGCAAGAAAAAGACCAGGTGCAACTATTGTAAGGCAAATGATCATGTCATTAAGAATTGCCCTAAGCTAAAGGCTAAAGAGGCAAAGAAGAAAGAGTCAAATGCAGCCACAATAGCGGATGCTTCTACAAATGCAGATTCTGCAAATGTTGTGCAGGATACAGAATGGGCGTTTAGCGTGTATTGCCAGTATGACCCATCTGTACATGATGCATGTTTGGCAGTTTCTGTTGACTCTAATGTATGGTATTTTGACAGTGGTGCTACAAAGCACATTACCTCGCATCGTGATATGTTCACTTGTCTTGAGGCTGTCTCTAATGGGAATACTGTCACATGTGCCAATAATGCTTCTTACCCAGTGAAGGGCGTTGGTAAAATTATGCTTACTGCTGCAAATGGCAGCGCTTTCACACCTTCAGATGCTTTGTATGTACCAGGGATAAAGAAGAATCTATTGTCTATCTCTGCGCTTGCTAGACTTGGATTTGTAGTCAAATTTGTGGATGACAGATGTACTGTTCATGATTTGACTTCTGGTGATACGATTATTGCATCTGGCACCTTGTTTCGTGGGCTGTATAGGCTCAATTCTTATGACAAGTGTGTGGAAGATTCAGCAAATGCAGTTTCTGATGAAAAGGTAGTTTCAAATGCAAAACTATGGCATGCTCATTTTGGTCATCTGAACTTTGCTAGTTTGCTGCGTTTGCAAAAATTTGATATGGTTGCTTCATTGCCCCCTCTTGAGGCACCATTGAAACATGTTTGTGAAGGCTGTATTTTGGGCAAAATGCAGCGTTCTGCGTTTCCAAAGGATGGTTTGCAACTTGTACATAGTGATGTATGTGGGCCTATGCAAACTCCGTCATTTGGTAAACACTTGTACTTCATGACTTTCATTGATGATTACTCAAGGCATGCATGGGTATATCCACTAAAGGCAAAGTCCGAAGTGTTTTTGTGCTTCAAACAGTTTTTTCTTATGGTTGAAAATGTATCCAATTGTACTGTGGGCACCCTCCGTTCTGATCGAGGGAGGGGGTACTTGTCTAAAGAGTTTGATGCATTTTTGGCTAGTCGTGGGATAAAACACCAATGTACAGTACCGTATACTCCTCAGCAAATGGTGTTGCTGAGAGGAAAAACAGGTCACTTATGGAGATGGCACGATGTATGGTCAAGAGCCAAGCTTTGCCACATGCGTTTTGGCTTGAGGCTGTCATGTGTGCTACATATGTACTCAACAGGTGTCCCACTAAGGCCTTGCAGTCTATTACTCCATACGAAGCTTGGCATGGCAGGAAGCCTTCTATTGGTCACTTACGTGTCTTTGGTTGCTTGGCCTATGCTTTAGTGCCTGTGCAACAACGCAGAAAATTGGATGATAAGGCTGTCAAATGCATTTTTGTTGGTTACAGTGCTGAGAGTAAGGGTTACAGATTGTATCATCCACAGTCAAAGCGTATCTTGATTAGTCGAGATGTTGTTTTTGTGGAAGATGCTGTGCAACCTTTGTTATCATGTACCAAAGAGACAGGTGTGAGCTCACGGGATGTATTTGATACGTTGTTGCCTCTCTTTACAGGTGGGAATTCAAATGTAAGTCCTAATGAGGCAAATATTCAGCCTATGCAGATTTCAAACGACATCATAGATCAGCCTATTTCTGATGCAGATTTATAGGATGTAATTCATGAGGATAGGGCTGAAAATGAGAAGGCTAGAGGTATGCCAAAATGGCTGGTGCAAACCTTGTGTGATAGTAAGGTTGATGCACCTATGACTAGTCGTACTCGTTCAGGTTTTCAGCATGCCTCTTATACATCAGATTGTTATGCTTTGGCTGTGTCTAGTATGTGTGAAGAGGAAGAACCTCTTTCATTTGATGAGGCACAAAATTCAGAAAATTGGTTGGCTACAATGCAAAGTGAATATGATGCTATAATGAAGAATGGTACATGGTCTTTGTGTGATTTGCCTATTGGTAAAAAGGCCATTGGATGTAAGTGGGTTTTTAAGTTGAAACGAAAGCTAGATGGCAGTGTTGATCGCTATAAGGCTAGACTTGTTGCAAAGGGTTATGCTCAAGAAAAGGGCATTGATTTTGATGAGACCTTTGCTCCCACTTGTCGTATGACTACCATTCGTAGCATTTGTGCATTGGCAGCTCATAATGATTGGAATGTACATCAGTTGGACATAAAGACTGCATTCTTGAATGGAGATTTGCATGAGGAGGTGTATGTATCGCAGCCTCGTGGTTTTGTTCAAAGAGGGCAGGAAAACAAAGTGTGCAGGTTAAAAAAGGCTTTATATGGTTTAAAGCAAGCTCCACGAGCTTGGTATGAAAAGATACATGCATATTTGACTGCACATGGTTTTCAGAATAGTCCAACAGAAAGCACTTTGTATGTTAAACGTGTGGATGATGTACATCTAATCATTGCTCTCTATGTCGATGACATGCTGCTCACAGGACCAAATGAGAGTCATATTGCTGATTTTAAGGCTGATTTGAATGCCTCTTTTGAGATGTCAGATTTGGGGCATTTGCATCATTATTTGGGGATACAATTTAAGCAGTGTGATGGAGGTATTGCTTTGTGTCAGACAAAGTATATTGAGACATTGTTGCGGAGATTTGGCCTTGAAGACTGCAAGCCTATTGCTACTCCAATGGAAGTTGAGTCTTCATGATGCTGGAGATCACTTTGATGTCACACTCTATCAGACAGCTGTTGGTTGCCTCATTTATGTATGCATTACGAGGCCGGACATTCAGTTGCAGTCTCACAGATGAGCAGGTTTATGCATAGCCCAGGGACTCAGCATTGGAAGGTAGTTAAACGCATCTTTCGCTACTTGAGTGGCACCATACATCTTGGGTTGTTTTATCCCAAGGGGGGATCGTTGCCGCCAGATTTACATGCTTTTTCGGACTCAGATTGGGCTGGTTGCTATGACACAAGAGTGTCCACAAGTGGTTTTTGTTTCATGCTCGGTAGCTCATGCATATCTTGGTTGAGCAAGAAGCAACCTACTGTGGCCACTTCTAGTTGTGAAGCTGAGTACAGGGTAGCTTTCATAGCTACGATTGAGTGTGTGTGGCTCAGACGGCTTATGGCTGACTTGGGTGTTGGCTGCCACCTCTATCTTCACTGACAGTCAGAGCACATTGGCAGTTGCGAGAAACCCAGTTTTTCATGCTCACACAAAGCACATTGAGGTGCATTATCACTATGTTAGGGAGAGACTCTCAGCAGGAGAGATCAGCTTGGCCTATGTGCCAACACAGGACAACCTCGCCGATCTTTTCACAAAGGCGCTTCCTCGTGAGAAGTTCGAAGCTTTCCGCAAAGCTTTGGGCTTGCTCCCCTTTGTGGACTGATCTACTTCGGGCATGGCACTCCCCTATACATGAGTGCCAGCTCTCATTCACACCATCACTCCCAGGGGAGATTTGTTGCCATATATATATAGGCAGTGATGTGTGTGAACACACTTAGGACCGCCGGGGCACTTTTTCCCTCTTTAGGAGGTTTTTTCCCCCGGCTTGTATATGCGCCCATCCTTCTAGGGCTAACTAATCTTTTGTACATTGACACAATCTAATACACTTTGTGTTGTGTGCATTTTTGCTTCTTCTTCTCAAAGCTTTGTGTGCTTTCCTGCAACCCTAATTCCAACACCCAATATGAAATTGCCTTTTTTCACAAAATCAGCTATCTTTAAAACAATCATTTAATAAAACCATAGTGTCACTGATCATAATCCTCCAAAATATCCGGTTGAATCCTAATTTCCAATTTTTCCTTCATCGGTGTACCTATGGCATCATTGGCAACCATAATGCTCACCACCTGTCCACTCAGGGGCCTTTTCGATAGTTCCTAGCTCATAGTAGCCAGCAATATATTCACATATCAAAATGGAATCTCCATTGAAGATCAGCAAGATCAACCAACGAATCCATATAAAAGAGCCATGGACTCATCCGTTGAGCCATGGACTCATCCATTGAGGACCAGCAAGGTCAATCAACCAGATCCATGCCCGAATTGAGAAAACAACTCTTACTCCTTGTTCCAATATCTTCCTCGACACACACGTGGGTATCGTCGGTGACCCAGAGCCCCGAGCACCGTATGGTCAGCACCCTCTAAGATCCTTCACAGGTGACCTAGCGCTTCACTCATAGGCCACTTCCTTGGTCCCTCATCCACCGTACTGGAAGCTCACCATTTTAATTGAACCGAGGCTGGTCAAGACCTCGGCCGACCTTGCTACGCAAGACGTCCTCCATTGACTCTCCGTCAGTTGTTACAACTTTATCAGATTAGGTCTCCACCACGACCTCATTCACAAGACGGTCAAAATGCTTCCCAACATTCTTGACATAAAACAGCCATTTAAAAACAGGTCATAAATATAGTTTCTATAATGAACTCTCGTTTTTCCATATTGTTCCACATCAATTCTCATTTATTTCATATGTATTCCCATTCTCATCACATCATTTTCCATTTCATCACATCTTTTCTCATTTATCCGCATCGGATCTCATCCACTCGCATCTACCATATCCACATCTCATCTCATCACTCGTATCTACCATATCCACATCTCATCACATCACACATCATTCACATCTCATCAATTCAGACCACATCACATTCCCTCACATCACATCTATTCACACCACATCACATCTCATCTATTCAGACCACATCACATTCCCTCACATCACATCTAATTCATTTTACCTCACATCTTATTCATTCACATCTATCCCGATTCACATCCCATCACATCACATTCATTCATATCCATCATATTCACATTTATTCATATCCATCACATTCACATTCATTCATATGAATCACATTCACATTCATTCATATCCATCACATTCACATCCACATATATTTATGACACATCACATCTCTTTCCATCATATCACATTCTTTCACATACACATCTATATCCATTCTTTCACATACTCATTCATGTCAATTCTTTCACATATACATTTACATCCATTCTTCACTTATACATTTACATCCATTTTCATCACATATCATCCACTCATATCCCATATCATTCATTTACATCCTGATTCACATGACATCACATCTCATCCATTTTCATCACATATCATCCACTCATATCCCATATCATTCATTTACATCTGGATTCACATGACATCACATCTCATCCATTCATTCACATCTATCTGATTCACATCACATCTTATTGCATCTACTCACCTCACATCACATCACATCACATCTTATTGCATCTACTCACCTCACATCTATCTGATTCACATCACATCTTATTGCATCTACCCACCTCACATCTCATCACCTCTATTCACATCACATCACAACCACCCATCCATTCATTCACACTTATTTGATTCTCATCACATCTCATTACATCTATTCACCTCACATCTGATCACCTCTATTCATATCACATCCATCCATCCATTCACATCACATCTCATCACATCTATTCACCTCACATCTCATCACCTTTATTCACATCACATCCATCCATCCATTCACATCTATCTGATTCACATCACATCTATTCACCTCACATCTCATCACCTCTATTCACATCACATCCATCCATCCATTCACATCTATCTGATTCACATCACATCTCATCACATCTATTCACCTCACATCTCATCACCTCTATTCACATCACATCTCATCACCTCTATTCACATCACATCTCATCACATCTATTCACCTCACATCCATCCATCCATCTATCTATTCACATCACATCCATCCATCCATATCTATTTGATTCACATCACATCTCATCACATCTATTCACCTCACATCTCATCACCTCTATTCACATCACATCCATCCATCCATCCATTCACACCTATCAGATTCACATCACATCTCATCACATCTATTCACAGAATTTAAACATAGAATTTAAGAGAATTCTAATTTTTGATATAAAGATTCTTTAGGCATCTATTTATGCATAAAAATCAACTTCAGTGTGGGAATAACACTTTTATAAAAATCCTTTTATGCATCTATTTATGCATAAATTTAATTTTAAGGAAAATATCACTTTTGAAATAAAATTAAATCTTTTATGCATCTTTCTATGCATAAAATCAGTTTTAATGAGAATAACACTTTTGAAAGAAAAATAAATCCTTTATGCATCTTTCTATGCATAAAATCAGTTTTAATGAGAATAACACTTTTGAAAGAAAATTAAATCCTTTATGCATCTTTCTATGCATAAAAGCAGTTTTAATGAGAATAACACTTTTGAAAGAAAATTAAATCCTTTGTGCATCTTTCTATGCATAAAATCAATTTTAATGAGAATAACACTTTTGAAATAAAAATAAATCTTTTATGCATCTTTCTATGCATAAAATCAATTTTAATGAGAATAACACTTTTGAAAGAAAAATAAATCCTTTATGCATCTTTCTATGCATAAAATCAATTTTAATGAGAATACCACTTTTGAAAGAAAATTAAATCCTTTATGCATCTTTTTATGCATAAAATCAATTTTAATGAGAATAACACTTTTGAAATAAAAATAAATCTTTTATGCATCCTTCTATGCATAGAATTTAAATTCAATGAAAACAACACTTTTATAATAAAAAGATTTTCAATATGTATCTTTTTATGCATAGAAATTAATTTCAATAATTAGTATCAATGATATCCATGCATATTTATAGGTGAATATGTACATGGAGTAAATAAAAATATTTCTTTTAGAATGCACAAACGGTGAGAATTACTCTTTTAGAATAACATAAAAAGAAACTTTATTTTCCATAAAATTTAAGAAAATTTTACCATAACCTCCTTTGTATGGCTGACCATTTCTCAATTTTTAACATTCTATTTTTAATTTAAAATTAACCCCAATTTGAAGTAAAGTACTCTAATCTACTCAGTTTTCACTTTCTAGAGAGTAAACAATAAGAAAAGTTTAATCAATTTATTTGTTTTTCATTTTAGGATAAAGAAAGGCTGAATTCTTAAGGATGAGAAGGGGGTAGCCTTTTCATCAAGGCATAACATCAGGATTCACTTTAATTAACTATAAAAAAAATAAAGAAATCACAAAACCAAAGATTTAAATTTAAAAAGTAGAAATTTTAACTTACATGGAGTTTTGTAAGCTTTCCTTTGGCTTAAGGGATTGAGGGTTCTACTCTTGTTTGGATCAAGAGTGGCCACCAATTTCTTTGGAGAGGATTTAGTCAAAAATAATTGAATTATCAAGTGAATTCAATGTAATTGGCTCTGGGTAGTAGGAGTAGAGTAACAGTGCATAAACACTATTAACCTTTTACAAAGGGGGAGGCTTCTATTTATAGGAAAAAATGAGCCTCTAACCAAGCAAACTGATTCTAGAATTTTCCAAATTAGTTTGGTCAAATTTTGACCATTTTTGGGCCAGTTTAGCTTACTTTTTGGATCTAGTTGAAACATGAGAGAGGAGAGATAAAAATATCTCATTATTTATGAGTTTAAAACTTCTCCACACATGTGATAGGTGTCTCCTTCATGAGGGGAGATCCCCACACTGAGGTATCAAAAATGCATCATTTCCTCTAAATATCTCTTCTTTTTTAACTAATAAACCTTGTCCTTAGTCAACTCTTCATCTTATGTGAGCATTTACTCATTTTGGGAGGATTTTCTTTTATTCTTCAATTTATCTCCTCCCTACATTTGGATTAATCTTATTGGTCCATAGGAATCTTAATTGGAGCATAATTCAAAATTTTTTGAAAATCTAGGCCCTTAGGCTAAGGTCCTTTATACATATTTTTAATTAATTTCAATTTGAATTTTTTTTCAAGAAAAACAATTTTAGACACTAGGAGGATTTTTATATCCAAAAATATCTCAATTTTGAATTACCTCCCTCTAGACATTTTCTCTCTCTAGGCCAAAACAGGGTAAAATAGGATCTTTCTTTTATTTCATAGAGGGGAATAATTATAAGATTAGAAGGAGAGGTTCTTACACCTGCACACCTCAAAAGCCGAAGGTAGGAATCTTACACCCTTGGTGGGGGTGGAACACCCCCACCAACTATGGTCGCCCTTAGTTTGGAGGGTGTGCCACCCCTCATCCTCACTAAGGGCCACATTCTCCCTTGGTGAGGGCAAGGCTAAGGTTGCCCTTAGTGGGGGGGTGTGCCACCCCTCACCCTCACTAAGGACGATCTTTGCCCTTAGTGAGGGCAAGGCTAAGGTCTCTCTTAGTTTGGGGGGGTGCAGGGTGTGCCACCTCTCACCCTCTCTAAGAGCAACTGTTGCCCTTAGTGAGGGCCCTTAGTAAGGGCCGTCCACTAAGGGCTATTATTTAGTGAGGGCCCTCACTAAGGGCGATGGTTTCCCTTAATCAGGGTGAGGGGTGTCACCCCCCTCCCCCCCCAACTAAGGGTCTTGGCAAAGGAACCGATTTCACCTTTCTAACATTACCAGCCACATATTTTTACTTGGTGGAGAAGTGTTAGAGATACTCCTAAATCTAGTCACCTATCCTCCTCATTCCACTTTAAGTCATTATCTTCATTGGGTGTGTTATTGGCTTGCTCTCTCTTTATCTTGTCTTTCATTTAATTACCTCTATTCAGTAGTACAAAAGGATATTTTTTAAGTATATCTCTCTCTCCCCCAAAGAATGGTCATTCCTATGACCAATTCTCTATTCAAATGATGCTTCTCATGGAGCAATTCTTAATTCTAAAATCAAACTCTATGCTAGTTAAGCTAGAGGCTAAAGAAATGGCTTTTGAATGCTTTTATATTACATAAATTATGATGAACTTATGATTTAGATCCACAAATTGGATTTAGATCTATTGATAGTTAATCTATCATAATTGTATTACTAAGTTTTATTCTTTTCAAAATTATTAAAAATTATTAGTAATAGTAGTAGCGGAGCTATGGTAAAATTTTTAGAAATTAATACATAAGTCATTTTTATGCATAATGTGAAAAGAAGACTTCCTACCATATTCTAGGATTAGTCATCCTATGTTAAAAGAATAATTCTCATCATATCCATGGAAAATTAATTTTTAATGTTTATGCATAAATAATTAATTAGAGAAAAAGAGAAATTTTTAGTAATTTCATTTTTATGATAAAAGAGGAATTCCCATGATAATAGAGATCCATGTATTTTCAATGGAAAAAGAGAAAAAAAGGTATATTAAAATAATGAATATTTTTATTTAAAATTAAAGAGAAATTTTAGATAAATTTTTTTATGCATGAATAAATTTAAATGATGAAAGAGGAATTCCCATCATATTTGGAATTCAATCATTTAAATGGAAAAAGTAGAATTCTTGTCATATTTAAATTAATGGATATTTTTGTTTAGTTTTTAAGAGATATTTTAGTTTAAATTATTTTATGCATGAATAAATTTAAATGATGAAAGAGGAATTCCCATCATATTTGGAATTCAATCATTTAAATGGAAAAAGAGGAATTCTTGGTATATTTGGAATAATGCATATTTTTATTTAATTTGAAAATTAAATTTAGATAAATTTATTTTATGATAAAAGAGGAATTCCCATGATAATTGGAACCTAATCCTTAAATGAGGAAAAGAGGAATTTTAAGCTTATTTAAGAAAATGGATAATTATATTTAATTAAAAGAAGAATTTTTATGATATTTAAGTAGAGAAAATTTTGAATTAATTTTTAATGACAAAAGAGGAATTTTCACCATAATTCCACCTAGGGAATTAAGGTTGAGAAATTAAATGGTAGAAAGAATATCTTTAGATATTTTACGTGGTTAAATCACTAAATTGGTATTTACCCAAAAATAGATGTTTATCTGAAGAAAATCCTTGTTAGAACTAAACCGGATGATTAGACTACGAGAGGGACGGACAGTAAACCTACTTGTCCATCTCTCAATCTGAATCAAGCAAAAACTTTGTGTGACCAATTCCAGCTCTTAATACAAGGAATAGATTGCCGTTGAATTAACCTAGTTTTCCCTTGATCGAAATCACCAAGAATCTAGTTAGATAGTTAGACAAATGATGGGAAGATTACCCTGATGAGAGATCAAGGATTCTCATTATGAAACTGGGAATTATGGAAAAAGGTGTTTTGTGGAACCAATCTCAAACCAGGAATTTTACTTGCATAGAACCTTTGTTTTCATTTAAAGGATTGTTTTACGCCAGAATGCTAGAGGAATCCCGCATTTGGCATGTGTTCTACTAAGAGGAGGTTTGTTGCAACACAGCTGGCGGGGCGTCATCGAGGGACATCGCTCGCGGCAGCAAAATGACTTTTGTGAATCAAATTTTGGTATTGGATCTCGTTGGTTGGCCAGCTGGTCTTCAACAGAGAGTCCAGAGGACACATTTTGTAATACAATGGACTCAGAATTTTGGAGGATGATGATAGGTAATATTATGATTTTCATTGAAGGATTGTTTTAAAGATAGTCGAATCTGTTATAAATGGCAATTTCATATCGGGTGTGTACATGGTATGCCTACTTTAAATTTTGCTTGAAAGCCGGCTAGGGGGCCTTGGAACTCTTTTCCTTGGTAGCCGGCTAAAACATAACCAAATATTTATAAAGGAATCCCACCGATACAGTGGTCGGGGGTGGTTGGCTGACCCATGGGCGGGTTGGGGTAGGCTGTGGATCGGGGGATTCTTGCAAAACAATTAAGATACAATTAGTTACGTTAGTTAGATTAAGTCCTGAGAAGACCCTTGTTCAGTGGGAGGAGGGAATCAGCGCAGTTGTGCCTCGTTAAAGGAGGAAAAAAGCGGTGATTCTATGGACCAAGTGCAAGTCTCTTCTTTGATCTAACCATGTGACTTCAGGTTTAGTTGGATCAGTTTAACTAGTTAAGACTTTAACTTGTTAGATTAACTCCCCCATTAGAATATTTTTCCATGGCGGAATCACCCGTGCCTTCCGGGCGAGGGAAGTTTTTTTGGGCTCGGTTTCAGAGGAACTGCCAGGCTAAGTCTCTTGTCGGGACATCCGCGGGCGAGGCCTCAAGTGTGGATCCTTGCCCCGCGCGAGAGACTGACGCTGCTTTCGCTGCCACCAACGCCCTCGGAGGGGGCACTGCAGAGGAGAAGCGGGGGATCTCACAGCTAGTATTAGAGCTTTGTTGAAAGTTAATAAGGAGAAATGAATTCTTATTAAAAAATTGTATAATAAAAACTCAGAAAGAGCATTTACATATTGTATTTTCATTCCTTAAGCTTCACTAATGAAGATTTTAAATCAAAGAATTTGATTTTATAGATGGAAGTTCCACACTTATTTGGTGTTCCCGACCTCACCCAGTCACAAGACATGACTGTGTTTGCCTTCGAGCATCTCATCTCTTCCCCTACAACTCGAACAAGGCGAGCCAGACTCGCACGCCATTTTGAGGATCTATATTTCCCTAACCCAGCGGAGAGATGACAGCACAAGTGGTTTGCAAGGTAGCCTTGTCCATGCCTCTAAAGGAAGAGGTTTTGTCCCCCCGGGTTCTTAAAAACCAAAATGAATGAATTTTTAGAGCTAAACCAGGGGAGAAAAACCATCGAAGAATATCACCAGGCATTTGCTCTTCTACTCAAGTATTCACCACCTCTAAACGAAGAGCAACTTATGGCCAGGTTCATTTGGGGAATGAAAGAACCCTTAGATACACTGGTCAAGAATGCCAAGCCAGTGTCCATGGTAGAAGTTGTCAGAATGGCAAAGGACTTTGCCAAAGCCTTCATTGTGAAAGCCCCGCCAAAGCGAGCTCCCTCATCCTCAAAAGATTTCAAACACTGGGAAGTTCTTCCAACCTTCCGCCTCCAAAGAGACACCAAGGACCTAACCAGAATCTAGAGACGGGAAGTTTCAGGAATGAAGGAAGACCTTTCCCTCGAAGTTCTTTCTCAGGAACTCTGGCTCTCTCAAGAATGCAAAGGGAAGAGCTTAGAAGTGAGAACAGGTGCTTTGGATGTCAGGGGTTTGGGCACCAACTCAAGGATTGCCCATCTCCTTCTGTGGTCCAAGGAAGCAAGGGTCCCAGAGTTCAGAGACAGACTCCTTCATATTAGTCCAATCAGGATCCCCCACGCCAAAATCAGGGCAACCCTAGAAGAGCGCCAGCTCAGCTTGCAGCCTCCATGCAAAGCAGTCTCCAAACTCCCTCCCAGAATTGGGGTAACCAAAGAGAGAGAGTTCCACCTCAGGCAGCAGCAGCAGCTAGAGCTGTCACTATAGCTGATGAAGTGGAGGAATAAAAGAACAGATCTATGCAGCAAAATAGAGCATCAGGGGAATAACCATCAATTTTCAGTCCTCTAGACTCTAGCAGAGTACCAAGGTAAGTAATTCAAGCTTTTGAATGATTCAGGCAGTACTCATTCTTTTATTTCCCTAGGATGTCTGCGTAAATTAGTCCTAAATAAAAAATCAGGGAAACCTATGCAAGTGGAATTGGCCAGTGGAAAGATTCTTTTCACACACCTTGAGACAGACCTTATTCAATTTAGCCTAGATGGGAACGTAATAGAGTGCCAGTTCTTCAGAGTCCTACACTTGGGAATCTATGATGGAATCCTTGGAATGGCTTGGTGTGAGGCAGCTCAAGAACACAAGAAGGCCACTATAGCTCGCCGACTCACCACCTTCAGAACACTCACAAGCATAAGGGGCACCACCAGCTTCTCTAGCTGGAAAGAAAAAATCTCTCTCTCTCTCTCTACTACCCAGAGATATCCAAAGAAAGGCAATTCAACAGCTCACATATCTTATTATAAAAGCCTTTTATTCGTCAGCAAGGCTAAGCCACTCACATATCATCAACACAAACCCTGTTTGTCCATTTACAAGGGGTGATCCATCACCATAGATTTTATTAATTGACAAACTTCAACCCACTCTCCCTCGCACTCTCCTTTATCACACACTCACAGCAAACAACTCACACACACACTGCCCAAAGCTTGCTCTTGATCTCACACCAGAAGTCTCGAAACAAGGCAACTACTACTTCTCTTCCTCTGCACAACTGTGCTGTCTGCCAGTTACCACAAAGCTCTCCTCGATTCTTCCAAAGCTCCCGCTCTCTGTGCCTGCAGACCACCAGCTCTATGCTTTTCCTTTGTAGCGATTCACTACCCCTATTCCTTTGCTCCCACTATTGGCACTTTCTTCACTTATGTAGCCAACCGCTACACATCCAATACCCAAACCCTCCAAAACACCAGTTTCAAAGGCTTATTAAACTCTCTACTTGTCTCTGTCAGCAAGGCTACATAGCACGTGTACCTTCGCCTTCTACTCTTAATGACCAGGCGCTTCCCCTATCACCAACCTGCCCAAAGGCGGCTCCCGTTTGTCCTCACCAGCAGCTCCGGTCACCTGCCAGCGAGCTCCAGCCACACTCTCCTCTCTCCTCGCTGTAGTCACACTGTCCACCAGCCACTTTTGTACACACTGGTCCCTTCGTCACTATGGCTTCACCAACACGGCCCACACCAGCCGTCTCTTGCGCCTGCAGTAGAACCACCAGGGAGCCCCGCTATACAAGGTGGCTACCTTCTCCAGCGATCTCAACTCCCTCCTTCTCTGCAGCGCTTTTTTCACACACGAAGCCTCTTTTCTGTGAAATGGCCACCCCTTCTACATTGGCTCTCTCACACAAGGGGTCTTCTCACCCTTCACTGCTCTGCGCCCTCCTCACTGCCGGCTTCTTTGACGCCAGACAACCGCTCCACTGCCTGCGCCTATAGCTGCCCAATTTTTTCCTATCCCTCACACATACCAGGCGGCTTTCCTTCCTCTCCACCCCTCGCTCCTTGCCTACCGCCTTATCACCAGAGCAGCTGCCATCTCTTTCTCTCCTCCCTTCTAGACGTTGAGGTGGCGGCCCAAAAAATTTCCAAGTGGCCATTTTTTTAATTGGCCACGTATATTATGTTTTGCATTTTATTTTTTTAAAGCTTCAAAGCTTCAAGAATGGCCACATTTTCTTCTTTATTACCTTACTTTCCTCAACTTCACGTGCGGCGCCCATACGTTCCAATACAATGCTACCCAACACAGCCATCATCATCAGCATCATCTTACCAAACCCGACAATTTCCTAGTCGGTGGCCTGCTTTAGTAACCATATGCACACCGCATGTTGCAATAAACTTCCAGACTCTAGCATCTGCTCTCAAAAAAAACAAGTGCATAAACCAGCTCATAACAAAACCACTCAGCCTGTACATTTGCCAGGGCATTCAGGGCAAAGTTTTATTGCACACCATGCATCCCATATGTACACGGACTCAAAACACCTTTACAGAAAAAACCCTGACATACTTTGCCCAACCCCCAGCCTGCTGAATCATTCATGATCAGCAGTAAAAAGCATTTCAAGACCTAAATCCATATCCAAAAACTGCCCTTCATCTAAAATCACATCGTCAGATGCTGCATCCTGCACAATCACCATCAAACGTGCATAATACTTCTTCAGCCTATATCCATTTACCCTGGAAGCATGTAAAGTCCCATCTAAATCTGCCAATTAATAGGTACCATTTGCAAATCCTTGCATCACCAAGAAAGGTCCTTCCCACTTAATTTGGAACTTCTTATGAAAGGCATTATCCAGCCTGCTATTATAACGTAATACCAAATCATCCTTCATAATTCCTTTGCTTTTAATCTTCTTGTTGAACTTCTCCAGCGTCCTTGCCTGCATATCTTCATAATGCTTCAAAGCATTATCCCTATTCAGCTGTGCTTCCTGTAAATATAACAGCCGCTCTTTAAGGGCATCTTTAGGTTCTTCCAAAAGCTTTTCCAACATTTTAACAGCTGGTATCTCCACCTCAATAGGCAATAAGGCTTCTTTCCCATAAACAAGATGAAATGGAGTGAAACCCGTACCAGTCTTAATTGCTGTCCTGTATGCCCACAAGGCAGGCAATTCCAAATCCCAATTCTTGCCTTGTTGCTCTGTCACTTTAGATAAAATCTTGATCAATTCGCCATTGAAACGTTCATTCAGGCCATTACACTGTGGATAGTAAGGTGTGGTAAAACTGCGCTGATCTTCATCTTTGTACACAAATAATCCATAAGCTCTGCTCTGAAACCTGGACCCTGATCAGAAAGCAATTCCAATGGCACACCAAATTTACAACAAATATCCTGATATACAAACTTTGCTACCTCCTTAGCAGTAATTTGTTTCACTGCCTTTGCTTTCGTCCATCTAGAAAGGTAATCAACTGCAGTCAAGATGTAGCACTTCCCTCGGCTGGTAATAGGCAATGGTCCCACAGCATCAATTCCCCATTTTTCAAAAACATCATAAGCAAGAATTGTCTTCCTCATCTCAGGCTTTAATATCCGTATACTGTGAGCTTGGCATTGTTTGCATGACCTGCACCAATGATTAACATCCTTATGTACACTTGGCCATACATAACCTTCCTGCAATACCTTATGCAAGGTAATCTTTGAGGCAAAATGTCCACCGCATGCTCCTTCATGATTTTCCTTAAGAATTTTGTAGATTTCTTCCTTCCAAGGTACCCGTCGCATTATCAAATCAATTCCTTTCAAATACAAAGCATCACCAACCAACACATACTTTGCAGCTTTCCTGATGAAACCATATTTTTTTGATTTTTCAATACCATTAGGAATCATCCCTGTCAACAAAAACTCCTCAACATCCTGTAAATTCTCCCTGCCACAATAAAATGATGCATGAGCTTTAAGAACAAAAATTTCACCAATCATTCCCTGGGCTGCTTCATGAGCCTCCTCATTATGGCCTCGATCCACATGCTTAAGACTCCAAGCTTCAAATTCCTTCAATAGACCTTTAATCTTGAAACACATTTCTTTGAGTAACATATTCTTTGACTTCCAAACTCCCAATACTTGTTTTAGCACAAGCAATGCATCTCCTCGAATGCGAATCCTGTGTACACCATGCTTCAAGCATATTTGCAATCCAACTTCCAAAGTCAAATACTCCGCTTCATTGTTGCTATGTGCATCCACCTTAACACCCTTCTTAAAAACGTGGCAACCCTGTGGATCATAAAGCACCAAACCTCCTGAGGCTGCATCATGGCTTTTCTTGTAAGAACCATCAAAATATAATAAGTGTGCATTCACCAACTCAGCCGCATCCTCAACTGGCTTCTTGATGGCCTCCTCCTTTATAAGAAGAGGACTCTCTTTATATGTCAGTAGATTAGCTAAGGTAGCCCTAGTACTTTCTTCCACCAAGAATGAGAAAGTAAATTCCTGCAACTCAATCACCTGCTTCATCATAGCTTTAGATAAATTTGTGCCATTTATCAACTGAGGCAAAAAAGTGTAGCTCGTTAAAAACACAAAGGGGCGAGGCAACAAGTAATGGCGGAACCGCCTACATGCATAAATCACACTAACTATAACAAGTTCCACCTCTGATAACAACCTTTCTCTGGCAAGTTTCACCCTGCTAGCACAGTATACTGGTTGCATATAATGTGATTCTTTTCCCTTCTGTAACAACATAGCTCCAATAGCATCTTCACCTACTGAAGGATTGACATAAAATACCTGTTCCCAGTTAGGCGCCTGCATTGTAGGAATAGCTCCCAACACTTCTTTCACTTTTTGGAAAACCACCTCACACTCCTCCGTCCAATGCAAAGGATCCTGCTTTGCTGCTTGCTGCAAAGGATATAACAACTGTGAAGATAGAGAAATGAATCGAGCCATATACTTCACCTTTTGCACAAAAGTAGCCAGTTGTCTTGTATTCTTTGGTGTAGGAAGAAGAAGAAGAGACTTGACTTTATCAGGATCTGGATCAATACCATTCTCTGAAATAACATGGCCCAAGAGCTTCACCCTTGGTTGAGCTAAAAAACACTTTTTTGGATTTAATTGACCACCACACTCATCATAACACTGAAAAACTATAGCCAGCTTATCACAATGCTCTTGCTTGGAGCTGTATATACAAAAATCATCAATAAAATCCTTCACAAACTTGTTCAAAAAAGGAGATAATACCCAATTTGCCCTTCTTTGATAGTAGGCTGGTCCATTCATCAATCCAAAAGGAAGAACTTTGTAGCAGAAACATCCCCACGGTGTAATGAAAGTCGTCTTGCGTTGATCTTCTTCTGCAATCTTTAACTGAAAATAACCTGAATACCCATCACAAACACTATACCTTTCATATCCAGCTACAGTATCCAAGATCTCATCCAAAAAAGGTAGGGGGTAAGAATCCTTCTTTGTAGCAGCATTCAAAGGCTTGAAATCCACACATATACGCCACCTGCCATCCTTCTTTGGACTCACCACTGTAGGACTTACCCACTCAGCTGTATCCACTGGTGTAATGAAACCTGCACTCAACAGCTTATCAACTTCCTCTCTCAGGGCCTGCATTTGTTCTCGTCCCATCCTGGAAGCTTCTGTCTAACTGTTTTTACACCTTCTTTCAATTCAATCCTCAAATCTGGCCCTTTAAATCCTCGAATCTCCCTATAAGAAGTGATGAACAATTCTGGAAAATGAGACAGCATATTAACATATCTAACCTTTTCTCCACTCGAGAGATCCGGACTCAGCATTCCTTCAATCAGCTCCTGCTTCTTCTTCACTTCTATCTTTGGTTGCAGTAATTCCTCGATCACTTCATATGACCCCATGGTATCTTCTCCCTCAGCACCCACTTCATGCACTTCTTTATCTTCATCACCTTGTTGCTCTGATATTAGGAAAGCCACATCTGCCTCTTCTCCACTAGAAGCAGTAGTCGATGAATCCATCTCTGATTCAGAAGTAGTGGTGGTAATTTCCTCTTCACTTGAATCCTGTGGCCTCTCCCACACATCATTCAAAGATCTCCTACTATGCATCTCAAAAGATTTTTTATTACCCTGCTTATTATGCAAAGAAATGGTCCCATACCTCCAGTCCTGTACTGCACCCACCACTCGCAACCAGGGTCGTCCAAGAATAATTGGAAAAGCACCAAGACCCGCAGGCATCACATGAAAATCTACAGTAGCTTTGACATTAAAAGCTTCAATTTCCAATTCCTTTATCATACCAAGACATTTTACCTTTTGATGATTAGCATCTTGATTCGAAAACCAGAAACCCCAGACACCCTCAAGCTGACTGCTCCACACATGATTGGGTGATCACACAGATTTGAGCTCCTCCATCTATATAGGCCTGACCAAGGCTCCTACCTTTACTCCACACCTCCACAATAGGACAAATATCTGGAAGCTCTTCTAAAGATAGTACTTTGACTGACTTCTTCTCTGACTCCTTTTCCATTGGATTCACCAGTCTCTTCCATTTCCTTCTTAATTTTGGCACCATCTCCTCTAACTGCCCAAAGGTGATGTTGGCCTTCCTGTTCACCAAATCAGATTTCAAGTCATAACTAGTTTGCCCATCCCCCCCAGTGGGAAGTCTGACACCTGGAACCTTCTACGAGGCTTCCGTTTCCTTTTGGCTTTCACATCTTCTCCTTCCTGCTGCTTCCCCTTCTTACGGCTGGGTCCAGCCACCCCTTTTCCTTCTCTTTCATCCGTTGTGCGCTTGCCAACAGGCATCACATCTCCTTCTTCTCTCACGTGAACATTCTCCAGAGTAACAACATTCATGACCTTTGCCTTCCCCTTCTCCTCAGCTGTGATTCCACTGGGGCCTGCTTGATCAATACCATAATCATTTGACCTGTCAGGTAGCTGTGAAGGTAGTGGGTACATGTCACCACCCATTCGCTGAGGCTTATCACAATCTGTACTCAGATGACCAAGCTCACCACAGTTCCAGCATGTAGGGATGAAACGATGGCCCCTATCGTGTCCACGTCCATATCCTGCTTGTCCATATCCTGCTTGTCCATCTCCCCCTTCATGATTATTGCCTCGGCCTCTACCACGTCCACCACCTGTACTTCCCATTAAATTTAAGCTCAAATTCTTCATAAGATCAACCATCTGTTTCATATCCTGTCGCAATCCCTCATCAGAACGTGCAAGAACCATAGGTACTCCTTGACTAGCTTGTGGTACCATCTGCATAGCTTGGGCTTCAGTGGGCTTCATCCTTTCAATCATTGCATTCATGGGTGTAGCCTCCACTCTACAAATCTCCGGCTGTGCTGCAACTGGAATCATCCCCAGCTGATTCATCCGCTGCAGTTTCCAATCTTTTGACAGCAATTTCCACCGCATCCTCAAAAGACCTGGGCTTCTTCAATTCCACTTTCCAGCGAACACTCCTCTTAAGCCCGGCTACAAACTTGTTTTTCTTCATCATGTTAGGGGGTACCTGGTCTTCCCCTAAAGCCCTGCATAGAGTCTCCCATAGCAAAGAAAATTTCTTCATGTAATCATCTAATGATTCAAACTCACCTTGTGTCAGAGCTTGCACCTCATGCCAAACCTTGTCGGGGTCTTCTACCTTCTTGAACCTGTTGCTAAGTGCTGTCTTTAATCCATTCTCAGTCATATCAAGATGTGGAACAGCAACCCTCAATGACTCCTCATAAGTCCTGTACCAAGTTCTTGCATCCCCTTTCAAACAGATGCTCAGTAGCCGCAACACCTGTACCGACTCATTAATATGGTTGCTTATGCATGCAACCTCCATTCTTTCCAAGAAATCTGCCACATCCTCATTAGGGCTACCATAAAACTCTGGATAAGATATAATTTTCACCCCCAAACTTCACCTCAGATCCCAAGAAAAATCTTCCCTGAAACTCTCAACACCTAGGGCACACACCCTGATAACTGAAGGAAATAACAGAGCAATCCTCGGTCAAACAATGCCAGAAAAGAGCAACTCCGCGGTGGGGGCACCAGAAAGATGTGAGGCAGCTCAAGAACACAAGAAGGCCACTATAGCTCGCCGACTCACCACCTTCAAAACACTCACAAGCATAAGGGGCACCACCAGCTTCTCTAGCTGGAAAGAAAAAATCTCTCTCTCTCTCTCTCTACTACCCAGAGATATCCAAAGAAAGGCAATTCAACAGCTCACATATCTTATTATAAAATCCTTTCATTCGTCAGCAAGGCTAAGCCACTCACATATCATCAACACAAACCCTGTTTGTCCATTTACAAGGGGTGATCCATCACCATAGATTTTATTAATTGACAAACTTCAACCCACTCTCCCTCGCACTCTCCTTTATCACACACTCACAGCAAACAACTCACATACACACTGCCCAAAGCTTGCTCTTGATCTCACACCAGAAGTCTCAAAACAAGGCAACTACTACTTCTCTTCCTCTGCAGAGCTGTGCTGTCTGCCAGTTACCACAAAGCTCTCCTCGATTCTTCCAAAGCTCCCGCTCTCTGTGCCTGCAGACCACCAGCTCTATGCTTTTCCTTTGTAGCGATTCACTACCCCTATTCCTTTGCTCCCACTATTGGCACTTTCTTCACTTATGTAGCCAATACCCAAACTCTCCAAAACACCAGTTTCAAAGGCTTATTAAACCCATCGCCAGCCTGTCCTTTAACGCCAGCCGTCTTCAGAATTTTTAAAAAAACTGCCCGTCCTCTCTACTTGTCTCTGTCAGCAAGGCTACATAGCACGTGTACCTTCGCCTTCTACTCTTAATGACCAGGCGCTTCCCCTATCACCAACCTGCCCAAAGGCGGCTCCGGTTTGTCCTCACCAGCAGCTCCGGTCACCTGCCAGCGAGCTCCAGCCACACTCTCCTCTCTCCTCGCTATAGTCACACTGTCCACCAGCCACTTTTGTACACACTGGTCCCTTCGTCACTATGGCTTCACCAACACGGCCCACACCAGCCGTCTCTTGCGCCTGCAGTAGAACCACCAGGGAGCCCCGCTATACAAGGTGGCTACCTTCTCCAGCGATCTCAACTCCCTCCTTCTCTGCAGTGCTTTTTTCACACACGAAGCCTCTTTTCTGCGAAATGGCCACCCCTTCTACGTTGGCTCTCTCACACAAGGGGTCTTCTCACCCTTCACTGCTCTGCGCCCTCCTCACTGCCGGCTTCTTTGATGCGAGACAACCGCTCCTCTGCCTGTGCCTAGCTCCTTAATTTTTTCCTATCCCTCACACATACCAGGCGGCTTTCCTTCCTCTCCACCCCTCGCTCCTTGCCTACCGCCTTATCACCAGCGGCTGCCATCTCTTTCTCTCCTCCCTTCTAGACGTTGAGGTGGCGGCCCAAAAAATTTCCAAGTGGCCATTTTTTTAATTGGCCACGTATATTATGTTTTGCATTTTATTTTTTTAAAGCTTCAAAGCTTCAAGAATGGCCACATTTTCTTCTTTATTACCTTACTTTCCTCAACTTCACGTGTGGCACCCATACGTTCCAATACAATGCTACCCACCACAGCCATCATCATCAGCATCATCTTACCAAACCCGACAATTTCCCAGTCGGTGGCCTACTTTAGTAACCATCTGCACACCGCATCTTGCAATAAACTTCCAGACTCCAGCATCTGCTCTAAAAAAAAACAAGTGCATAAACCAGCTCACAACAAAACCACTCAGCCTGTACATTTGCAAGTTTTATTGCACACCATGCATCCCATATGTACACGGACTCAAAACACCTTTACAGAAAAAAACCACACTTGGCTCCAAAATAATCAAGCTGACATTCATTGTTACAAAGGAACCATCTCTTTCCTTGATCTTCATGGGAATAAAGTTCAAGGAACTGGAATTTTTAGATCCCGAGTGCTGCGATTAGTTAAGGCTTCTAAATTATTGAAAGGGCTCAGAAAGAGGCAAGCTATTTATGTCATTAAGATGAATCCAAAAGACATAAAATGCAAGGCTAAAGAACCAGAGTGGTTAAGTGAGTATGCAGATGTGTTTCCTGAAGTGCTGCTTGAGATGCCTCTGTCTTGCGAAGTAGATCATGAGATCGAGTTAACCCCCAGCCAGTGGCTCAACATGCATACAAAATGCCAGTCCCTGAAGCCATAATAGAACTTAAGGAGCAGTTAAGACAACTGTTAGAGCAGGGATTTGTCAGACCCAGTGTCTCACCTTGGAGTGTGCCTGTTCTCTTTCAAAAGAAGAAAGATGGAACGTTAAGACTTTGTATTGACTACAAAGGATTGAATCAATTAACAATTAAAAATAAGTATCCTATCCCTAGGATTGATGAACTTTTGGATTGGTTAAGTGGGACCCAAATGTTCACAAAGATAGATCTCAAATCCGGGTACTACCAGATCAGAATCAAGGAGCAGGACATCCCAAAGACAGCATTCAATACTCGCTATGGGCATTATGAGTTCACAGTCATGCCGTTTGGATTGACTAATGCCTTGGCGACATTTAATCGTCTTATGCAAGATATTCTCAGAGAATACTTGGATGATTTTGTTCTTGTATTCTTTGATGATATCTTGGTATACTCAAAGAATGTTGTAGATCATGAAGATCATGTGCGCAAGGTCCTGGAAATCCTAAGGAAACACCAACTCTTTGCAAAAAAGAGCAAGTGTTCTTTCTCTGTTGACTAGGTGGAATACTTGGGATTCATAGTGTCAAAGGATGGGATTTCTCTTGACCCCGAAAAAAATCCAAGCAGTCGTGGAATGGCCAGAACCCAAGATAATAAGGAAGTCAGAGGATTCCTAGGATTAACCAGATGGTATAGGATCTTTACACCTAGGTATGCTCAAATAGCAGTTGCTAGAGTTTTCCTTAAAGAGATCTTCAGATTGCATGGCTTACCCAGGAGGATAGTAAGTGACAGAGATCCCAAATTCACATCGAAATTCTGAACTGCATTCTTCGAAGTAGTAGGAACTTTCTTGGATCTCAGCACAACCTATCACACCGAAACAGATGGCCAGACTGAAAGAGTGAACCAGGTAATAGAAGATATCCTTCGGTCATGCTGTGACACAGAACCCAAGAAGTGGTGAGAATAAAACTTTTGATATAAAAATAAACCTTTTATGTATCTTTCTATGCATAAATTCAATTTTAATGAGAATAACACTTTTGATATAAAAATAAACCTTTTATGCATCTTTCTATGCATAAGTTCAATTTTAATGAGAATAACACTTTTGAAATAAAAATAAACCTTTTATGCATCTTTCTATGCATAAATTCAATTTTAATGAGAATAACACTTTTCAAATAAAAATAAACCTTTTAGAATGCACAAACAGAGGGGATTACTCTTTTAGAATAACCTAATGATAAACTTTAGTTCTACAAAATTTAAGAAAATTTTACCATAACCTCCTTTGTATGGCTGACCATTTCTCAATTTTTACATTCTAACATCAATTTAAAAATTAATCCCAATTTGAAGTAAAGCACTCTAATGTACTCAATTTTCACTTTCTAAAGAGTAAACAATAAGAAAAAATTAATTAACTTATTTATTACTCATTTTAGGATAAAGAAAGGCTGAATTCTTAATGAAGAGAAGGGGGGTGGTCTTTTCATCAAGGCATAACATCCATATTCACATTAAAAAAGCAAGAAATCAGAAAACCATAGATTAGAATTAAAAAAAAGTATAATTATTAACTTACATAGAGTTTTGTGAGCTTTCCTTTGGCTTGAGGGATTGAGGGTTCTACTCTTGTTTGGATCAAGAGTGGCCACCAATTTCTTTGGAGAGGATTTAGTCAAAAACAATTGAATTATCAAGTGAATTCAATGTTTTTGGCTCTAGGGAGGAGTAGAGTAACAGTGCATAAACACTATTAACCTTTTACAAAGGGGGAGGCTTCTATTTATAGGAAAAAAATGAGCTTCTAACCAAGCAAACTAATTCTAGAATTTTCCAGATCAGTTTGGTCAATTTTTGACCATTTTTAGGTCAGTTTAGCTTACTTTTTGGATCTAGTTGAAACAGAAGAGAGGAGAGATGAAATATCTCATTATTTATGAGTTTAAAACTCCTCCACACATGTGAAATAGGAACCTCCTTCATGAGGGGAAATCCCCACACTCAAGTGTCAAAAATGCATCATTTCCTCTAAATATCTCTTCTTTTTTAACTAATAAAACTTGTCCTTAGCATCTTATGTGAGTATTTACTCATTTTTGGGAGGTTTTCTTTTATTCTTCAATTTATCTCCTCCCTACATTTTGATTAATCTTATTGGTCCATAGGAAACTCAATTGGAGCATAATTCAAAATTTTATGAAAATCTGGACCCTTAGGCTAAGGTCCTTTTTAACTATTTTTAATTAATTCCAATTGCACATTGGAAAGTTCTTTTTGAATTTTTGTTTCAGGGGAAACCATTTTAGACACTAGGAGGATTTTTATATCCAAAAATATCTCAATTTTTAATTACCTTCCTCTAGATATTTTCTCTCTCTAGGCCAAAACAGGGTAAAACAAAATCTTTCTTTTATTTCAGAGAGGGGAATAATTATAAGATCAAAAGGGGAGGTTCGTACCTGCACACCTCAAAAGCTGGAGGGAGGAATCTTACAGGTGCTCTTAAGCACTATAGTGTTTCTTAAACACTAATATGGTGATCATAATCACCAAAGAAAGTGTTCTTTGACACTAATGAAGCACATCTTCTTCAGAATTTGAGGACGGGCACACACCATAAGCTTCACCAACATAATCATCTGTTATGCAATGTCCTTGGCTTGATTAAGGGGTTGTTGCACTCTCATAAGCCATTCCTTTTCTACTTAAGCCAAAATCTCAAAAAATTTCTAGTTTTCTTCTTCATAAATCAGCCCATTTATGTCTATTTAAATGCCCTCCACCCAGTCTGCATTTATTCATCCTTTTGGGTTCAAAGAGCCCAGGCTTGATTAGGCTTATTGTGGCACCAGTGTCAAAACATGTCGAGGGGGAGGAAAGCAGATTGATTGTTGGCGATCTCTGTTCTAATCCTTGTTCCCATAATTATTTGATCGAGAGAGATACTGACCATCTTTCAAGCCATACAAGGCTTTGCGTAATCTGCACACAAAATCTGGCTCTACATCATTCTCATAACCTACTAGTGGCTGCATCATGTATACTTCTTCTTACAAATCACCATGCAAGAAGGCATTCACTGCCTTCTTGCATATCACCATGTAAGAAGGAATTCTTTAATCCATCTAATGTAAAGACCAATCCTTTGCTGGGCTACTACAGTATAAATCATGGAAGTATAGAATGACTTTCATGAGTTAAAAAAATAATTCTTATTTTACTTGGGCTATTTAGTTTTGCAGAGTTCTTGTCTTTGTAAAACCTTTGCTGTAAGGAACTAGGAAATGACTAAAGTTTTACTAGTATAACAGGAGGGTTACTATTTGTTAAAGTGAGAAGTACTTCACTCCGGACAAGCATGATTATTTATTATCATTAAATCTAACGTAGTTTTATAAAACATGATTGTGTTTGTTAGAAATAATTCTAAGTTGGAGATCTTAGCAGAATATTCTAACATGTTTGATGAGTTTAAGATTGAACATGGTGGTTCAGAAGTAAACTCAAGGTTATAATAGTACTATTAGTACTAGCACTCTATCAACACTAAAACCACTGAAACTACTATTGGTAGTATTAGAGTTCATACTTACAAACTCTTGATTTTCTAAATTTTTTGTTCTGGTTATTCACGCAGAATTCTTCATGAAATTCAAAGAACAATATCCCTCCATTAACATCGACTTTCGTTCTTTTCAGAGCCTGAAGCCTTGAGAATTTTCAATCGATTGCTTAAGTGTCATATCAATTATGCATTCACAATGCCTACACAAGAGAGTAAAGTTGCAACCCTTGGTAAATTAGGGCATCTTTTGAATTCTCTAGGTTGCCATGGTGGAAACGTGAAAATTGAAGTGAATAAGTAGGCCTCTCGTATGTCATACGAGGTTGCTCAAAAGGTCTCCATGATGACTAGAGCAAAGGCAAGGAGATTTTTGGAGAAGCTAGCAAACATAGAGAATTCAAAGAAGACTTGGGGACTCTGGAGAGACATGTGTGCAATCACCACAAATGTAGATTGTCTAATGCCAACTCTTGTAAATATGCGCAAACAGCTTTGGATAAATTTCAATAACATGGTTCGCATTATGAATCAAAGTAGCACAACTGCCCAAGAATGAGCATCATTCCAACAACATATCGTAGAATTCACCAAAAGTGTGCTAGGTGCTTGGAAAGAGTAAAGTAACACACTATATGGTAAGTTGTACAATAAAAAAATAAACTGGTGTTTTAACCTGGACTTTTTCTAATTAAATTCTATTGTCATGTGTACATCACATAGTTTATGCGCATGGTGCGTATTTCATGAACAAGTATGGATCGCTCGACATGTGGAGTACCCAAGGGATGGAGAAATCACATTATAAGAAAGGGGTTTATTTCAAAAATACAAGACATGGAGGTGGAGCTTTTGCAGGAGGAACACGTACAAACTATGGAGGTGGAGCTTTTGCAGGAGGAACACGTACAAACTATCTACAAGAGATGTTCAATCGGTTTTATCGCATAACCTTTGGAAGGGTATTGGTTAGGGAGCAGGCCCAACAATCAAAGCTTGCGCAAGAGGCACACAAGGCTGCAAAAAGTCATGCTTGGCTTGAATGGTTGCAGACCAATGCTCCCCATAGGCATGGTGCTTGGCGTGCACAAATGAGGAGACAAGGGAGGTGTTGGGATGCACCAGCATAAATCTAGATGTAATAAGGCTAAGAAAATAAGTTTAGTTAGGTTTTTTTTGCCTTAAAAACTATTAATAGTTCCTTCTCTCACTTCATTTTCATTTCACTTTTTTAGAGAGCTTGAGCTCAAGATCTACGTAGGCACCCACGTAAGGACACCAGCACATCACCATGTTAGCACAATAGGCATAGTCGTACATGGATATGGCACACACCAAGAACACCGCACGTGTTACCATGCCTTCACAAAACACAGTGCAAGGCACCCAACGACCACATACTGACGACACCATGGAAGAGAGTAACTCCTTGGATTCTAGGACACGCCCAATGGGATCACCAGAGTCCAACCCTCCTCCCACAGCAACACCAACACACACATGCAGGCCCTTCTAGTGGGAGCAAGCGCATGAAGAAGACCCCACAATGCAACCACCCCAGAGATCAAGATAGAGAGGCCGATGAGCAGTTTAACTGGGTTGGTGAAAACATTCCTACATTGTGCAGCACCACAGGTGGCAAGACCCTACTACGAGGACAAGGTCCCCTACCTACCCGAGAGGAACTTTATACACAGGTACCACAACAGTAAGAGGAGGAGGATTTAGACTATGAGAGAGACCAAGGGGAGGTTCCTGCAAGTGTGCGCAAGCATAGAAAGGTCAAGCTCTTCAAGCCAAGGAAGTCCCAACCTCGCCAACGCACCAACACAACATAGAGAGCTGCAAGGAGAAGGATGCACCAAGGGCATAGGGCTCTACAAGAAATCAAGTTTTATCATAGGAACACTGAGTTGCTGATAAGGAGAGCCTCTTTTGCTCGCACAGTGAAGGAGATTCTCCAACGATATAGAACATCACAGATCATAATCCTCCAAAATATCCGGTTGAATCCTAATTTCCAAATTTTCCTTCATTGGTGTACCTATGGCATCACTCGCAACCAGAACGCTCAACACTTGTCCACTCAGGGGCCTTTTCGATAGTTCCTAACTCATAGTACCCCGGCAATATATTCACTTATAAAAATCAAAATGGAATCTCTGTAGAAGATCAACAAGATCAACCAATAGATCCATATAAAAGAGCCATGGACTCATTCGTTGAGGACCAGCAAGATCAATCAATCAAATCCATGCCCGAATTCAGAAAACAACTCTTACTCCTTGATCCAATATCTTCCCCGACGCATGTGTGGGTATCTTTGGTGACCCAGAGCCCAAGCATCATATGGTTAGCACCCTCTAGGTCACCTAGCGCTTCACTCATAGGCCGCTTCCTTGGTCCCTCATCCACCGTACCGGAAGCTCACCATTTAAATCGAGGCTGGTCAAGACCTCGGGGCCGACCTTGCTACGCAAGACATCCTCCATTGACTCTCTGTCGGCTATTGTAACTTTATCAAGTAGGTCTCCCACAACCTCATTCACAAGACGATTAAACCTCGTCTTTTCACATTGTTCCACATCAATCCACATTATTTAATCCACATCCATTTCATATGTATTCCCATTCTCATCCAATCACATCATCTTCATCTCATCACATATTTCCTCATTTATCCTCATCAGATCTCATCTGCTCGCATCTACCCATATCCACATCTCATCACATCACATTCATTCACATCTCATCCATTCATATCTACCCCGATCCACATCACATCACATCCATTTAACCTCACATCTCATTCATTCACATCTATCCTGATTCCCATCCCATCACATCACATATCATCCATTCACATCTATCCCAATTTACATCACATACACATCCAGGTCCATTCTTTTACATTTACATCCACATCCATTCTTTCACATACATCCATATCCATTCTTCACATACACATCCACATCCATTCTTCACATACACATCCACATCCTTTCTTCACATACACATCCACATCCATTTTTCACATACACATTCACATCCTTTCTTCACATACACATCCACATCCATTCTTCACGTACACATCCACATCCATTTTCATCACATACACATCCACATCCATTCTTCACATACACGTTCGCATCCTTTCTTCACATACACATCCACATCCATTCTTCACATCCCATATCATTCATTTACATCCCGATTCACATGACATCACATCTCATCCATTCATTCACATCTATCTGATTCACATGTCATCACATCTATTCACTCAGGGACTGCTTCGTCGACCGTCGCCCATCGTATCGGAAGCTCACCATTTTTCAACCATACCGAGGCTGGTCAGGACCTGGGCATGCTTTGTCACGTGATTCGTCCTTTGAACACTCCCGCACTAGTTGATTGCAACCGAACTTCCCTTTAGAAAAACATATACCAAATGCTCCCTCCACCATTCTGGCGTAAGACAGTCCTTTGAGAAAACAGGGTTTCTGTGCAAGTTTTCAGTTTGATTTTATTTTGAATACAAGGAGTATTTCTTGAATTAGTATCCCCAAAACTTCTTGATCGAAATTCTGAATTTCATACCAGAAATCCTCGAATTCTATAACCTTGATCCACATATTAATTTGAAGGGTCTCAAACTTAGTTTCAGATTTGGCAAGAGTTTTGAGTGTATTTTTCTAAACTGGTCACACCTTCTTTCCTCAAAACTGACGATAGAGTTTGGTCTTAGTCATAGTCTGATTCAAGGTTCGAGTCGGATAAGATTTTTCCTCAACTATCTTTCTCGAAAAGGTTTGATAATTCTGTTACTATTTTACTGAATTTCTTTCTTTAAATATTCACTTAACTGATTTCTAAATTAGTTACGAATTCCAATGAGGAATAAATTAATCATTTATCTGAATATTTTGATCTCGATAGATTTCCTAAATTTTCTTTTTACAATCTATGCGAATATAAAACGATAGAAATTTCTCTCTTAGAGTATTTAATTATTCATTTATCAAATACTCATAGAATTTAAACATAGAATTTAAGAGAATTCTAATTTTGATATAAAAATTCTTTATGCATCTATTTATGCATAAAAATCAACTTCAATGGGAATAACACTTTTATATTAAAAAAAATCCTTTTATGCATCTATTTATGCATAAAAATCAACTTCAATGGGAATAACACTTATATTTAAAAAAAATCCTTTATGCATCTTTCTATGCATAAAAATCAAATTTAGTAAGAATAACACTTTTGTTAAAAAAAATTCTTTATGCATCTTTCTATGCATAGAAAACAAATTTAATAAGAATAACACTTTTATAATAAAAAACTTCCTTTATGCATCTTTCTATGCATAGAAATAAAATTTAATAAGAATAACACTTTTATAATAAAAAAATTACTTTATGCATCTTTCTATGCATAAAAATCAAAATTACTTTATGCATCTTTCTATGCATAAAAATCAAATTTCCTTTATGCACCATAATCAAATTTAATAAGAATAACACTTTTGTAATAAAAACAAATCCATTATGCATCTTTCTAAGCATAGAAATCAAATTTAATAAGAATAACACTTTTATAATTAAAAAAAATCCTTTATGCATCTTTCTATGCATAAAAATCAAATTTAATAAGAATAACACTTTTGTAATAAAAGAATTCCTTTATGCATCTTTCTATGCATAGAAATCAAATTTAATAAGAATAACACTTTTATAATAATAAAAATTCATTTATGCATCTTTCTATGCATAAAAATCAAATTTAATAATTAATATCAGTGATATCGATGTATATTCATAGGTGAATATGTACATGGAGTAATTAGAATATTTCTTTTAGATGCAAAAATGGTGGGAATTACTCTTTTAGACTAACATAAAAACAAACTTTCTGTTACAAAACGAGACGATTTGGGCGCTAACCTAGGTGGCAGACGGGTTGGTTGGCCCTGCCAACACATAGTGGGAATAGTCACACTCTTTCCAGACCACAATATACTTGTTGTTCATGCATTCTATCCCACTATCATCTCTCTCACGTTATCTCTCTCTCTCTCTCTCTCTCTCTCTCTCTCTCTCTCTCTCTCTCTCTCTCTCTCACACACACACACACACTCCCTCTCTACCTATGTGTCTACTTTAGTCATCTTGCACTATGTATAGGGAGAGAGGGTGACCCTCTAGGACACCATCGTAGAATTCTTTCCCCAGGCTATTCATTGGATTGTTGGAGGATTGCAAGGGTTATGTATGTGAGCATGCTTGCCACAAGCGTGCATGCATACATGTTCTTTTATTAGATCCTTTTGCACCGCTTCAAGCACGATTCCGCTGAAGACAAAGATAGTTCCTCACGAAGTTTCAATACTGAGGGACACATGAAGCGGTTTGGCTTGACAAAGAATTTTTTGATGACTATGCGGCTTTATTGATGGACTATCTGGAGGCTTTGTAGGTTTCGTTAAGTTATGTTGAAATATGCAAGTGAATGGGTGTGTGCGGGAACAAGCCCTTTAGCAAGAGACTATAAAAGGGAGTCTGTATTTAAGTGGATCGTATAATGAAAAGGTGAGAGGAATCTACTGATGAGAGAATCAAGAGTAGCATGAGTGAATATAGGGGTGTGGAAAGATTCTAGGAAAATGTGCCCCCAGAGCAGATGTAGGGGAGGTGGTAAAAATCAAGGAGAAATCAATGGGATTAGATGCTTGGCATCTTGTGGATGTAAAACCTATAAATTGAGGCATTGGCCTAATGAGAAATTGTTGGTTTTTGAGTATCCATGCGTACATTGTCCTATTAGATTAATTGCTCACTAATCTTATCTTAATCAACATCTAATCTAGTTATGTTGATTCTTGCATTTGATCCACCATAGCCCACTCTCGCTTGCATTTCAACATGATATCAAAGCCCCAGATCCATGCCCAACATGTCTTAGCCCATCATCAAGTGCCTTATTCACCTCATTAGCCCATAATCATAATAATAAGCATTAATCTCCTCTCTTCTTCATAGCCAAGTTGTACCCCCAGCTGGTGGAGGAGCTCCCTCTCCCTTCACACACATCTATTGCCCAAGCCCTTTTAGAGGCACAAAATAGACTCAGGGCTCCACACACAGCTCAAAGGACTTGGCAATTTTTAGTGCAGATTGACGACAGCACCGCGATTATCAGATGCCAGAATTTGGAAAAAAGCTCCATGCAACGTGCTCGCTTCGAATCCGTCTAATTCCAGGTTTTCAAGCATGCTCTACAAGCTAGTGAAGATGGTTTTTGATTTCATCAAGTCAATAGTGAGATCCAGCACTGCGGGAAGTGCCTCTGTTAATCACTTGATTAGTTCTTCATTAAAGCTTCCATCTTAATGTTTGTGGGCTCAAGACATATATAGACACATTTATCTAATATTATAGTGAAGCATTTTGATATTAGATTTGTGCAAGTGGATCAATTGAAGACTCTAATTGGGGATAGCCTTTTGCACATGAATAGTGAATTATCTTTGCAAATTGCTTAATTAATTCACCTAATCAAAGTGTTAATTAGGCATTGGTGGATCTAATCCAACATTGGAAAGGTGCTACATAATTGTCTCTGTTCAAAATTGAATTTTCCGTCACAATCACTACCCCGATTAATCCCTCCAAATCAGAGTATTCTCTGCACACACAAACTGTGAACTAGTACACCTAGTTTTTTGAGCGTTATTAGTGATCAAAACTTGTTGTAATCATCAGATTGGAGTTGTAAAAGGGTAGACACTACCCTTGAATCTTGAATTGGATCAAGAGGTAAGAACCCCTTCACATCATCATGAGCAGTGCACAAGAAATAGCTAAATTTAACGGGGAGCAGTTCCATACATGGCAAGCAAAGACCATGTATTTGCTCATGAGGAAAAATCTATGGGGACTAGTTAAAGGAAGAGATGAATGTCCAGAGGAGATTGGGGAGAATGAGTGAAAGAGCAAGAATGAGTGGAAGAGCAGGAATGAGAAAGCATCAGGACTAGTTGAAGGAAGAGATGAATGTCCAGAGGAGATTGGGGAGAATGAGTGGAAGAGCATGAATGAGAAAGCATTAGGACTCATTGGACTTAGCTTAAAATGATGAAATCATTCACCACATTGCAGGGATACAATCAGCTAAAGATGCATGGGATGAACTTAAAAAATTATTTGGCACTCAAGCAAAGAATTCAAAGATAAATCTGCTAATGCAATTCTACAAACTTGACATGAAGGAAAGTGAACCTCTAACCACACACTTGAAAAAATACAAAAGCATTAAGAAACAACTGGCAGCCATTGGGAAAAAGGTAGAACATGATGAGGCATTAGCAGTCTGAAGAGTGTGGACAAGGGAGAATATGAGAACATTGTGGTAACCTTAAATAATGTACTAGATTTTAAGTTGCATGAGATAGAAGGAGCTCTACTAGAGCAAGAGAACAAGGTCAAAGAGAAGAAAGGATTGGACCTAACAATTGGATAGGAGAAATCATTCTACACCCGAGGAGGACTCACACGAGGACGACGAAGAGGCAGGGGAGGAGGAAGGACCTTCACTTGCCACAACTGTGGGGAGCCAGGACATATTGTAAGATTCCTCCTCAGCCTGAATAATGAATAAGCTTTACTTCAATCCCCCGTAAATCATTCCCTGTTTCTCAATACAAGAAAATATTATTTTTCCTTGTTTTTGCCTAGTGAGATTAAAATTTCTAGAGAGTGGTAATTCAATATTGAGATATTTTTGGGTATATAAATTCTACAAATATTAAAAATATGTTTCCTTGAAACAGAAAATCAAAATAAAATTTCCAAGGTACATTAGGAATCAATTAAAAATGATTCAAAAGACCACAGCCTAAGGGTCAAGATTTTTTGAAAATTTTTAGACTATGGTCCAATTAAGGTTCCTATGGACCAATAAGATTAATCCAAGTGTTGGGATGAGATAAATCCAATGAATAAAAAAAAATACCCAAAAATGAGTAAATGCTCACATAAGATGAAGAGTTGAGTGAGAACAAGGTATATTAGTTAAAAATTATGAAATATTACTAAAAAAATGAGATATTTTAGAGTAATCATATAGTTTTGACACCTTGGTAGGGAAAGGGGGAGCCTTCAAGGAGGCGCCTATTTCACACATGTGAATGAGTTTTAAATTCAAAAATATTAAGATATTTTTATCTCTCCTCTCTCTTGGATCAAACCAAATAAAAAAGGGAGCTAAATTGGTCCAAATCTTGTCCAAATTCAGCCAAACTGAAGCTAAAAAATTTTAGAACTTAGTTGGACTCAGTTAGTGGCGTCCCTCACCTATAAATAGACCCTCCTTCTTTTGTATTCTCATTTGTGAACTAGACCATGCTAGTATTACCTTAAAATAAGTATATTTTCTATTATCCCCTAGAAATCCTCGACATTTTGGAGAGATTGGATCTTCTCTCTCTCTTCAACCTTCCTTGGAGCTCTCCTGGTTGGGGGCCTCTCCTAAGAATAGAGAATCAAGCAAAACAAGAGGTAAGGTGTGACTTTATGGTTTTTTTCTTAATCTTCTAAAATTTTTTCACTTCTCAACCCCTCTCAAGCTTGAGAAGTATTCAATTGAATGTTTTTTCAATGCAAATGAAGCTCTCTAATGAATTTTAATGATTAATCACATAAAGTTTATATTTATGCTTAATTTAGGATGTTTTTTATGTATATCTCTCTCTCTCCCCCAAATAATGGTCATTCCTATGACCAATTCTATATTCAAATGATTCTTCTCATGGAGCAATTCCTAATTCTAAAATCAAACTCTATGCTAGTCAAGCTAGAGGCCAAAGAGATGGCTTTTTTATGCCTTAATGTTACATAAATTATGGTAAACTTAGAAATTAAGTCCATAAATTCTATATTGGTCCAAATGATAGTTACTCTATCATAATCTTATTACTAACTCTTATTCTTTTAGAAAATATTGAAAGTTATCAGTAATAGTAGCGGAGCTATGGCAAAATTTTTAAAATTTAACACATAAATCATTTTTATGCATAATGTGAAAAGAGGACTTTCTACTATATTCTAGGATTAGCCATCCTATGTTAAATGAATAATTCTCATCATATCCATGAAAAATTAATTTTTAATGTTTATGCATAAATAGTTAATTAGAGAAAAAGAGAAATTTTTAGTAATTTCATTTTTATGATAAAAGAGAAATTCGCATGATAATGGAGATCCATGTATTCCAATGGAGAAAGAGAAAATTTGGAATACTAAAATAATGGATATTTTATTAAAAATTAAAGAATAATTTTAGATGAATTATTTTTATGCATGAAAAAATTAAATGATAAAAGAGAAATTCCCATCATAATTGGAATTCAATCATTTAAATGGAAAAAGTGGAATTCTTGTCATATTTGGATTAATGGACATTTTTATTCAATTTTAAGAGAAATTTTAGTTAAATATTTTTTTATGCATAGGAAAAATTTAAATGATAAAAGAGGAATTCCCATCATATTTGTAATTCAATCATTTAAATGGAAAAAGTGGATTTCTTGTCATATTAGGATTGATGGATATTTTTATGTAATTTATAAGAGATATTTTAGTTAAAATTATTTTATGCATGAATAGATTTAGAAGCATACAAAGAATGAATCAAATATTAGCATCATGGAGTTGTCACTATTATTGGAACACATGCATTCCCTAATTCAATGTCAAAGGTAATGCTAATTCCATATCAATTTTTATTGTTTAGTGATTCTTGTGAACTTAAATTTACATAGTTTTTTAAGTTGTCCAATTCTCTTGTAGATTCAGGAGGATGGTATGTGCTTCTAGGATAGATGGTTCAGTGCAAGGAGTAGAGTCAAGTATCCTAGAATCGAAGAGACAATGTGCTTTTGAGTTCTTTCATGGTAGTCATTTTCCCAATCAAGCTTTAGAGGAGTCAGAGCGGTGTTACATGTTTAAAATGTCAACCACAGGGCGGCCTCCATTGGGTTTGGATCTCATGAACCGTATGTGCCAAATAGGAGATGATGATTTGAGGAGGGCTTGGATTTTTTTAATCATGTCAGGCATGTGCAAGGATGGACAATAATGGCTACATATGTATATGATCTAAGGTACAATTTGATCTTGAAAAGTTCTTAATAATTTTGATCTTGTTTTCAGTAGTTTTCCAACTATTGTATGATGGCATGCAGCCTGCAAGGGCTCATGACTTGCAACTTGCAAAATGAAATAGGATGACATAGTGGCACAAGTGCTTTTCTGGGAAATGATTAACAATGTGGTGGTCCAAAAAGGCTTTTCCAAACCAGATTAGTTGGGCTGAGCCAACTAGAGGGCAGTTAGGACAGTCTATAATAATGGACTAGAGAACATATTGGAAGGTCGTGTATTTTTCATTAGGAGCAAAGCTTGAACATCCATATAGTACAATATGTAGTTAGGAATTTTCAGGAAGAGTGTATGGACAACAATGAAAAGAGATTTGGCTTTCTGGTAATGGAACCAAAAAGTCATATTTGCCTTCATTGATTTTCTATACTTGATTATTTTCTTACCAAGAAGTGTGATTGCATATCAACAAGGGCATCAAGAAGTGTTGCTATAGTGCTCAATGGAGGTATGGCATTAATTTTTATGTTATTTGAAATGTAAGTGTCTAAAATTAATGATAATGTTTTATTGCACCATATGTTTTGCAAAGAAAAGAGTTAGTTGCAATTTCAGTATTGTTTTGTGATCTATAGAACATTAGAGATAATTCTAAGAAGCGATGTATACATGTGGACCTGGATGATGAGTATGCTCCTATCTATAAGAGAACAGAGGCTTCTAAGGTCAACCCTTATGTAATGCGACAAGCTAGGGAATTAGGGAGAAATAATGTTGATATATGGGTGGAAGGATCAATTTACCCACCTGATCCGTTGACCCAACAACCACCTAAATTTTCAAGCCTAACTTCTTTGATTAAATATGTTTGTGAGGGAAATGCTGGCTTGCTTGATTACACAACAAGGCTTGCATGTCAGGTGTAAAGCATTTGGATATCGTCACAAAGGATGCTAATGATGAAGGAAGCTCAGATCAAGCAGTTAAATGCACGAGTGTCTAATAAGGAGAATGAATACAATGAGTTGGTAGAAGTTGTTCATGCTCAACATTTGCAAAACCACCATGAATTGGATAAAAAATAAAAGGATCTAGAGGCAAAGAACAATAAATTAGAAGGGGTGTTAGAGAAGACAGTCAAACATGAGCCCACCTCTAATTTAGATGCACATGAACGAGTAAGAGAAAAAATACCACTTATTGCATGGTCAAAAAATAGTGGAAACTACAAACGACGTATACATGCTGAGACTGATAAGTTGAAGAACCTTAAACAAAATAGTGAAGCACTCGCAAATGTATTCTCAAGACAGATGGTGAAGTCTACACTTTCTCATTCAAAGTTCAGAACAATTAGTGATGATCTTGGCATGCACGATTGGAAGATGTGAAGAATGCATTTACTATAACTGAAGCTCAAGGTATTTGTGACAAAATTGGTTTAAGTAAAAAATCCTATGCAATGATCTATAGACAAATAGATGCAGGTTTTAAGTTCGTGCTGCAAAACAAAAGGGTAACTATGTTGCCATGCCCTTATAGTGTCAGAAAAGCAAGACAACAATTGAATAACAATTTCCTTGCACTCATTGGTGAGCCGAAACACATAGTTCACTCACATGTATTCAAGCTTTGTGCTAAATAAGTGACCTTTGATCTGAATCGAAACAATAATTTTGTCTTGGATGTGTGCAAATCACAAGCTACAATGGTGAAGTTCTATGATATGTCTGCTCAAGAATGTGGTGGCACACTGAAATTTGTACTAAAACTTAATGAGAGTGAAATTATAAAGAATCAAAAGATAGAAAGAGTAAGTTTAACATTGATGAGAGTATTGGATCTCTAAAAAGCCAGGTGATCCTCAGTACTTTAGTGTTTAATCTAAAAAATGAAATCTAGTGGCTCGTAATATAACAGAGATTCCTACTGTGATTAAACATAAAAAAGCAGGTGAAATTCTACATATGGATGGTATCGGAGACTACTCAATCGAATGGCATCTTGCAGGTGATCTAAAGACACTAAAGTGCATGTTTGGTGTCTCAAATGATGCAAATGCAGAGTTTGCTTGCTTATATTGCATGGACTCAAGGAAAAAGGGTAAGAATGGAAAGAAGGCGTGGAATATGAATACTGGGAAGGATGGTACACCGACTCATGTGATAAGTTCATATGAGATGGCAAAACAATGGTTTGGGTGGATCCAAAGTGGGACCCTATATTTGGCATTCCTTTAATATACAAGTCCATCCTTGTACACTACATGCCATTTGTAGAATTGCGGAAAATTTGGTTTATGAATATGGACATATAAGATGCAACCAACGTCAGAGGCCCAAGCAGTATGTAAGAGAGTGGAGGAGATTCTTTCATGCCTGGATCGACACAAAGGGAAAGTGGAAATCAAGAAAGATGAGAAGAGGTTAGGTGTAAGTGGAAATTTGCCATGCAAACCAAGTATTGGTGGAGCCAAGGCTAGAAAATTTTTGTCGCCACTAAGGAACCATGAAGGCCATTTATTAGTTCTTCAACCATGGAAGTATGAGGCATGGAGGAAGTTACACATGGTTGTCCTAGATCATAGTAATAATGGTGACACTAGAATCGCAAAGACTAATGTATAGATTGCCTTTGATAAGGTTGCTACACTTCTACAAAAAATGACATTCAACAAAGGAGATGCTAACGACTTTAAAGAAGCTATGACTACTTTTTACAAGTACATGGTGGAAGCATGGACATCAAGTAGTATAACACATTATATGGTAAGATCCCCAATTTTGTATCTTCTTATGTTGTTTAGCAGTTCTTATTGAAAATAACCAATGTGCATATGCTATTGTCACTTTTATTCCAGTACATTTTGGAGGCTCATGGCCCCTACTTTGCAAATTAGAGAATCTTTGCTATTTGGTCCCAAGGCATGGAGCACTCACATTGGCAAGCTTGTTGTGGGTTTCAGAAGGCTATCTCACATGGTGGTGGAATCCATGAAGTTAGTGCATTGAGACAATTACTCATGTGGTGGTATAGGAGGATTACAGTTAGGATAGAGGAGAAAGAAGCCAAAGCCGATTGAATACATTGAGTTCATGGGGCTTAATGATTATGATATAAAAAATTATAAATCAGTGACTTGAATAAAATTTTGATTCGTTTCAATTTATGCTTCTCTTTCTATATTCATCACCTCCCAAGGACACCCATCATTTGACTGATTGTCCAACTAGATTCTTGGTGATTTCGGTCAAAGAAAAACTAGTTTAATTCAACGGTAGTCTATTCTTTGTATTTAGGAACTAGAATTGGTTCACAAAGTTTTTGCTTGATTCACATCGGACCAGTAGGTTTACTGTCCGTCCCTCTCATAGTCTAACCAAAATCATTCGGTTTAGTTCTAACAAGGATTTTCTTCAGATAAACATCTATTTTTGGGTAAATACCAATTTAGTGATTTAACCAAATAAAATATCTAAAGATATTCTTTCTACCACTTAATTTCTCAACCTTAATTCCCTAGGTAGAATTATGGTGAAAATTCATCTTTTGACACCAAAAATTAATTCAAATCTTTCTTTTCTTACATATCATAAAAAATTTCTTTTAACTAAATACCAATATCTATTTTTTTTGAATAAGCTTAAAATTCCTCTTTTTCTCATTTAATGAGTGCAATCCAAATGTCATGGGAATTCCTCTTTTATCATGAAATAAATCTATCTAAAATTTCTTTTTAAATTAATTAAAATATCCAATATTTCAAATATACCAAGAATTCCACTTTTACCATTTAAATGATTGAATTCCAAATATGATGGAAATTCCTCTTTTATCATTTAAATTTTTCTTATGCATAAATATAAATTTAACTAAATTTTTTCTTAAAATTAAATAAAAATATCCATTAATTTCATTATACTAATAATTCAACTTTTCTCATTTAAATGATTGAATTCCAAATATGATGGAAATTTCTCTTTCATCATTTAAATTTATTCATGCATAAAAATAAATTTAACTAAAATTTCTCTTTAATTTTAAATAAAAATATTCATTATTTTAATATACCTATTTTTCTCTTTCTCCATTGAAATACATGGATCTCCATTATCATGGGAATTTCTCTTTTATCATAAAAATAAAATTACTAAAAATTTCTCTTTTTCTCTAATTAACTATTTATGCATAAATATTAAAAATTAATTTTCCATGGATATGATGAGAATTATTATTTTAACATAGGATGACTAATCCTAGAACATGGTAGGAAGTCCTCTTTTCACATTATGCATAAAAATGACTTATGTATTAATTTCTAAAAATTTTGCCATAGCTCCGCTACTATTATTGATAATTTTTAATAATTTTGAAAAGAATAAAACTTAGTAATATAATTATGATAGATTACCTATCAATAGATCTAAATCCAATTTGTGGATCTAAATCATAAGTTCATCATAATTTATGTAACATAAAAGCATTAAAAAGCCATTTCTTTAGCCTCTAGCTTAACTAGCATAGAGTTTGATTTTAGAATTAAGAATTGCTCCATAAGAAGCATCATTTGAATAGAGAATTGGTCATAGGAATGACCATTCTTTTAGGGAGAGAGAGATATACTTAAAAAAACATCCAAATTAAGCATAAATGTAAACTTTTTGTGATTAATCATTAGAACTTATTAGAGAGCTTCATTTGCATTGAAAAACCATTCATTTGAATATTTCTCAAGCTTGAGATGGATTGAGAAGTGAAAACATTTAGAATATTAGAGAAAAAACCATAAAATCACATCTTACCTCTTGATTTGCTTTCTTCTCTATTCTTAGAAGAAGCCCCCAACCAATCAATTGGTTAGTATGTTGAGAGGAAAGCTCCAAGGAAGGTTGAAGAGAGAGAGAAACTCCAATCTCTCCAAATTGTAGAGGATTTTTAGGGGATAATAAAAAATATGCTTATTTTAATGTAATATTGGCATGGTCTAGTTCATAGATGAGAATACAAAAGAATGAGGGTCTATTTATAGGTGAGTGAGCCCACTAACTGAGTCCAACTAAGTTCTAGAATTTTCCAGCTTCAGTTTGGCTGAATTTGGACAAGAAGAAAATTAGATGAATGGAATGAATATATTCAAGCCATTGACATACCACCATATTGATTGTCCTACTAACACATTAGAAAAATGAAAAGTAAATAGTCCTTGCTAGAGAATTGAGACAAAGGACATTTTATTATTGCAACATGAAGGATATTTTCAAAATTACAATGAGGTCCTTTTCACATTGTTCTCCTGCTCTGAACATTAGGTCCTTCTTTTTTAGAGTGAATTGATGTATAAACTTATTATGGTTTACATCTAACCCAAAGATACATAAATATATAAAATAAAGGTTCTTGCATGCACAATATGGTTGTCCAGCACCTACCCTGATTTGAAAATTGGGACATGTGCTGCATGATGGATTCTTTCCCCCCATAGTCACCTGATATTTTTCATTACACACTAGTGATTCCTCAGTCTCAATTACAAACACTTCCATATGCCCGACCTTAATTACCAAATGCTCAAAGATCGTAGCTATGCTTGAAATTGCCGAATCTATTCTCTTGGCTGCCATCATATCCAATATGCCACTTCTATACCTTGTTAATCGATGGCCTACATCATTTGCTTCCTGGCATACTCCCTTTGGCAACATAAACCCACTAGCCTCCAATGCTCGGATCTCATCCACAATCACGTTTGTACCTCATCCCAGTGGTGGTGGCCAATTAATCGGAGGTCTTGCAAGTGATTATCAGATAGTGTTACACACTCTCCAAGTATGATCCATGGTGCTATTACAAAACTACATGAACTGACGCCTTTTTCCCTCATACCATTGAGAGAAGGAGTTGGAACACCTTGCCCGCAGTTTTTGATGCTCTTTTTGCACTTGCCATCTTGGCCACGTAGCCATCCTTGGCAACAAGTTACCTTGATGTGTTGAGATTTTTGACGTATAGCCACATTGAGTCATGTATGTCACTCTCCACAATTTCCTACACCTCTTCTTCCGTTGTCTCTCCCTCTTCATTGTGTTGACCACCTTTTGTAGCTAAAGGAATAGTGGGTGGAAAGTTTAATCTCCTACCTTGTTTCTTACGTGGCTGGTTTTCTGTGACATACTCTAGACGATGTGATGAGTTATCTTTCTCAAGATTTAAAACTGTGGGTTTTCAGCGTTGGCTAACAGTAATGTTATCACCAAAAAAGTTTGATTGCACATACATTGGTGTGCCACTCACTGCACCAATCTGCCAGTGCTTGAAAATTTAGAGCTTTTAATGTTCTGGCCTTCTCCATCAACTTTAAAAAACTTTAACATATAAAATAATCCATTGATAAACAGATATTGGTTACAGATGTCATAACTCAAAAATTCCATCCGGTCCCTTGTTTCTCAAAAACCGATATCACTCTGGACTCTCCGTTGAGACCAGCTGGTCAGCAACAACGAGATCCAGTCTCAGATTATAATAATCATTTTGTCCATCATACGTATCTTCCATGACATACGCATGGGTGTCCTAGGCACCACGAGCCCATGCATCGCCTGGTCAGAACCCTCTAGATAATCCTTAGGTGTCCTGACACTTCGCTCAAGGACCGCTTCGTCGGCCCTCGCCCATCGTACTGGAAGTGCACCATTTTTCAACCATACCGAGGCTGGTCAAGACCTGGGCAGGCTTTGCCGTGTGAGCTGTCCTTTGAACACTCCCTACGAGCTGTTGCAACCGAACTTCCCTTGAAACTGGGAAAATTTCCCTTGCCCAGAAAATGGGGACGATTCCACCTTTTTAATTTTCTTAACAAATTTTCTAACGGGGTCAAGAGACTAAACTATCCTTCACCTGATTAAACCAGATAGAAGGAAAACTATCACTGCCTTAGTTTGAAGAAATCAACACTTTTTTCCCAACCGAAATCAGGCACACCCGTTGATCTAATCATTTGAGGAAATCAACACTTTTTTTCCTAACCAAAGTCAGACACAGCCATTGATCTACTCATTTGAGAAATTCTTCAAGTTTTTATTTAACTACTCAAATTCTAAGCATATTCCTATTATTTCAATTTAATGATAGCTTCTGCATCTACACCACTAGCATGGTTGGTGAGATTATGGGTGATGTGCGGCCAGTGGGATGACAAGCTGTGTGATAGCCATTTTGGATTACTAGAGACTGGCATAGTTATAGCACTAGCTCATTTAGTCGCATTCATGGAGGATCGACCCTTGTATGTTGTAGTAGTTGAGTACTAACCCATATAGTGTGTACTCTTATCTTTATGTTATGTTGGTTGAGTAGAGAATGTGAGACCCCTTTGCCCCCTCCGCGCACCGGATTCCTGGTTGCTACTAGCACCGGAAGTAGCTTCCTCTTGCGTAGGGTAGGGTTTCCCACTCGAGGCCTCGCCCTCGAAATGTCCAGACACGGGACTAATCTGGTGGTCATTCCGAAACCGAAACCAGGGAAATTTCCCTTGCTCGAAAAACGAGGACGATTCCACCTTTTTGATTTTCTTAACGAATTTTCTGACGGGGTCAAGACTAAACTATCCTTCACCTGATTAAACCAGATAGAAGGAAAACTATCACTGACTTAGTTTGAAGAAATCAACGCTTTTTTCCTAACCGAAATCAGGCATAGCCGTTGATCTAATCATTTGAGGAAATCAACGCTTTTTTTCCTAACCGAAGTCAGACACAGCCATTGATCTACTCATTTGAGAAATTCTTCAAATTCTAAGCGTATTCCTATTATTTTAATTCAATTATTAAAACTCCACTGATTCCAACCACTGGAATTGGTAGAACCAAACAATTACTGACCCACCCAGAATTGAATGCCTTTCTTAACTTTTGCTTTCGAATACAAATACGCACACACTCCTGTTTAAAAATTGAACATATAAAATAATCCATTGACAAACAGATATTGGTTACAGATGTCATAACTCAAAAATTCCATCCAGTCCCTTGTTTCTCAAAAAACAATATCACTCTGGACTCTCCGTTGAGACCAACTGGTCAGCAACAACGAGATCCAGTCTTAGATTACAATAATCATTTTGTCCATCATACATATCTTCCACGACATACGCATGGGTGTCCTAGGCACCGCGAGCCTGTGCATCGCCTGGTCAGAATCCTCTAGGATCCTCCTTAGGTGTCCTGGCACTTCACTCAGGGACCACTTCGTCGGCCCTCGCCCATCGTACTCGAAGTGTACCATTTTTCAACCAAACCGAGGCTGGTCAAGACCTGGGCAGGCTTTGCCGTGTGAGCTGTCCTTTGAACACTGCCTACGAGTTGTTGCAACCGAACTTCCCTTAGAAAAACATATACCAATTTCTCCCTCCAAGCATTCTGGCGTAAGACAGTTCTTTAAGAAAACAAGGTTTCTATGCAAGTTTTCAATTTGATTTTCTTTTGAATACAAGGAGTATTTCTTGAATCAGTATCCCCAAAACTTCTTGATCGGAATTCTGAATTTCATACCAAAATTCCTCGAATTCTATAACCTTGATCCACATATAAATTCGAAGGGTCTCAAACTTAGTTTTAGATTTGGCGGGAGTTTTGAGTGTATTTTTCTAAACTGGTCACTTTCTCGAATCTGACAAAAGAGTTTGGTCTTGTTGGTCATAGTCTGATTCAAGGTTCGAGTCCGATAAGATTTTTCCTGAACTATCTTTCTTGAAAAGGTTTGATAATTCAGTTACTATTTTATTGAAATTCTTTCTTTGAATATTCACTTAATTAATTTCTAAATTAGTTATGAATTCCAATGAGGAATAAATTAATCATTTATTTGAATAATTCGATCTCGATAGATTTCTTGAATTTTCTTTTTACAATCTGTGTGAATATAAAATGATAGAAATTTCTCTCTTAATTATTCATTTATCAAATACTCATAGAATTTAAACATAGAATTTAAGAGAATTCTAATTTTTATATTAAAAAAATTTATGCATCTAATTATGCATAAAATTCAACTTCAATTGGAATAACACTTTTATGAAAAAATCCTTTTATGCATAAAATCAAATTTAATAGGAATAACACTTTTTATAAAAAAAATTCTTTATGCATCTATTTATGCATAAAAATCAATTTTTATAAGAATTTATAAAAAATTCCTTTATGCATCTTTCTATGCATAAAATCAAATTTAATAAGAGTAAATTTTTTGTAATAAAAAAATTCCTTTACGCATCTTTCTATGCATAAAAATCAAATTTAATAAGAATAACTTTTTTGTAATAAAAAAATTTCCTTTATGCATCTTTCTATGCATAGAAATCAAATTTAATAAGAATAACACTTTTATAATTTTAAAAAAATCTTTTATGCATCTTTCTATGCATAAAAATCAATTTTAATAAGAATAACACTTTTGTAATAAAAAATTTTACTTTATGCATCTTTCTATGCATAGAAATAAATTTTAATAAGAATAACACTTTTATAATTTTAAAAAAATCATTATGCATCTTTCTTTGCATAGAAATCAAATTTAATAAGAATAACACTTTTATAATAATAAAAAAAATTTTATGCATCTTTCTATGCATAAAAATAAATTTTAATAAGAATAACACTTTTGTAATAAAACAAATTCCTTTATGCATCTTTCTATACATAGAAATCAATTTTAATAAGAATAACCTTTTATAATAATGAAAATTCATTATGCATTTTTCTATGCATAATGAAAATTCATTATGCATTTTTCTATGCATAAAATCAAATTTAATAAGAATAACACTTTTGTAATAAAAAAATCCCTTTATGCATCTTTCTATGCATAGAAATCAAATTTAATAATTAATATCAATGATATCCATGCATATTCATAGGTGAATATACACATGGAGTAATTAGAATTTTTCTTTTAGATGCAAAAATGGTGGGAATTACTCTTTTGGAATAACATAAAAATAAACTTTCTTTTTCACAAAATTCTAGAAAATTTTACCATAACCTCCTTTGTATGGCTGACCATTTCTCATTTTTATCATTCTTTACATAACTTAATTAACCCAATTTAGAATTATAGAACTCTAATCTACACAAAATTCTAAATTCAAGAGAGTAAATAATAAGAAGAGTTTAATTAATCCCTTAGTTAATCTTTCTAGGATTGAGAAAGGTTGGAATGTAAAGAAGAGAAGGGGGTGGCCTTCATTTGAATTTAATTCAAACATTTGCAAAACATAAAAATCAAGAAAACCATATATTTTTCATTAAAATTTGTAAACAAAGTAAAGAAAAATTAGCTTACATGGACTTTGTAAGCTCTCCTTTAGCTTGAGGGATTGAGGGTTCTACTCTTGTTTGAAGCAAGAGTGGCCACCAATTCACTTTGGAGAGGATTAGGCCAAAAATAATTGAATTATTAAAAAATTCAATGTAGATGGCTCAGGACAGAAGTAGAGTAACAGTGCACAAACACCATTAAGCTTTTACAAAGGGGGAGGCTTCTATTTATAGGAAAAAGTGAGCCTCTAACCAAGAAAATTGATTCTAGAATTTTCCAGATTGGTCAATTTTTAACCATTTTTTGGTCAGTTCAGCTTACTTTTTAGATCTAGTTTTGAAACAGGAGAGAGGAGAGATGAAAATATCTCATTTTATTGATTAAAAATTTGGGGTAATGATGAGAAAAAGGCGCCTACTTCATGAGGGGAGATCCCCACTCTGAGGTGTCAAAATTCAGTTTTTTAATTCTTTTCTTTGGTCCTTAGTCCACTCTTCATCTTATGTGAGCATTTACTCATTTTTGGGGGTTTTTCTTTTCTTCTTTAATTTATCTCCTCCCTACATTTGGATTAATCTTATTGGTCCATAGGAACCTTAATTGGACCATAATCCAAAATTTTCAGAAAATCTTGACCCTTAGGCTAAGGTCTTTTATGCACATTATAAGTTATTTCTAATGCACCTTAGGAATTTCTTTTTAAACTTCTATTTTAGGGGACTATTTTAATAAGAAGGGATATTTTTCCATCCAAAGATATCTAAAAACTGAATTATCTCTCTCTAGAATATTTTCTCTCTCTAGGTAAACAAGATGTTTTATTATTCTGAAAAGGGGATTGATTACAGGGGAAGAAACTGGACATCTTGAGGGGCTGGGGAGGAATCTTACAGTAGAGAAGAAGAAGATAGAAGAAAATTCAGCTATCCATCTCTCTCTTGTGTCTTGCTCTCTCTTATGTGTGTGTGTTTGCTAGGGTTTGAAGCTCTCCCTCTCCCCCACATTCTCTTTATGGTATCAGATCCTGGTTTGTGTGAGAGCTAAGGAGGCAAACAAGAGGCAAGAACAAGCAAGGAAGGAAGTGGTACTACATGGGTAAGAGCACCGAACCAGTGTATTGGATAAATTTTTGGCCAAATTCGCGTTTCGGGTGCATTTTGGGCCTTGTTTCGTCACTACATGGTATTTTTGACAGTTTTCTGGAAGTTCTAGTAGAGAACTATTTCTGCTCAAAATTTGGTTATTGCAATGCAGCAGTGCATTTTGGAAGTGCAGACAGGGTTTGCACATGTATATTTAATACTGGGTGTATGCACATGTACTTTGGTCACATTTGGTGACACACAGGCTATGCTGAAGTACCATTGCTCTCTCTGCAACAACTCTACAGGAGATACTGCTGTATTACATGTTGCATATAAAAGTTATCTGTTTGCAGGTTATTTGATTGCTGTAGGAAAACATGTTTGATGGAATTAATCAGATTGTTAGTGAGAAGCTAGATAAGAATAACTTCCATGCCTGGAAGTTCAGAATGACCAATTTCCTAATGGGTAAAGGATTTTGGGATTATGTAGAAGGAGACAATGAGGAGCCTCCAAAGTTATCTGAGGAGAATGCCACTCTTGCAGATATAAAGGCATTCAAGGATTGGAATTAGGGTCAAGAAAAGTCATATACTGGCTTTCAATTAGTGTGAGATCCTTGTCCCCACCGTGCAACGAATTCAGGGGTGCTAGCAACGAAAGTAGCACTTCTTGCATGGGGCAGGGTCCCTCACTCGGGGCCTCGCCCACGGATGTCCGAACAAGAGACTAATCCCTCGATTCTTCCAAAATCGAACCCGAAAAAACTTCCCTCGCCCGAAAAGCATGAGCGATTCCTCCAGGATAATTTTTACTCTAATGTAGTCAAAAGCCTTAACTAACTAAATTGATCTGACCAAACCCGTAAGTATCAAAGACAGATCAAGGAAAAGATTTCACTTGGATCATAGAGACCAACGCTTTTTTCCTCATTGAGAGGCAGAGCCTTTGTTCTTTTCCATAGAACAATTTTTATCTGGGATTTACTTCATCTATCGTACCATAACAGAATTGAGTCTCATTTTTGGGATCCATCAGTCCAGCCTAACCCCATCCAGTCCCATGGGTTAGCCAACCGCCCAACCACTGTAGTGATGGGATCCAATTAAGAATTTGGTTAGGTTTTATCTCAGGTACCAGCCAGGGAAAAGAGTTCCCAGGACCTCTAGCTGGATATTCATGCAAGCTTTAAATTAGTCATACCACTTACACACCCAATATGAAATTGCCTTTTTCACAGAATCAGCTGTCTTTAAAACAATCATTTAATGAAACCATAGTGTCACTGATCATAATCCTCCAAAATATCCGGTTGAATCCTAATTTCCAATTTTTCCTTCATTGGTGTACCTATGGCATCATTGGCCAACCAGAACGCCACCACCTGTCCACTCAGGGGTCTTTTCGATAGTTCCTAGCTCATAGTAGCTGGCACTATATTCACATATCAAAATGGAATCTCCATTGAAGATCAGCAAGATCAACCAACGGATCCATATAAAAGAGCCATGGACTCATCCGTTTAAGGACCAGCAACAGGTCAATCAACCAGATCCATGCCCGAATTCAGAAAACAACTCTTACTCCTTGTTCCAATATCTTCCTCGACACACGCGTGGGTATCGTCATTAGTAACCCAGAGCCCGATCACCGTATGGTCAGCACCCTCTAGGATCCTTCGCAGGTGACCTAGCGCTTCACTCATAGGCCGCTTCCTTGGTCCCTCATCCATCGTACCGAAAGCTCACCATTTTAATCAAACCAAGGCTGGTCAAGACCTCGGCCGACCTTGCTACGCAAGACGTCCTCTATTGACTCTCCGTCAGCTGTTGCAACTTTATCCGATTAGGTCTCCACCACAACCTAATTCACAAGACGGTCAAAATGCTTCCCAGCATTCTTAACATAAAATAGTCATTTCAAAACAGGTCATAAATACAGTTTCTATAACAAACTCTCGTCTTTCCACATTGTTCCACATCAATTCTCATTTATTTCATATGTATTCCCATTCTCATCACATCATTTTCCATTTCATCACATCTTTTCTCATTTATCTGCATCAGATCTCATCCACTCACATCTACCCATATCCACATCTCATTCACATCTCATCACATTCACTCACATCACATCTCATTCATTTTACCTCACATCTCATTCACTCACATCTATCCCGATTCACATCCCATCACATCACATTCACATTCATTCATATCCATCACATTCATATCCATCATATTTATTCATTCACATTCATGTCCATCACATTCATTCTCATCACCATTATATCACATCACTTCTATCCACATCATATCTCATTCATACACATCTCATCTCACTCATCCACATCCATCCAATCGTTCACAAGTACGATTACCCATATCTATTCGTACATTCATATCTATCACTTCACATCCACATATATTCATGTCACATCACATCTCTTTACATCACTTCACATTCTTTCATATACACATCCACATCCACATCACATTCTTTCACATACACATCCACATCCATTCTTTCACATACATCTACATCCATTCTTCACATACATCCACATCCATTCTTTCACATACATATCCACATCCATTCTTCACATACATATCCACGTCCATTCTTCATATACATCCACATCCATTCTTTCACATACATCCACATCCATTCTTCACATACATCCACATCCATTCTCATCTATCTGATTCACATCACATCTATTCACCTCACATCTCATCACCTCTATTCACATCACATCCATCCATCCATTTACATCTATCTAATTCACATCACATCTCATCATCTCTATTCACATCACATCTCATCACATCTATTCACCTCACATCTCATCACCTCTATTCACATCACATCCATCCATTCACATCTATCTAATTCACATCATATCTCATCACGTCTATTCACCTCACATCTCATCACTCACCTCTATTCACATCACATCCATCTATTCACATCACATCTATTCACCTCACATCTCATCACCTCTATTCACATCCATCCATCCATTCACATCACATCTCATCACATCTATTCATATCACATCCATCCATTCACATCACATCTATTCACCTCACATCTCATCACCTCTATTCACATCACATCCATCCACTCACATCTATCTAATTCACATCACATCTCATCACATCTATTCACCTCATATCTCATCACCTCTATTCACATCACATCCATCCATTCACATCTATCTGATTCACATCACATCTATTCACCTCACATCTCATCACCTCTATTCACATCACATCCATCCATCCATTCACATCTATCTGATTCACATCACATCTCATCACACATCTATTCACCTCACATCTCATCACCTCTATTCACATCACATCCACCCATTCACATCTATCTGATTCACATCACATCTCATCACATCTATTCACCTCACATCTCATCACCTCTATTCACATCACATCCATCCATTCACATCTATCTGATTCACATCATATCTATTCATAGAATTTAAATATAGAATTTAAGAGAATTGTAATTTTTGATATAAAGATTCTTTACGCATCTAATTATGCATAAAAATCAACTTCAGTGGGAATAACACTTTTTAAAAAATCCTTTTATGCATCTATTTATGCATAATTTTAATTTTAAGAAAAATAACACTCTTGAAATAAAATTAAATCCTTTATGCATCTTTCTAGGCATAAAATCAATTTTAATGAAAATAACACTTTTGAAATAAAAATAAATCCTTTATGCATCTTTCTATGCATAAAATCAATTTTAATGAGAATAACACTTTTGAAATAAAAATAAATCTTTTATGCATCTTCCTATGCATAAAATCAATTTTAATGAGGATAAAACTTTTGAAAGAAAAATAAATCCTTTATGCATCTTTCTATGCATAAAATCAATTTTAATGAGAATAACACTTTTGAAATAAAAATAAATCTTTTATGCATCTTTCTATGCATAAAATCAATTTTAATGAAAACAATACTTTGATAATAAAAATTTTCATTATGCATCTTTCTATGCATAGAAATTAAATTCAATGAAAACAACACTTTTATAATAAAAATTTTCACTATGCATCTTTCTATTCATAGAAATTAAATTCAATGAAAACAACACTTTTATAATAAAAATTTTCACTATGCATCTTTCTATGCATAGAAATTAAATTCAATGAAAACAACACTTTTATAATAAAAATTTCCACTATGCATCTTTCTATGCATAGAAATTAAATTTAATGAAAATAACACTTTTATAATAAAAATTTCCATTATGCATCTTTCTATGCATAGAAATTAAATTAAATAAAAACAACACTTTTATAATAAAAATTTCCATTATGCATCTTTCTATGCATAGAAATTAAATTCAATGCAAACAACACTTTTATAATAAAAATTTCCATTATGCATCTTTCTATGCATAGAAATTAAATTCAATGAAGATAACATTTTTATAATAAAAATTTCCATTATGCATAGAAATTAAATTCAACGAAAATAACACTTTTATAATAAAAATTTTTACTATGCATCTTTCTATACATAGAAATTAATTTTTTTAATTAATATCAATGATATCCATGCATATTCATAGGTGAATATATACATGGAGTAAATTAGAATATTTCTTTTAGAATGCACAAACGGTGGGAATTACCCTTTTAGAATAACATAAAAATAAACTTTCTTTTCCACAAAATTCAAGAAAATTTTGCCAAAATTTTGCCATAACCTCCTTTGTATGGCTGACCATTTCTCAATTTTTAACATTCTATTTTCTATCTAAATTAACCCCAATAAGATATAAAGGACTCTAATCTACATAATTTTCAATTTCAAGAGAGTAAACAATAAGAAAAGTTTAATCAATTTGTTTGTTAATCATTCTAGGATAAAGAAAGGCTCAATTGTAAGGAAGAGAAGGGGATGGCCTTTTCATCAAGGCATAGCATCAGAATTTAATTTACTCAACTATAAAAAACAAGAAGATTAAGAAAACCAAAGATTTAAAATTTAAAAGTAAGAAGAATTTAGCTTACATAGAGTTTGTAATCTTTCCTTTGGCTTGAGGGATTGAGGGTTCTACTCTTGTTTGAATCAAGAGTGGCCACCACCAATTACTTTGGAGAGGATTAAGCCAAAAATAATTGAATTATCAAGAAAATTCAATGTAGTTGGCTCTGGGTAGGAGTACAGTAACAGTGCATAAACACTATTAACCTTTTACAAAGGGGGAGGCTTCTATTTATAGGAAAAATTGCGCCTCTAACCAAACAAATTGATTCTAGAATTTTTCAGATCAGTTTGGTCAATTTTTGACCATTTTTGGGTCAGTTTAGCTTACTTTTTGGATCTACTTGAAACAGGAGAGAGGAGAGATAAAAATATCTCATTATTTATGAGTTTAAAACTCGACCACACATGTGAAATAGGTGCCTCCTTCATGAGGGGAGATCCCCACACTGAGGTGTCAAAAATGCATCATTTCTTCTAAATGTCTCTTCTTTTTTAACTAATAAACCTTGTCCTTAGTCAACTCTTCATCTTATGTAAGCATTTATTCATTTTTGGGAGATTTTCTTTTATTCTTCAACTTATCTCCTCCCTACATTTGGATTAATCCTATTGGTCCATAGGAACCTTAATTGGAGCATAAATCAAAAATTTCTGAAAATCTCGACCCTTAGGCTAAGGTCCTTTTTACCAATTTTCAATTAATTCCAATTGCACATTGGAAAGTTCTTTTTGAATTTTTGTTTCAAGAGAAACCCTTTTAGACACTAGGATGATTTTTATATCCAAAAATGTCTCAATTTTGAATTACCTCTCTCTAGATATTTTCTCTCTCTAGGCCAAAACAGGGTAAAGCAGGATCTTTCTTTTATTTCAGAGAGGGGAATAATTATAAGATCAAAAGGGGAGGTTCTTACACTTGCACACCTCAAAATCCGAAAAGAGTAATCTTACAATTAGAGTCAACAGACACTATGAAAGGACACATACATGACGCAAACACTCCAGCAGTTGCATGGCAAAATCTAGTTTAGATGTTCCAGAATAACACAAAGGCAAGGAAGTTGCATTTAAAGCAAGATTTGCATACTATAGAAAAGAAAAGCATGTCCATCACAATGAATATGCCTTAAAGATCAAGGGCATTGTTGAATCCCTTGGGTCTATCAATGTATCAGTGGTGGAGGATGATGATTTGGTGAGTTTCTGTCGGAATGGGCTTGGCAAAGAGTACAAGCCATTCAAGATCTCCATTGCAGTGAGGGAGAATATTCCCAACTTTTGGGACTTGATATCTATACTGATCATAGAAGAAAAGGCTTTAGGTGAGGATTCTTCTTCACAAATCAAGAACACATCGAAACAGGCCTTCTACTCTTATTCTAGTAGAGGTAAAGATAGAGGCCATGGTCGAGGCCAAGGTGGTGGTGGCTGACAAGAAAATTAGAATTCTAGACAACAACAGTCCAATGATTCACAGCAACAATCATACACAGGTGGAAGAGGCCAGTCTAGAGACATGGGGAGCCAAAGAGGCCAAGGTGATTGGCAAAGAAATCAAAATGCAAATAGCATAGAGTGCTATTATTGTGGCAAACTAGGACACATGGCAAAGGACTACTACAAAAAGCATAATGACATTAAAAGTGGGAAGTTATAGCAAGGCAACTATGCATCATCTAGGAAACATGGAGGTGATGACAGAAGTGAGTAACTATTTGTGATGCAGCACATGCTTAGTTCCATAACAGGGGATGTGTCAGGATCTCAAGATATATGGTATGTGGATTCTGGCGCCTCTAACCACATGACCATTCATGCTGAGTGGTTTAGAGATATGTAAAAAATGGAAAAACTAGATTATGTAAAAACAGGTGATAATACTGTGCATCCCATTGCCATGTTGGTAAAGTGCCATTGTCTATGCAAGATGGCAAAATGAAGTACTTGGCTGATGTACTTCATGTTCCGAATATTAAAAAAAAAACTTGGTTTTTGTTGAACAGATGGTTGGTAGGGTCTGCAAGTGAGGTTTAATCCTCAAGGATGTTTTGTGGAAGACTTCAAAAATAAGTGTCGCTTGGTTGCAAAGGGAACAGAAATGGCAGGATGTTTACTTTGGATGTGAACATGCTTGAGATAAAGGTAGCCATGTTTGCGCATGGAACAGGTGTCATTGTATAACATATGGCACAAGTGCATTGGTCATGTGAATTACAGCAGCGACTGAAGTCTATGCATGCCCAAAATATTGTTGTAGGTTTGCCAAAGTTTAAGGCTAACAGTATGCATAAGGTATGTGAAGCATGCCAACTTGGTAAGTAGGCCAAACATACTTTCCCACATGAAAAGCATGTCAGTGCAAGGCCATTGGATGTCATACATTTAGATGTATGGGGACCGACCAAGACTGCAACAATTGCAAGTTGCAACAGGTACTATGATGACCATAGTAGGAAAGTGTGGGTTTATTTCATGAAGGAGAAAAGTGAGGTGTTTGCTCACTTTCAGAGATTTAAAGCCTTGGTCGAGAAGGAAAAAGGCATGCAAATAAAATGCCTAAGATCAGCTGGTGGGGGAGAATATTTCTCCAATGAGTTCATCAATTTCTTGAGAAAGCAGGGAATTAAGAGGAAGTTTATGTGCAGGTACACTTTGTAATAGAATGGTGTTGCAAAAAGGAAAAACAAGCACATTGTAGAAGTGGCACGTGCCTTGATGGCTGAAAAGAATATGCCACATTACTTTTGGGCAGAAGCAGTAGCAACTACTATGTACATTATAAACAAGACACTCACTGCAATTATTCATGGTATGACTCCTGAAGAACAAAAGTTTACAAGCGTAAGACCAGATGTGTCTCACTTGAAAGTGTTTGGGTGTATTGCATATGTACATGTTCTTGATGAAGTGAGAACAAAGTTGGATCCAAAGATAGAGAAATGCATCTTCATTGGGGTTATGCTATGGATGCAAAAAGGTTATAGATGCTATAACCCTACCACTCGTGAGATACGAGTAAGGAGAGATGTCTTCGATGAGATGAGTAGCTAGTATGCACCAGTAGTGAAGGCAATACCTAGTTTGGCCTAGAGAGAGAAAATATTCTAGAGAGAGATAATTAACTTTTTAGATATCTTTGAATGAAAAAATATCCCTTCTTATTAAAATAAATTCTCCCAAAATAGAAGTTTAAAAAAATTTCTAAGGTGCATTAGAAATAAATTATAATGTGCACAAAGACCTTAGCCGCCTAAGGATCCCTGTTTTCAGAAAATTTTGGATTAAGGTCCAAACAAAGGTTTGACAGGCCAATGAGATTAATCCAAATGTAGGAAGGAGATAAATTGAAGAATAAAAGAAAACCCCCCAAAAATGAGTAAATGCTCACATAAGATGAAGAGTGGACTAAGGACCAAAGAAAAGAATTAAAAAACTGAATTTTGACACCTCAATGTGGGGATCTCCCCTCATGAAGTAGGTGCCTTTTTCTCATCATTACCCCCAATTTTTAATCAATAAAATGAGATATTTTCATCTCTCCTCTCTCCTGTTTCAAATCTAGATCCAAAAAGTAAGCTAAACTGACCCAAAAATGGTCAAAAATTGACCAAATTGATCTGGAAAATTCTAGAATCAGTTTGCTTGGTTAGAGGCTCGCTTTTTTCTATAAATAGAAGCCTCCCCTTTGTAAAAACTTAATGGTGTTTATGCATTGTTACTCTACTCATGTCGTCCTGAGCCATCTACATTGAATTTTTTAATAATTCAATTGTTTTTGGCCTAATCCTCTCCAAAGTGAATTGGTGGCCACTATTGCGTCAAACAATAGTAGAACCCTCAATCCCTCAAGCCAAAGGAGAGCTTACAACCTCCATGTAAGCTAATTTTCTTACTTTGTTTACGCATTTTAATGAAAAATCTATGGTTTTCTTGATTTTTATGTTTTGCAAATGATTGAATTAAATTCAAATGCTATGCCTTTGATGAAAAGGCCACCCCCTTCTCTTCTTTACATTCCAACCTTTCTTAATCCTAGAAAGATTAACTAAGTGATTAATTAAACTCTTCTTATTGTATACTCTCTTGAATTTAGAAAATTATGTAGATTAGAGTTCTATAATTCTAAATTGGGTTAATTAAGTTAAATAAAGAAAGATAAAAATGAGAAATGGTCAGCCATACAAAGGAGGTTATGGCAAAATTTTCCAAAATTTTGTGAAAAAGAAAGTTTGTTTTTATGTTATTCCAAAAGAGTAATTCCCACCATTTTTGCATCTAAAAGAAATATTTTAATTACTCCATGTATATATTCACCTATGAATATGCATGGATATCAATGATATTAATTATTAAATTTGATTCTATGCATAGAAAGATGCATAAAGGAATTTTTTTTATTACAAAAGTGTTATTCTTATTAAATTTGATTTCTATGCATAGAAAGATGCATAAAGGAATTTTTTTATTACAAAAGTGTTATTCTTATTAAATTTGATTTCTATGCATAGAAAGATGCATAATGAAATTTTTTATTACAAAAGTGTAATTCTAATTAAATTTGATTTCTATGCATAGAAAGATGCATAATGGAATTTTTTATTACAAAAGTGTTATTCTTATTAAATTTGATTTCTATGCATAGAAAGATGCATAATAGAATATTTTTATTACAAAAGTGTTATTCTTATTAAATTTGATTTCTATACATAGAAAGATGCATAATGGAATTTTTTTTATTACAAAAGTGTTATACTTATTAAATTTTATTTCTATGCATAAAAAGATGCATAATGGAATTTTTTTATTAAAAAAGTGTTATTCTTATTAAATTTGATTTTTATGCATATAAAGATGCATAAAGGAAGTTTTTTATTATAAAAGTGTTATTCTTATTAAATTTGATTCTATGCATAGAAAGATGCATAAAGGAATTTTTTTATTATAAAAGTGTTATTCTTATGAAATTTGATTCTATGCATAGAAAGATGCATAAATAGATGCATAAAGAAATTCTTTTTATTTTAAAAGTGTTATTCCTATTAAATTTGATTTTATGCATAAAAGGATTTTTTTAATAAAAGTGTTATTCCCATTGAAGTTAATTTTTATGCATAAATAGATGCATAAATAATTTTTATATCAAAATTAGAATTCTCTTAGTTCCATGTTTAAATTTTATGAGTATTTGATAAATGGATAATTAAATACTCTAAGAGAGAAATTTCTATCGTTTTATATTCACTCGGATTGTAATTTAGAAATCACTTAAAAAGAAAGAAATTTTGTAAAATAGTAACTGAATTATCAAACCTTTTTGAGAAGGATAGTTCAAGAAAAATCTTATCCGACTCGAACCTTGAATCGGACTATGACCAAGACCAAACTCTTTCGTCAGATATTCTGGGAGATATTCTGGGAAAAGTGAAGAGGTGGAGAGAATCAGGGAAAAGAGTGGAGTGAATCATGGAGAAATCAGTGGGATTTGATGCTTGATATAAACTCTATAAATTGAGGCATTGCCCTAATGAGAATTTGCTGGTTTTTTAGTATCCATGCATACATTAATCTATTTGTTAATTACCCACTAATTACATCTTAATTATTTACTAATCACTTACATTAATCTATTTGTTAATTACCCACTAATTACATCTTAATTATTTGCTAATAATCACTTTATTAATGATGTTGATTCTAGTGTTTGATTCACCATAGCTCATCACAATTCTCTAATTTCAACATGGTATCAGAGCCATGCCTAGAATCCATTAGGTTTATGAGCCCATTATCTAATTACTCAAGATTAGTAGATAAATAATTAGAAAATAATCCAATTTTTAGTTATTTTTCAACTAGCCTCTGTACCCCTAGCCAGTGGAGGAGCTCCCTCTCCTTGCACACATCACATTAGGCCAAATCCTTCCAGCCATAGGTAGCCAACATCATTGGGCTCCAGCCTATGCAAGAAACGTAGCAAACCGCCAACGCAAGCGTCGGATTTTTGCAGATTAAGGAGCGTTGTTTTTTCTAAGCAATTTGCATATCTTATCTTCATCAAATCAAATCAGCCTAATTCCTCATAGCTCTAGGGGTTTTCAAGCATGCTCTACAAGCTGGTGAAGACAAAATTCAATTTTATCAAGTCTAGTGAGATCCAAGCTCTTCATCAAATCTGCGGGTGACTTTGGTAAAACAAAGATTAAGCTATCAATATTTGGTCAAATCTTGTGTTTATTGGCTTAATCCTCTACTAGACTCATTGCTATTGATGGCTTTGAAAGCATTTGATCTCATTTGAAGTCTCAAGCACCAGATCTGGACTCCCCCATACTCTGTTTTTTGCACACAAAATAGAGGATTAATTTGCTAATCAGTGTGATTAATCAGTGCTAATCACTGTATTTTGGTGCAATTGAGGGTTCAAATTAACCATTAGGTATCTGATACAGATCCCTATAACTTCAGATTACAATTCGGAGTTGGTTTGATACTCCAACCATTCCGTACAAATTGGTTGCCCTTGATTTAATTTCTGGAAAAATTGTGCTGATAAATTTGTGATAATCATCATTTTGCATTTAACCCTTGGTTAATGCTTGTAAATCTCACTCAAATTCAAGATTATTCATAACCAGAGTTGCATTTGGGAATGTGCATGAGAATGAATGCTATACGCATTATGTATTGGGCACATTACATCAGTGTAAATATGGGATCAGACACTGCCCTTGTCCAGAATAAGGCAAGAGGTAAGACCTCCCACATAGATTTGGGTTTGCATTGCATACTGACACAAGATAAACATCAAAAGCCAGAACTGTCAGCAAAACATTTAAACATGTTGCTCACATGGAGCAAGAAGACCTGACGACAAGCTCATGGCCCCAACCATGAAAGAAGAAGAACATCTCCTTCCAAGAGGAAGATCCACACCAAGAAGAAAAGCTGAAGGAAGACATGGACACGAGAAGAGAAGCTGCCCCAAGAAGACTGAAAGAAGAGACAGACGCGTGGAGAGAAGCTGCCACGACAAGAAGATTGAAGACAAGAGAAGATGTGAGGCTCCAAAGAGTGAGAAGCCATGTGAAAATCTCTGAGAGAGAGAGAGAGAGAGAGAGAGAGAGAGAGAGAGAGAGAGAGAGCCCACAACCCAATGTAACCTGCCCCAACAAAGTAAAACCACCTTTGAGCCATCGATGATGTAGGCCACATGGTAGATGTATGTGTGAGCACTTTAGTCAAGGTCGCGGGGCACTTATAGTAGCCTTGGACACATAGAGAGAGAGAGAGTGTCAAGGACTATGGAGTTTAGGGACTTGAGGCACTGGTCACGGACTATCAAGTAAGAGAGAAACTTGGTACAAGGTCCAAGTGTGCTAAGTTAACTTGAGGGGAGAAGTAGACACTAGTCGCGCGGACTATCAAGTAAGGGGAGGCAAACTTGGTATAGGGTCTAGGTGTACTAGGAGTATTCACTTAAGGGGAGGTGTTGAAAATACAAGTAAATAGGGTGTGTGCGGGAACAAGCCCTTGGTTAGAGGCTGTAAAAGAGAATGTGTAAATGTGAAAGAACCTGTGAAAAGGTGAGAAGAATCTACTGGGAGAGAATAAAGGGTAGCATGAGAAGATTTAAGAAGTGTGAAGATATTCTGGGAAGTGTGGAGATATTCTGGGAGATATTCTGGGAAAAGTGAAGAGGTGGAGAGAATCAGGGAAAAGAGGTGGAGTGAATCATGGAGAAATCAGTGGGATTTGATGCTTGATGTAAACTCTATAAATTGAGGCATTGCTCTAATGAGAATTTGCTGGTTTTTGAGTATCCATGCCTACATTAATCTATTTGTTGATTACCCACTAATTACGTCTTAATTATTTACTAATCACTTTGTTAATGATGTTGATTCTAGTGTTTGATCCATCATAGCTCATCACAATTCTCTAATTTCAACACGGTTGGATCAGTTTAACTAGTTAAGACTTTGACTCGTTAGATTAATTCCCCCGTTCAAAGATTTTCCCATAGTGGAATCGCCCGTGCCTTTCGCGGGCGAGGCCCCGAGTGTGGATCCCCACCCTGCACGAGAGACTGATGCTGCTTCTACCACACCAACGCCCTCGGAGGGGGCACAGCGGAGCGGGCGAGGGATCTCACAGCTGGTATCAGAGCTTTGTTGAAAGCTAATAAGGACAAATGAATTCTTATCAAAAAATTATAATAAAAACTCAGAAAGAGCAAAGCTTCATTAATGAAGATTTTAATCAAAGAATTTAATTTTATAGATGGAAGTTCCACACTTATCTGGTGTTCCCGACCTCACCCAGCCACAAGACATGATTGTGTTCGCCTTTGAGCATCTCATCGCTTCCGCTACAACTCGAACGAGCCAAGCCACCACGAGCTAAGCCAAACTCGCAGGCCATTTCGAGGATCTATATTTTTCTGACCCAGCGGAGAGACGACAACACAAGTGGTTTGCAAGGCAGTATGTCCATGCCTCTTGCGACCAACGTGCGATGCTGAGGCAGAATCTCTCATTAACCATGATTTTCATGAGGTTGAAAGCGATACATTGTGTTATTTTATATCACTCAAGGCCTCTAAATTTCAAACTTTCTTGCCAAATCTACAGACTCCTTAGTCGTTTTATTCCTAAGGAGGAGACGATAGTAGCTCCCTTGGCAGTAAGGGAACATTTGTATCAGGGCATGTCTATAGCCCAGTACCGTCGTCTTATGCATCTCTCGACGAGGAGATTTTGACTTCAGGAGCCAAGTTGCTCTACATATTGTAACTTTTATATAAATAAAGAAATGTTTTGTGGAAAAAATCCCTGTTGTATAAGTAATTATTGATTGACGAATTGATGAAGTAAAATCTGTTACCGGACATATGTCATAAATCTCCAATAAGATCATTTATTTTGTTTAAAAAATTATTTTTTATTTTTTGAAACTCTTAAGTCTTAGGATCTCGTGGATGATATCAAAATAAAAATTTAGTAATATATCATTTTTGGTAGAATCATGAGGCGAGGAAACCGTGGCCATTCTCTGAAAGAAGAAGAGCTTGATCCCGACGTTCGGAAGGCTCTTCACTGAACTCAGCCAGGACCCTTCAAAGGAGAAGGGGAGAACCTGGACAAGGCTGTGGAGAAATGGGTGGAGGCTATGGAAGAGTATTTTGATGTCACAGGCTACAATGAGCGGAGCAAAATGGCTCTTGCCACCAGGAGGCTGAAAATTATGGAAACAGCCAGGGTGGCATGGAGGAACCATTATGACACCAACCATCTGGACAGAAATACCCAATCCTAGAATGATCTTAAAGCCTATTTGAGGAAGATATTTTGTCCCTCGGGTTATTAGAAACCAAAATGAATGAGTTTTTAGAGCTAAACCAAGGGAGAAAAACCATCGAAGAATATCACCAGGCATTTGCTCTTCTACTCAAGTATTCACCACCTCTAGACGAAGAGCAACTTATGGGCCAGGTTCATTCGGGGAATGAACGAACCCTTAGACACACTGGTCAAGAATGCCAAGCCAGTGTCCATGGCAAAAGCTGTCAGAATGGTGAAGGACTTCGCCAAAGCCTTCATTGTGATGAAAGTTCCGCAAAGCCAGCTCCCTCATCCTTTAAAAGATTTCAGACACCAGGAAGTTCTTCCAACCTTCCGCCTCCAAAGAGACACCAAGGTCCCAACCACAAAATCTGGAGTCGAAAAATTTCATAAATGAAGGAAGACCTTTCCCTCAAAGTAGTTTCTCAGGAACTCCGGGTCTTTCAAGAATACAAAGGGAAGAGCTTCGAAGTGAGAACAGGTGCTTCGGATCTCAGGGATTTGGGCACCAGCTCACGAATTGCCCATCTCCTTCTATTGGCCAAGGAAGCCAGGGTCCCAGAGTTCAGAGACAGACTCCTTCGTATCAGTCCAATCAGGGTCCCCCGTGCCAAAATTAGGGTAACCAAGAAGAGTGCCAGCTCAACCTGTAGCCTCCATGCAAAGCAGTCTCCGAACTCCCTCCCAGAATTGGAGTAAACCAAAGAGAGAGAATTCCACCTCAGACTGCACAGCAGCTAGAGCTGACACTATAGCTGATGAAGTGGAGGAAGAAAAAGGACAGATCTATGCAGCAGCAATAGAGCACCAGGGGAATAACCGTCAATTTTTAGTCCTCCAGACTCCATCAGAGTACCAAGGTAAGCAATTCAAGCTTTTGATTGATTCATGCAGCACTCATTCTTTTATTTCCCTAGGATGTCTGCGTAAATTAGTCCTAAATCAAAAATCAAGGAAACCTATGTAAGTGAAATTGGCCAGTGGAAAGATTCTTTTCACACACCTTGAGACAGACCTTATTCAGTTTAGCCTAGATGGGAATGTAACAGAGTGCCAGTTCAGAGTCCTACCCTTTTGGGAGTCTATGATGGAATCCTTGGAATGGATTAGCTCCATAAGAATCAAGCTGATATTCATTATCACAGAGGAACCATCTCTTTCCTGACCTTCACAGGAATAAAGTTCAAGGAACTGGAATTTCCGGATCCCCAGTGCTACAATTAGTCAAGGCTTCCAAATTATTAAAAGGGCTTAAAAAGAGGCAAGCTGTTTATGTCGTTAAGATGAATCCAATAGACATAAAAATGCAAGGCTAAAGAACCAGAGTGGTTAAGTGAGTATGCAAATGTGTTTCCTAAAGAGCTAGACTGAGATGCCAGACTGAGATGCATCCGTCTCGCGAAGTAGATCATGAGATCAAGTTAACCCCCGCCGGAGCTCAGCCAGTGGCCCAGCGTGCATACAAAATGCCAGTCCCTGAAGCCATATAACTTAAGGAGTAGTTAAGACAACTGTTAGAGCACGGATTCATCAGACCTAGTGTCTCACCTTGGGGTGTGCCCGTTCTCTTTCAAAAGAAGAAAGATGGAACGTTAAGACTCTGTATTGACTATACAGGATTGAATAAATTAACAATTAAAAATAAGTATCCTATTCCTAGGATTGATGAACTTCTGGATCGGTTAAGTGGGACCCAAATGTTTACAAAGATAGATCTCAAATCCGGGTACTACCAGATCAGAATCAAGAAGCAGGATATCCCAAAGACAGCATTCAATACTCGCTATGGGCATTATGAGTTCATAGTCATGCCGTTTGGATTGACTAATGCCCCGTTGACATTTAATCGTATTATGCAGGATATTCTCAGAGAATACTTGGATGATTTTGTTCTTGTCTTCTTTGATGATATCTTGGTATACTCAAAGAATGTTGTAGATCATGAAGATCATGTGCGCAAGGTCCTGGAAATCCTAAGGAAACACCAACTCTTTGCAAAGAAGAGCAAGTGTTCTTTCTCTGTTGACCAGGTGGAATACTTGGGATTCATAGTGTCAAAGGATGGGATTTCTCCTGACCCCGCAAAGATCCAAGCAGTCCTAGAATGGCCAAAACCCAAGACAATAAAAGAATTCAGAGGATTCCTAGGATTAACCGGATGGTATAGGATCTTTATACCTAGGTATGCTCAGATTGCATCCCCTTTAACTAACCTTCTCAAGAAGAGTACACTTTTTCAGTGGACTGCAATGTGTCAGAGTGCCTTTGATAAACTGAAGACAGCCTTAGTAACCAACTCTGTCCTTAAATTTCTAGATTTTACCAAACCCTTTGAGGTAGTTATTGATGCCGATGGGTTTGCCTTAGGCGGTTCTCTTATGCAGGAAGGTCATGCAGTGGCCTATGAATCCAAAAAAGTCAGAACACATGAGAGAAATTATGTCGTCCATGACTTGGAGTTACTCTCAGTAGTTTATGCTCTGAAGTTGTGGAGACATTATCTTTTGGGACAGAGGTTCACCTTGATGACATATCATCAAAGTCTAAAGTGGATCTTCACCCAAAGGGATCTCAACATGCGTCAAAGGAGGATGCAGACCCTGCAAGAATTCGATTTTGAAATTAAGTATCGGTCGGGGAAAGATCAGTGAAGCAAAGAAAAAAATCATGCAGGACAAATTCTTTGCCCCTATTGCTACCCTTCTGATGTAGGAAAGCAAGACTCCTCACGAAATGAGTCAAGTTCTTGGGTACAAATTGGATGAAGGATGCATGTATTATAATAATCGGTTATGTATCCCCAATGATGAGGGAATAAAGGGAAGAATTCTGAGAGAAGCCCATGATAGCCTGATAGCTGGACATCCACGGTTTATAAAAACCTATATGTCTATGAAGAAAAGCTTCTTCTGGCCAGGACTCAAAAAGGATGTACTTGATCATGTGCGAAAATCAAGAGAGTCAAGGCAGAGAGAGTCAAGTTGCCAGGGAAACTGCAACCTCTAGACATTAGGCCTCTAGACATTCCACAGATGAAGTGGGAATGTATCAGTATAGACTTTGTCACTGCATTACCTTCAGTGCAATCAGGTTACAACTCTATTTTTGTGGTAGTTGACAGGCTAACCAAAGTTGCCCATCTGATTCCAGTGAAAGAAACATACACTGCAATGGATGTTGCCAGAGTTTTCCTTAAAGAGATCTTCAGATTGCATGGCTTACCCACCAGGAGGATAGTAAGTGACAGAGATCCCAAATTCACATCAAAATTTTGGACTGCATTCTTCGAAGCAATAGGAACTCTCTTGGATCTCAGCACAGCCTATCACCCCAAAATAGATGGCCAGACTGAAAGAGTGAACCAGGTAATAGAAGATATCCTTTGATCATGCTGCGGCGGCAGGAAACCCAAGAAGTGGTTAAGCCATTTTGCATCTGGTCGAATTTTCTTACAATGCTTCTTATCATCAAAGCATTGGGATGAGTCCTTTCAAAGCTTTGTATGGACAAGATTGCCTTACACCGTTGACTTGGTCCGACCCATTGATCAGAGTCGAGATGTCCAGACAAATGCTTGATGTCATGGACCAGCAAAGACAAGAACAACAAGTTGTGGAGACAACAACATTGGAACAAATGCATAGTCATGGAGTGGAATCAGAGACAAGACATAAGATTCAGTTAAGTTGCCAAGGAAGAAGTATGATAAAGTTGGAATCTCAGAGCAGTCAAGGGATGATGATAGTCATCCAAAGTCAAAGACAGAGAAAAATGGATCCTCGACATCAAGATTAGTAGGAGGGGATGTCACGTGCACAAAGCCATTCTAACCCCAACCTCTAATCCCTCAATAAGGCAACAATAGGTGCATTTAGGTCATAAATCATCATCATATATCATGTCGACAACATATTCAGCACATGATATGTCAGTTGTTGGCAACAGCGCTAGATCTTATCGACAACATCCAAGTAACAATCAACAACATATATTGGTCATACATATGGAGAATTAGGATTTAATGTTACATATTTCTCATTAGAGGACAAAATAAACAGGTTGATAGTTATTTAGTGGTGGCTGACCAACAGCAAATCATTAAATGTATAGGCATAGTAGCTTTGCTCATTAATCTCTCTCCCTTTGGAGTTTGATCATATGTTTAGCTAGTACAAGTAGTTAGAAGCCCTTTTGGGAATGCCTATGGCCAAGCACACATGTAACCTTTTCATGTACATACTACATATACTAAAAAACCTTTTCATGTACATACTACATATACTAAAAAACCTATCTCTCTCTCTCTCTCATGCATTTTGCATTAAGGTTCCTACATGGTGCTTAAGGGTTGTCATTAACCACTTCAAGGCTTCTATATGCAACATGCAAGCAAGAAGCATCCATATGGTCATTAACACACAATTCTAGGGCAGCCAGTGGTGGCAGCCCAAAACATAGCTAGACCAAGGGGCCATTAACACACACAAGGAATAGCCAGCACCAAAACAAATCCATCAAAGGGCTTGTGTATAATGCATAGTGGCCGATTGTATATAGTAGCAAAATGCATCATACAGAGTGCCTACACAATAGGTGTACCAGCCTAGTGAGGTCCAGGGAAGAGGGGATGGCTACAAGGCACCAAATGCACAGCAAGAAGGTGGCCAAAAGTAGCCCATAAGAGGTCCAACCAGTTCCAAATCAAGTCCAAGTCAAAGGGCTCTCCTATGGATAGAAGAAGTCATTGTACTTCATGATTATCTTGCAAGAAATAAAGATGCAAAAATACCAACCAACCACAGGATCACTTTAGAGGGTTAGTTAAGACCCAATAATGTGTCCTTGCGTACTCTCTAAACCTTACATTTTAATTGTTAGCATTGTTAAGCATCTTAATTATATTATAATATGCTCCCACATAAGGTGCATGTAACAAATGTGTTTTTAACATTGTTAAGCATCTTAATTGTATCAGAATACGCTCCCACATAAGGTGCATGTAACAAATGTATTTATTACTAGTTTGTGGATTCCCACAAGCATTTGATATTGTCACTTAAGCTCGCATCATCGCACGCCTCTAGGAGTTGGACTTCCTATAATATGAGAAATCAAGTTCCTGTGAGTTAGCAAAACATGGAGCATTATAGTATCAATTGGCTTATCAACAGAGGTCATTAGCACACACAGATGTCCCCTATCCTCAAAATTGTTTAGACTCTACATAGATAAGATATTTGACTTCATTGAGAATTTGAGTGGCATAAGCCCCCCACTGGCAAACACATTGGTTCTTATTCTTCTCTGTGCATAACATAGTGCTCATTTTAGACAACAAAGGGAGACTACAAACACAATTGCGATCCCTGCAAGCCTACTATTAAGCACTTGCAATACTATGGCTATATACACTGTGGGAACCCCCATGAAGATATGCATACTCTAGATCTTGTAAAAGACATCTACACATTTTTGTACAAGTCTTAACAGGTTGTAATGTAGCCTAAGTTGAGCTTAATTATCTCACATTTTAATGCTTAAATGAGCTAGGAGATAGCCATGGACTAATTTTAAGTCTTGTCTGGGCAAATATGAACAAATTCCCTTGTATAAAAGACAATTCTGTGAGCTTTAGCTCACTCTCTTGGATCTCATTTTTGTTTATGGCAATATAACTCCCATTGGAGCAAGCTTGTGTCTTGTTGTATTCATGGCTTTCATTTTTCTTGTGTAATCTTAAGTGAGAGAGTCTCTATTTGTTTGAGAGAGTGTGCAAGGGAGAAGCAAGCCGCCTAGAGTTTGTGGCATCTTGGTGACAAAGGAGGATGATTTAGGAGGATCTAGTGACTCACCACATAGAATTTGCTTAAGGGGGCACAATTGAAAAGTCTCAATGACACACTAAAGTGGTGAGGTAAATCATCAATCACTTAGTAACAAATTCACCATGGTGTGAGTATTAGCTATATGTTGAGGTATCAATACTAAATGTTGAGGTATCAATACTAAATGTTGACCAAACATTAGTGGGACTATTGGGCATTGTGGTGGGCTTGGTGTAACGTGGAACATTGTGAAGCATAATGCCCTAAGTCTAGACAATTGTAGCAATGGGCAAATAGACTTGAGATTGAAAGGGGTACTCAAGATCTAGTTGATGTATGGGTACCATCATACCATTCTTTGAGAAGAGATAGATTGGACATAGGTAAGGAACGCCCGTGTGTATATGTGTCATTTTGTAAAACTAGTATCAGTTTGTTATCTTGCAAGATACAAGGAAGAGGTAACATACCACATTCTTCAGGCAGTAATCATGAGGGCACCAACATTGTGCTCAAACTCGACTCCCCTTCCTAAAGGTTCCACCATCCTTGGTGCATTAATTTTTTCAAGGAAAGAGCACGCAAGTAGTTCTAAATTTTTTAGTTTTGGTCAAGATCTAATTCGACCACTATAAAAGTGAAAAGTGCATGTAAGGAGAGGGCTGAAAACAACATTCTCTCTAAATGAGAAAAATGTTAGGAATCTCACTTTTAAGTCAAGTGGAGTCTATGATTACATTTTAATTTTACTATTTTATTATTTTATTATTTTATTATTTTATTATTTTATTATTTTCATCCCTTTAAAATGCTCCTTTTATATTAAGGTTAAGTATACCTTAGTTTCCAAACCAATTGTCCCTTGAAAACACACATTAGAGGCAAAAAGGCTAACACACCTTTTTATTCACAAATATCTATACCTTTGCTTCTCATGTGCATATGTTAAAATTTATTTTTTGGTCTCAAAATTATCCTCTTACTCTTTATTAATTACACATTAAACCTTAGAAATTTCCTAATGTGTAAATATTAACTCATAGTTTTTCCTCATGGGTTTTATATGATGACTGTAGGATGAAAACGCTTTCCATTTACTGAGAAATTTAATTATTTCACAAAGCTTACGAATGTTATTTTATCTTTCTAATATTTTTGTAATATTGAGGTTGCACATGTGAACATAACAGGGTTATATTACATTTCGTGCACACCAACACTTGCTTGAAAAACAATCCCAGATATTTATTTGGTCTTATTTTAAGTTTCTCTCTCTCTCTCTCTCTCTCTCTCTCTCTCTCTCTCTCTCTCTCTCTCTCTCTCTCTCTCTCTCTCTCTCTCTCTCTCTCTCTTGAATTTACACATAATAATTTACATTGTCAATTAAATTTACATGTACAAGAGGGATCTTACATCCTCCCCCAGTTAATGAATTGAGATGTCCTCATCTCGCAAACTGGGAGTAATTTGATATTGTGTCCTTCCTTTCTCCTAGATGGTGCCCTTCAATGGGTAAAACTTCCAAGTCCACAAAATATTATCCCTGCGAGCCTTACCTCCCATATCTATTTCTTCTAGCTTGAAATCTAACTAACCTTGGAGTGGGGAAGATATTTTTTTTCAACACCTAAGATATGGCTTGGATCTAGCACGTATATATACTGAGCAAGCTGCCTTAAAACATATTGTTGACTTTCCAATTTGTTCCCTATTTTAGTAAATTGCATATGATCCATAATGCCTTGGAGGTGGTTTTTGTCATCTTAAATATAAGGAGAAACTTTGTATCCAAAAATATCTCAAAATTGAATTATCTCTCTCTAGAACATTTTCTCTCTCTAGGCCAAAAACAAAGGAAAATACTATTTTCTTGCATTATGAAATAGGGGATGATTATAGGGGACTAAGAGGAGAGCTTATACATCTTTTAGGGGAGGCTGAGGAGGAACCTTACATCGATGATGTAGGTGCCTGTCTCATGCTACTATTGTAGTTGTTGTTGCTTCGCTCTAGTAGGGTAGCCTTGCTTTCTTATCTCCAAAGTGAAGTTTTCTTTTTTGAGAGCCCCGGATTAGGTGGACTCTACTGTTTCTGGGATTGTCCTTGGGGATGGTAGAGGAGGGATTCCCACCACAATGGTGGTTGATCAGGGCTATCACCACACTGTGGGCTTCGCTTCACCTGATTGTATTGCTCTCCTTCTCCCTAAGCCTTGATTATATCTCCCAAGATCTCTTAGTGTTCTTATTTCGGAGTGGGGGTATCTTAGTTTTCCTGCTACTCTTGCTATTCCTCTTACTCATCTTGGTCCTTGGAATAGAGCTTCAAAGTGAGCCTCTATCTTTTTTTTCTTTTTCTTTTTTTTGCTACTTCTCTTCAGCTTGGCGATCTTTTCTTTCAAGATATTGTAAAGAAATTCTGCCCATACAACTTTGGCTCCTAACTCAGCTACTTAGATGATGCCATAGTTCCTTTGAGATATGAAAACTATGGTTTGTGCACTCGGTTGATCGTTTCTATTACAAATTTCATATTCCTCATTCAAGTATACTCTTTTGTTGTCTTCAATGCTCCAAACTGCCTCACCAAATCCCTCTCCTATGCTAGTAGTATGTCTTATATTCCCCTTGGAGTTTGAATACTTCTACAACCTAGCTAGTTAGTGAATGGAACTATTCTACTAGATCGCATCTCTTGATGTTCTTCTTCTTCTGTAGCCTTTCTAGCTGCTCATTTGCATGGAGATTGATTTGGAGCTCTCCCCTCACGATAGTTTTGTGAACTCCTTTAGCCCAACATTTTCTAGCCACTCCTTGTGCATTTTAGTTTCTTGTGGCATGGTTGAGCTGAGGTGCTCTAACTCCATTATCTTAACACTTGGGGTGTTGAACAGAGAGAGAGAAAACATGGTATATAGGAGGCAAAGTTGTAGAGAGTGGAAATAGCTAGGAAACACAAAGTCACCCCCACAATGAGGGGAATGGGTTTATCCCCACAATGAGGGGAATGGGTTTATCCCCACCACCCAAACCTATTGGTCCTGTGAGATCCATGTCGCCATCGTGCAACGAATTCAGGGGTGCTAGTAGCGGAAGTAGCACTTTTTGCATGGGCAGGGTCCCTCACTCGGGGCCTTGCCCACGGATTTCCGGAGGACAAGAGACTAATCCATCGGTTCTTCCAAAACCTAACCCGGAAAAACCTTTCCTTACCCGAAAAGCATGGGCGATTTCTCCAGGATAATTTTTCTCTAACGTAGTCAACAGCCTTAACTAACTGAACTGATCTGACCAAAACCATAAGTCCCATAGTCAGATCAAGGAAAAGATTGCACTTGGATCATAGAGACCAACGCTTTTTTCCTCATTGAGAGGCATAGCCATTGATTCTTTTCCATAGAACAATTTTTGTCCGGGATTTACTTCATCTATCGTACCATAACAGAATTGAGTCTCAATTTAGGGATCCGTTAGTCCAGCCTAACCCCATCCAGTCCCGTGGGTTAGAGCCAACCATCCAACCATTGTAGTGATGCGATCCAATTAAGAATTTGGTTAGGTTTTGTCTCGGGTACTAGGGAAAAGAGTTCCCAGGCCCCCTAGCCGTGCAAACTTAAAATTAGTCACACCACTTACACACCCAATATGAAATTGCATTTTTCACAGAATCAGCTGTCTTTAAAACAATCATTTAATGAAATCATAGAGTCACTGATAATAATCCTCAAAATATCTAGTTGAATCCTCGGGGGCCTTTTCGATAGTTCCTAGCTCATAGTAACCGGCAAGATATTCACATATCAAAATGGAATCTCCATTGAAGATCAGCAAGGTCAACCAACGGATCCATATAAAAGAGCCATGGACTCATCCGTTGAGGACCAGCAAGGTCAATCAACCAGATCCATGCCCAAATCCAAAAAACAACTCTTACTCCTTGTTCTAATACCTTCTTGGACGCATGCATGGGTATCGTTCGGCAACCCAGAGCCCGAGCACCGTATGGTCAGCATCCTCTAGGATCCTTTGTAGGTGACCTAGCGCTTCACTCATAGGCCGCTTCCTTGGTCCCTCATCCACCATACCGAAAGCTCACCATTTTAATCAAACCGAGGCTGGTCAAGACCTCGGCCGACCTTGCTACGCGAGACGTCCTCCATTGACTCTCCATCACACAGTTGTTATAACTTTATCAAACTAGGTCTCCACAACCTCATTCACAAGACGGTGAAAATGCTTCCCCAGCATTCTTTACATAAAACAACCATTTAAAAACAGGTCATAAATATAGTTTCTATAACGAACTCTCGTCTTTCCACATTGTTCCACATCAATTCTCATTTATTTCACGTGTATTCCCATTCTCATCACATCATTTTCCATTTCATCACATCTTTTCTCATTTATCCGCATCAGATCTCATCCACTCGCATCTACCCATATCGACATCTCATCACATCACATTCATTCACATCTCATCCATTCAGACCACATCACATTCACTCACATCACATCTCATTCATTTTACCTCACATCTCATTCATTGATATCTATCCCAAGTCACATCCCATCACATCACATTCACTCACATCACATCTCATTCATTTTACCTCACATCTCATTTATTGATATCTATCCCAATTCACATCCCATCACATCACATTCATTCATATCCCATCACATCACATTCATTCATATCCATCATATTCACTTTCATTCATGTCCATCACATTCATTCATATCCCATCACATCTCACTCATTCATATCTATCCCACATTCATTCATATCCATCATATTCACTTTCATTCATATCCATCACATTCACATTCATTCATATCCATCACATTCACATCCACATATATTTATGACACATCACATCTCTTTCCATCACATCACATTCTTTCACATACACATCTATATCCATTTTTTCACATACTCATTCACATCAATTCTTTCACATATACATTCACATCCATTCTTCACTTATATATTTACATCCATTTTCATCACATATCATCCACTCATATCCCATATCATTCATTTACATCCTGATTCACATGACATCACATCTCATCCATTCATTCACATCTATCTGATTCATATCTACTCACCTCACTTCTCATCTCACCTCTATTCACATCACAACCACCCATCCATTCATTCACACTTATCTGATTCTCATCACATCTATTCACCTCACATCTCATCACCTCTATTCACATCACATCCATCCATCCATCCACATCTATATGATTCACATCACATCTATTCACCTCACATCTCATCACCTCACATCTCATCACATCTATTCACCTCACATCTCATCACCTCTATTCACATCACATCCATCAATCCATCCACATGTATCTGATTATCATCACATCTATTCACCTCACATCTCATCACCTCTATTCACATCACATCCATTCATCCATCCACATCTATCTAATTCACATCACATCTCATCATATCTATTCACCTCACATCTCATCACCTCTATTCACATCACATCCATCCATCCATTCACAACATCACATCACATCTCATCACATCTATTCACCTCACATATCATCACATCTCATCACATCTATTCACCTCACATATCATCACCTCTATTCACATCACAACCACCCATTCATTCATTCACACTTATCTGATTCTCATCACATCTCGTTACATCTATTCACCTCACATCTCATCACCTCTATTCACATCACATCCATCCATCCATCCACATCTATCTGATTCACATCACATCTCATCTCATCTATTCACATCACATCTCATCACCTCTATTCACATCACATCCATCCATCCATCCACATATATCTGATTCACATCACATCTATTCACCTCACATCTCATCACCTCTATTCACATCACATCCATCCATCCATCCATATCTATCTGATTCAAATCACATCTCATCACATCTATTCACCTCTATTCACATCACATCCATCCATCCATTCACATCTATCTGATTAACATCACATCTCATGACATCTATTCACCTCACATATCATCACCTCTATTCACATCACAACCACCCATTCATCTATTCACACTTATCTGATTCTCAAATCACATCTCATCACATCTATTCACCTCACATCTCATCACCTCTATTCACATCACATCCATCCATCCATCCACATCTATCTGATAGAACAATTTTTGTCCGAGATTTACTTCATCTATCGTACCATAACAGAATTGAGTCTCAATTTAGGGATCCATCAGTCCAGCCTAACCCCATCTAGTCTCGTGGGTTAGCCAACTGCCCAACCATTGTAGTGATGGGATCCATAGAACAATTTTTGTTTGGGATTTACTTCATCTATCGTACCATAATAAAATTGAGTCATCTCAATTTAGGGATCCATCAGTCCAGCATAACCCCATCTAGTCTCGTGGGTTAGCCAACTGCCCAACCACTGTAGTGATGGGATCCAATTAAGAATTTGGTTAGGTTTTGTCCCGGGTACCAGTGAAAAGAGTTCCCAGGCCCCTATCCAGGTATTCATTTAAACTTAAAATTAGTCACACCACTTACACACCCAATATGAAATTGCCTTTTTCACAGAATCAGCTATCTTTAAAACAATCATTTAATGAAATCATAGAGTCACTGATTATCCTCAAAATCTCTGGTTGAATCCTTAATTCCAATCATTCCTTCATCGCTGTACCTATAGAACGCTCACCACCTGTCCACTCAGGGGGCCTTTTCGATAGTTCCTAGCTCATGGTATTCATATATCAAAATGGAATCTCCGTTGAAGATCAGCAAGGTCAACCAATGGATCTATATAAAAGAGCCATGGACTCAAGCGGTCCCTAGGTGAAATGCTAGGACACCTGAGGAGGATCCTGAGGGTTCTGACCAGGCGATGCATGGGCACGCGGTTGCTAGGACACCCATGCGTACGTCGAGGAAGATTTGGATGGACTAAAAGGAAAGATTTTTGTAAATCAAATTTTGATACTAGATCTCATTGGTTGGCCAGCTAGTCTTCAACCGGAGAGTCTAGAGGACACATTTTGTAATACAATGGACTCAGAACTTTGGAGGATGATGATCAGTAATATTATGATTTCTATTGAAGGATTGTTTTAAAGCCAGTCAAATCTGTTATAAATGGCAATTTCATTTTCGGTGTGTACGTGGTATGCCTACCTTAATTTTTGCATGAATCGCCGGCGGCTAGGGGGCCTCGGAACTCTTTTCCTTGGTACCCAAGCAAAAACACAACCAAATCTTTATAAAGGAATCCCACCAATATAGTGGTCGGGTGGTTGGCTAAGCCATGGGCCGCTAGATTGGAGGATTCTTGTGAAACAACTAAGATGCGATTAGTTATGTTAGTTAGATTAAGTCCTGAGAAGACCTTGTTCTGTGGGAAGGGATCAGCGGGGCTGTGCCTCGTTAAAGGAGGAAAAAAGCAGTGATTCTATGGACCAAGTGCAAGTCTCTTCTTGATCTGATCATGTGACTTCAGGTTCAATCAGATCAGTGTAAAATAGTGATGACTTTGACTTGTTAGGATAGATTTTTCCCATGGCAAAATCGCTCGTGCCTTCCGGGCAAGGGGAGTTTTTTCGGGCTTGGTTTCGGAGGAACCGCCCCAGCTAGCCTCTCGTCCGGACATCCGCGCGAGATGCCGATGCCACTTCCACCGCCGTTCCGAACCCCGGAGGGGGCAGGGGTCTTACAGCTGTATCAGAGCTTTGTTGAAAGCTAATAAGGACAAACAAATTCTTATCAAAAATTGATAATAAAAACTCTGAAAAAGCATTTACAGATTATATTTTCATTCCGTAAGCTTCATTAATGAAGAATTGTTAATCAAAGAATTTGTTTTTATAGATGGAAGTCCCACACTTATCTGGCATTCTCGACCTCACCCAGTCACAAGACATGGCTGTGTTCACCTTCTTCGAGCATCTCATCTCTTCTGCTCTACAACTCGAACGAGCCAAATCAGACTCACACGCCATTTTGAGGATCTATATTTTCCTGACCCAGCGGAGAGATGGCAACATAAGTGGTTTGCAGGGGGGCAGTATGTCCATGCCTCTTGCGACCAACGTGCGATGCTGAGGCAGAATCTCTTATTGGCCATGATTCTGATGAAGTTGAAAGTGATACATGGTGTCATTTTATATCACTCCAGGCCTCGAAATTTCAGACTTTCCTGCCAAGTTTGCAGACTCCTTAATCGCTTTATTCCTAAGGAGAAGATAGTAGCTCCCTTAGCAGTAAGGGAACATTTGTATTAGAGCATGTCTATAGCCCAGTACCGTCGTCTTATGCGTCTCCCGAGGAGATTGAGCCGAGCTGCTCTATGTACATATTGTAACTTTTATATAAATAAAGAAATGTTTTCTGGAGAAAAATTCCCTGTTGTATAAGTGATTGTTTATGGACGAACTGATAAAGAAAAATCTGTTGCCGAACATATGTCATAGATCTCCAATAAGATCATTTATCTTGTTTAAGAAATTATTTTCCAAACCTCTTAAGTCTTAGGATCTCGTGGATGATATCAAAATAAAAATTTAATAATATATCATTTTTGACAAAATCATGAGACAAGGAACCCGTGGCCGTCAGCCAGACCCTCTCTCTGCTGAAGATGAAGAGCTTGACCCTGACGTTCGCAAGGCTCTTCACAGAAATCAGCCACGACCCTTCAAAGGAGAAGGGGAGAACCTGGGCGAGGCTGTGGAGAAATGGGTGGAAGCTATGGATGAGTATTTTGATGTCACAGGCTATAATGAGCGGAGCAAAATGGCTCTTGCCAGGCTGAAAATTATGGAAACAGCCAAGGTGGCATGGAGGAACCATTGTGACACCAACCACCTAGATAGGAATACCCAGTCCTAGAACGATCTTAAAACCTATTTGAGGAAGAGATTTTGTCCCCCCGGGTTCTTAGAAACCAAAATGAATGAATTTTTAGAGCTAAATCAGGGGAGCAAAACCATCAAAGAATATCACCAGGTATTTTCTCTTCTACTCAAGTATTCACCACCTCTAGAAGAAGAGCAACTCATGGCCAGGTTCATTTGGGGAATGAACAAACCTTTAGACACACTGGTCAAGAATGCCAAGCTAGTGTCCATGTTAGAAGCTGTCAGAATGGCAAAGGACTTTGCCAAAGCTTTCATCTCATGAAAGTCCTGCCAAAGCTAGCTCCCTCATCCTTCAAAAGATTTCAAACACCGGGAAGTTCTTCCAACCTTCCGCCTCCAAAGAGACACCAAGGTCCCAACCAGAATCTAGAGACGGGAAGCTTCAGGAATGAAGGAAGACCTTTCCCTCGAAGTTCTTTCTCAGGAACCCCGGCCCTTTCAAGAATGCAAAGGGAAGAGCTTCGAAGTGAGAATAGGTGCTTTGGATGTCAGGGATTTGGGCACCAACTCAAGGATTTCCCATCTCCTTCTGTGGGCCAAGGAAGCCAGGGACCCAGAATTTAGAGACAGACTCCTTCGTATCAGTCCAATCAGGGTCCCCCGCGCCAAAAACAAGGGAACCCCAGAAGAGTGCCAACTCAACCTGCAGCTTCCATGCAAAGCAGTCTCCAAACTCCCTCCCAAAATTGGAATAACCTCAGACTACTGCAACAACCAGAGTAGTCACTTTAGCTCATGAAGTGGAGGAAGAGAAAGGATAGATCGATGCAGCCATAGAGCATCAGAGGAATAACCGTCAATTCTCAGTCCTCCAGACTCCAGCAGAGTACCAAGGTAAGCAATTCAAGCTTTTGATTGATTCAGGCAGTACTCATTCATTTATTTCCCCAAGATGCCTGTGTAAATTAGTCCTAAATCAAAAATCAAGGAAACCTATGCAAGTGGAATTGGCCAGTGAAAAGATTCTTTTCACACACCTTGAGATAGACCTTATTTAGTTTAGCCTAGATGGGAGCGTAACAGAGTGCCAGTTCAGAGTCCTACCCTTGGGAGTCTATGATGGAATCCTTTGAATGAATTGGCTCCAAAAGAATCAGGCTGACATTCATTGTCACACAAAGGAACCATCTCTTTCATTGGCCTTCACGGAAATAAAGTTCAAGGAACTGGAATTTTCGGATCTCCAGTGCTGCAATTAGTCAAGTCCTCTAAATTATTAAAAGGGCTCAGAAAGAGGCAAGCTGTTTATGTCATTAAGATGAATCGAGTAGACATAAAATGCAAGACTAAAGAACCAGAGTGGTTAAGCGAGTATGCAGATGTGTTTCTTGAAGAGCTGACTGAGATGCCTCTGTCTCACGAAGTAGATCATGAGATCGAGTTAACCCCCAGCTCAGCCAGTGCCTCAGTGTGCATACAAAATGCCAGTCCCTGAAGCCATAGAACTTAAGGAGCAGTTAAGACAACTGTTAAAACAGGGATTCGTCAGACCCAATGTCTCACCTTGGGGTGCACCCGTTCTCTTTTTCAAAAGAAGAAAGATGGAATGTTAATACTCTATATTGACTACAGAGGACTGAATCAATTAACAATTAAAAATAAGTATCCTATTCCTAGGATTAATGAACTTCTGGATCGGTTAAGTGGGACCCAAATGTTCACAAAGATAGATCTCAAATCTAGAGGACATCCCAAAGACAACTTTCAATACTCGCTATGGGCATTATGAGTTCACAGTCATGCCGTTTGGATTGACTAATGCCCCAGCGAGGTTTAATCGTCTTATGCACAGGATATTCTTAGGCAGAGAATACTTGGATGATTTTGTTCTTGTCTTCTTTGATGATATCTTGGTATACTCAAAGAATGCTACAAATCATGAAGATCATGTGCGCAAGGTCCTGGAAATCCTAAGAAAACACCAACTCTTTGCAAAAAAGAGCAAGTGTTCTTTCTCTGTTGACCAGGTGGAATACTTGGGATTCATAGTATCAAAGGATGGGATTTCTCCTGACCCCGAAAAGATCCAAGCAGTTGTAGAATAGTTAGAACCTAAGACAATAAAGGAAGTCAGAGGATTCCTAGGACTAACCGGATGGTATAGGATCTTTATACCTAGGTATGCTCAGATAGAATCCCCTTTAACTAACCTTCTCAAGAAGAGTACACTTTTTCAGTGGACTGCAATGTGTCAGAGCACCTTTGATAAACTGAAGACAGCCTTAGTAACCAACCCTGTCCTTAAGCTGCTAGATTTTACCAAACCCTTTGAGGTGGTTACTAATGCCAGTGGGTTTGCCCTAGGTGGTGCTCTTATGCAAGAAGGTCATGTAGTGGCCTATGAATCCAAAAAACTCCGAACACATGAGAGAAATTATGCCATCCATGACTTGGAGTTACTCTCAGTAGTGTATGCTCTGAAGTTGTGGAGACATTATCTTTTGGGACAAAGGTTCACCTTGATGAGACAGATCATCAAAGTCTGAAGTGGATCTTCACCCAAAGGGATCTCAACATGCATCAAAGGAGATGGATGCAAACCTTGCAGGAATTTAATTTTGAAATCAAGTATCGACCGAGGAAAGAAAATGTGGTGGCAGATGCGCTCAGCAGAAAAGCCTCCTTGCTTGCAATTACAGTGGTGTCAAATCCATTGATCAGTGAAGCAAAGGAGAAAATCATGCAGGACAAATTCTTTGCCCCTATTGCTACCCTTCTAATGCAGGAAAGCAAGACACCTCACGAAATGAGTTGAGTTCTTGGGTACAAATTAGATGAAGGATGCATATATTATAATAATCAGCTATGTATCCCCAATGATGAGAAAATAAAGGGAAGAATTCTGAGAGAAACCCATGATAGCCTGATAGCTGGACATACAGCGTTTATAAACACCTATATGTCTATGAAGAAAAGCTTCTTCTGGGGCGAGGACTCAAAAAGGATGTACTTGATCATGTGGGAAAATGCTTAATGTGTCAGAGAGTCAAGGCAGAGAGAGTCAAGATGCCAGGGAAACTGTAGCCTCTAGAAATTCCTCAGATGAAGTGGGAATGTATCAGTATGACTGTCACTGGATTACCTTCAGTGCAATCAGGTTACAACTCCATTTTTGTGGTAGTTGATAGGCTAACCAAAGTTGCCCATCTGATTCCAGTGAAAGAAACATACACTACAGTGGATGTTGCCAGAGTTTTCCGTAAAGAAATCTTTAGATTGCATGGCTTACCTACTAGGAGGATAGTAAGTGATAGAGATCCCAAATTCACATCGAAACTCTGGACTGCATTCTTCGAAGCAGTAGGAACTTTCTTGGATCTCAGCACAGCCTATCACCCCGAAACAAATGGCCAAATTGAAAGAGTGAATCAAGTAATAGAAGATATCCTTCGGTCATGCTGCACCAGGAAACCCAAAAAGTGGTTAAGCCATTTGCATCTGGTCAAATTTGCTTACAATGCTTCTTATCATCGAAGCATTGGGATGAGTCCTTTCAAAGCTTTGTATGGACAAGATTGCCTTACACCGTTGACTTGGTCTGACCCATTGATCAAAGTCGAAATATCTAGATAAATGCTTGATGAATGGACCAGCAAATGCAATCAATCCGTAAAGATATAAAGGCAGCCCAAGACAGGCAAAAGCAGTATACAGATAAAAAGAGATCAGAGAGAGAGTTTGAAGAATCAGATATGGTCTTCATTTGAGTACAACCAAAAAGAAGTTCCTTATCCTTAGGAAAGTATAAGAAGCTCTGTGTCCCAGATACTCTGGGCCATATGCTATCATAAAGAAAGTGGGCGATCTAGGCTACAAACTTCTTCTGCCTCCCCATCTCAAGGTACATAATGTATTCCATGTCAGTTTGCTTAAGAAATATGTACCTAGCCCGAGTCACATGCTTGATGATAGACAATTGATCTCTCCGACTCAAGGCCAGATGGTAATACAACCTGAGGAAATCCTTGACGTTTGGGAGAAGATTCTCATGACTAGAGTCCTCAGAGAATTCTTAGTAAAGTGGAAGTTCTTCCCTCTAGAAGACGCCACCTTGGAGAAAGAAGAAGAGTTAGCGAAATAATACCCCCATTTTGCGAGATGAGGACATCTCACGTTTTTCAAGTGGGAGAGGATGTAAGATTCCTCCTCAGCCTCAATAATGAATAAGTCTCTACTTCAATCCCCTATAATCATTCCCTGTTTCTGAATACAAGAAAATATTATTTTTCCTTGTTTTTGCCTAGTGAGATAAAAATTTCTAGAGAGTGGTAATTCAATATTGAGATATTTTTAGATATATAAATTCTACAAATATCAAAAATATGTTTCCATGAAACAGAAAATCAAAATAAATTTTCCAAGGTGCAATTGGAATTAATTAAAAATGATTTAAAAAGACAGCCTAAGGGTCAAGATTTTCTGAAATTTTTGGATTATGGTCCAATTAAGGTTCCTATGGACCAATAAGATTAATCCAAGTGTTGGGATGAGATAAATCCAATAAATAAAAGACAATACCCAAAAATGAGTAAATGCCCACATAAGATGAAGAGTTGACTAAGTACAAGATTTATTAGTTAAAAATTATGAAATATTACTAAAAAATGAGATATTTTGGAGTAATCATACCATTTTGACACCTTGGTAAGGAAAGGGGGAGCCTTCAAGGAGGCGCCTATTTCACACATATGAAAGAGTTTTAAACTCAAAAATATTAAGATATTTTTATCTCTCCTCTCTCCTAGATCAAACCAAATCAAAAAGGGAGCCAAACTGGTCCAAATCTTGTCCAAATTCAGCCAAACTGAAGCTGAAAAACTCTAGAACTTAGTTAGACTCAGTTAGTGGCCTCTCTCACCTATAAATAGACCCTCATTCTTTCGTATTCTTATCTGTAAACTAGACCATGCTAGTATTACTCTAAAATAAGCATATTTTCTATTATCCTCTAAAAATCCTCTACAATTTGGAGAGATTGGAGCTTCTCTATCTCTTCAACCTTCTTGAAGTCTTCATCAACATACTAAACCAATTGATTGGTTGGAGGCCTCTCCTAAGACTAAAGAATCAAGCAAAACAGGAGGTAAAGTGTGACTATGATTTTTTCTTAATCTCTAAATGTTTTTCACTTCTCAACCCCTCTCAAGCTTGAGAAGTATTCAATTGAATGATTCTTCAATGCAAATGAAACTCTCTAATGAATTTTAATGATTAAACACATAAAGTTTGCATTTATGCTTAATTAAAATATTTTTTTAAGCATATCACTCTCTCCCCCAAAGAATGGTCATTCCTAATGATCTATTCTATATTCAAATGATGCTTCTCATGGAGCAATTCTTAATTCTAAAAGTAAACTCTGTGCTTGTCAAATTAGAGGCCAAAGAAGTGGCTTTTTAATGCTTTTATGCTACTTAAAATTATGAAAAACTTAGGAATCAAGTCCTTAATTGGAAATTGATCCAAATGATAGTTATTCTATCATATTGTATTACTAAACTTTATGCTTTTCAAAATTATTGAAAATTATCAGTAATAGCAAGGGAGCTATGGTAAAATTTTTTAAAAATTAACACATAAATCATTTTCATGCATAAAATGAAAAGAGGACTTCCTACCATATTCTAGGATTAGTCATCCTAGGTTAATTGAATAATTCTCATCATAACCATAAAAATTTTAATTTTTAATGTTTATACATAAATAGTTAATTAGAAAAAAGAGGAGTTTCTAGTAATTCATTTTTATGGTAAAAGAGAAATTCCCATGATAATGGAAATCCATGTATTCCAATGAAGAAAGAGAAAATTTGGAAAACTAAAATAATGGATATTTTATTTAAAAATTGAAGAAGAATTTTAGTTAAATTTATTGTTATGCATAAATAAATTTAAATGATGAAAGAGGAATTCCCACCATATTTGGAATTCAATCATTTAAATGAGAAAAGTGGAATTTCTAGTATAATGGAATTAATGGAGATTTTTATTTAATTTTTTAGAGAAAATTTAGTTTAATTTAATTATTATACATAGATAAATTTAAATGATGAAAGAGGAATTCCCACCATATTTGGAATTCAATCATTTAAATGAGAAAAGTGGAATTTCTAGTATAATGGAATTAATGGAGATTTTTATTTAATTTTTTAGAGAAAACTTAGTTAACTTTAATTTTTATGCCTAGATAAATTTAAATGATGAAAGAGGAATTCCCACCATATTTGGAATTCAATCATTTAAATTAGAAAAGTGGAATTTCTAGCGTAATGGAATGAATGGATATTTTTATGTAATTTTTAAGATAAATTTTAGCTAAAATTATTGTATCCATGAATAGATTTAAATGATGAAAGAGGAATTTCCATTATATTTGGAATTCAATCATTTAAATGGAAAAAGAAGAATTCTTGGTATACTTGGAATATTAAATATTTTTATTTAATTTAAAGAGAAATTTTAGATAGATTTAATTTATGATAAAAGAGGAATTCCCATGATAATTGGATTGATAATTGGATTGCACTCATTAAATGAGAAAAAGAGGGATTTCAAGTTTATTCAAAAAAATAGATATTGGTATTTAGTCAAAAGAAGAATTTTTATGATATTTAAGAAAAGAAGGATTTGAATTAAATTTTAGTGTCAAAAGATGAATTTCCACCATAATTCTACCTAAGGAATTAAGGTCGAGAAATTATGTGGCAGAAAGAATATCTTTGGATATTTTAATTGGTAAAATCACTAAATTGATATTTACCCAAAATTAGATGTTTATCTGAAGGGAATCCTTGTTAGAACTAAACCAAATGAATTTGGTTAGACTACGAGAGGGACAGACAGTAAACCTACTTGTCCATCTCTTGATCTGAATCAAGCAAAAACTTTGTGACCAATTCCAGTTCCTAAATACAAAGAATAGACTGCCACCATTGAACTAAACTAGTTTTCCTTTGACCGAACTCACCAAGAATCTAGTTGGACAATCAGACAAAATGATGGGTAGATTACCCTGATGAAAGATCGAGGATCCTCATTATTATGAAACTAAGAATTATGGAAAAAGGGGTTTTGTGGAACTAATCTCAAACTGGGAATTTTACTTGCATTGGAACCTCTGTTTTTCATTTAAATGACTATTTTATGCCAGAATGTTGGAGAAAGCATTTGGCATGTGTTATACTAAGAGCAGGTTCGTTGGAACAGCTGGCAGGAGTCGTCGAGGGACGTCGCTCGTGGCAAAGCCTGCCGAGGTCTTGACCAGCCTCAGTACAGTTAAAATGGTGCGCTTCCGGTACGATGGGCGAGGACCGACAAAGCGGTCCCTGAGTGAAGTGCTAGGACACCTAAGGAGGATCCTAGAGGGTTCTGACCAGGCGATGCACGGGCTCGCGGTTGCTAGGACACCCATGCGTACGTCGATGAAGATTCGGATGGACTAAAAAGAAAGATTTTTGTGAATCAAATTTTGATACTGGATCTCATTGGTTGGCCACCTAGTCTTCAACGGAGAGTCCAGAGGATACATTTTGTAATACAATGGACTCAGAACTTTGGAGGATGATGATCAATAATATTATGATTTCTATTGAAGGATTGTTTTAAAACCAGCCAGATTTGTTATAATTGGCAATTTCATATTGGGTGTGTACGTGCGTGGTATGCCTACCTTAATTTTTGCATGAGGCTAGGGGGCTTGGGAACTCTTTTCCTCGGTACCCGGGCAAAAACACAACCAAATCTTTATAAAGGAATCCCACCAATACAGTGGTCGGGTGGTTGGCTAACCCATGGGCCGCCGGTTGGGATCAGAGGATTCGTGCGAAACAACTAAGATGCCATTAGCTACGTTAGTTAGATTAAGTCCTGAGAAGACCTTGTTCTGTGGACCAAGTGCAAGTCTCTTCTTGATCTAATCATGTGACTTTAGGTTCGGTCAGATCAGTTTAAATTAGTGATGAATTTGACTCGTTAGGATAATTCCCCCGTTAGAATATTTTTTCCATGGTGGAATCGCCCGTGCCTTCCGGCGGGGCGATGTGAGTTTTTTCGGGCTCGGTTTCAGAGGTACCGCCCGGTCTAGCCTCTCGTCTGGACATCCACGGGCGAGGCCCCAAGTGTGGATCCCCACCCCACGCGGGAGGCCGACGCTGCTTCCGCCGCTGTTCTGAACCCTGGAGGGGGCAGGGGTCTTACAATCAGGAGTTCTGATGTTCCGTGTAATTATTCTCGTTTTTAATTTATTTCCATAAAGAATAAATTTTCGCACCCTTGATTGTTTGTTACTGATGTTCAAGAGTAGAAATTGTGGATGCATAATCCTTTGGAGATAGTGATTCTTGTCGTAAAGCAAAGATCAATAGAAGGGAGTATTGGGCTTTAAAAAAAAAGAGTCACGAATAAGAGCCAAGGCATTGCAATGCTTAGAGCATGGTCCTAAGGTGATTACTACTATGGATGCCAAAAGAAGAGGCCAAGTTTGTAGATTGTTAGCAAATTATTAACAATAAACAAAGGGGATGGACCTCGATACTTCAAAGGAGATCTTACAACTCCTCCTCCATCCTACATTTAAGGATTTACAACCTACACCATTAGTCTCAGTTATCAATGCTTTTAACTACTTTAAAGTAGCATATTACATCTAAGTGCTTGACAGTGCTTCATTGGTTGTTTGTCAGTGATTTTAACTACTTTGAAGCTCTATACAAATTGACCTTCCTATTGCTTTGGTAGGTTCTATAAAAGATTCTAAGAGCACTATCTAGAGCTGAAGATCTTTGTACGATGTTTTGAGGGCCTAAAGCCATATTTTGTATGCAAGTGAAAGATCAATATACTTATTGCTATCTATGTTACACATGTGTACATAATGTTTCTTCAGGATGCAGTCAATCAGATGTGCCATCTCAACACTTTGGGATCCATGGGCCAACATGCACATGTACTTGTTCAGTATGTGGGGAGTCAGGGTCACTTGGCTACATAGTAGCTTCTGCTGAACATACATACAAGAGTATCACAAAAATTTGGGAATCTATACTATGTCCCAAGCATGTTGCATCCATGTTCCATGTACATAAATGTTTGGAAACCGAGAGCATGGTATCACTTAGAAATCTTGATAGACATTCCTTGAATTGTTGAGCTTGCCACCTATAGATGAGGTTATGCTTGATAAATCTGCTAATGTATGCTTTGAATAAGGAAACTAGATCCATTTATGCCAACTTCTTCACAATAAGATCCTTCCTTTTCTTGTTGTTCCCCTCATCATCAACTTTGCTAGTCTCGATGTCCTCAAAAACCTTCACAGAGACTTGGAAATCCTTCTAATCATTCTTGCAGACATAACACCATCCTTTTAATGCCACATTGGCCACCATTTCCCATCAAACATTTATGTACATGGAACATGGACACAACATGCTTGTGACATAGTAGAGATCCCCAAATTTTTGTTAGCTAGCTATGTAGCCAAGTGACCCTGACTCCCCACATACAAAACAAGTACATGTGCATGTTCCATCATGCACATAAATGTTTGATGGAAAAGTGTGGCCAATGTGGTATTTAAAGGATGGTGTTATGTCTGCAAGAGAATGACCAGAAGGATTTGTAGGTATATGTGAAGGTTTTTGAGGACATCAAGACTAGAAAATTTGATGATGAGGGGAACAACAAGACAAGGAAGGATCTTATTATGAATAAGTTAGCATACCTCCTACGTAGGAACAAACAAAGTGGGATGGAAGAGATGCGCAAACACATGCATTGCTTGCTTTGTTAGTAAAGAGAAGTATCATTCCTCACATTCAATCATGTAGGATTGGTAAACATACTTGGGATGCACTTGCGTCATTGTACCAAGTACGTAATAAAGCACGTGTTGCTTATCTATGCAAGCAATTAGAGTCAGAGCATATGGATGAGGGAGACTCCATGGATGGTTTTCTTACAAAAAATCAAGATTTTAAGGAGCAGTTGGCCAGTGTTGATGAAGTATATCCTGACAGTTAATTGGTGCCTCTACTATCTTAAGTGCATTATCGGACTCGTATCAAGGTTTTTCTTCTACCATCAGACTCATGATGAAAGGAAATCCAAATGCCTTGAAGTTTGAGGAGTTAGTTTTTGTGCTCTTATTTACAAGAAGAGCAATCTAGGCAAGGCAATTTATGTGGTGAAGCTAAACTCTATTAGAAAGGAGCCAGATTTGTATGAACCTGAATGGCTAAGTGCATATATATTGATGTATTCCTTGAAGAGTTGATAAAAATTCCCCTAAACTGAGGAGTGGATCATTAGATAGAACTTATACTAAGTGCATAACCAACTGCAAGGGAGCCTACAAAATGGTTGTTCCAGAGGCGATTGAACTTAAGGAACAACTAAAGCAACTCCAAGAGTACTTTATTCAAGCAAGTATATCTCCATGGGGCATGCTAGTTCTCTTTCAAAAAAATAAAGATGGAATGTTGAGATTGTACATTGATTACAAAGGTTTGAATCAGCTTCGTCGTACGGTCAAGAATAAGTATCTGATACCTAGAATAAATGAGCTTTTAGATTAGTTACATGGAGAAAAAATGTTTACAAAGATTGATTTAAGGTCTACATATTATGAGATTAGAATCAAGGAGCAAGACATACCCCAAAGATAGCTTTTAACACAAGCTCTGGGCACTATGAATTTACTACAATGCCCTTTGGCCTCATAAATTCTCCCGTAACCTTCAATCAATTGATGCAAGAGATATTTAGGGAGTATTTGGATGACTTTGGTATTCTTTTATGGCATTTTAGCTTATTCCAAAAATGTCGCAGATCATGAGAATGTCCTCTACAAGGGATGATTCACATTTAGAATATATTGAATCTTGTCTTTGAATATATTGAATCTTATTCCAAAAATGTCGCAGATCATGAGAATGTCCTCTACAAGGGATGATTCACATTTAGAATATATTGAATCTTGTCTTTGAATATTTGGTAGCCCTAATCTCTACTAAGAGGAGAATCTCCTTTCAGGCACAAGTATTTTCATCCAAACCTAGAGGCCATTAGGATATGTTAGATTTTCTTTCCATTAGGATATGTAATTGCGTCAAAAGTTATGCCAAACTCTCGCAATTTTAGCATTGGGTTAGTTATTAAAACAATCTTCAACTTATCAAACACACTCATGCACATAGGGGTCCATTTAAATGGCACATCTTTCTGTAATCTAGTAAAAGATACTAAAAAGCATGGCAAAATCACTCAAAAGTCTAGGGAGAAAGGCTTGAGAATGCATAGAGAGACACCTATTGCCATAGAAAAGAGGCAAGAAGAGAGACACCATGAAAGAGAGAAGAAGAATATTTATTAAAAAAAACCTCCTCAACCACCCACAATCCACCCTCCAAATTGCCAATTTTATTTAATAAAAGTTTGATTACATGGTCTATTTATTTTCACCTTTGGAAAACTTCTAAAGCATTTCCAAGAAATAGGAACATAAGAACATGTGAATGCCATTTAGAGAATTTACGGACCCACTATTAATGCCGACACTTATAATTGTCAAAAGATACATCAAGCATAAGACATTGGCATAAATGCTAATAATTTAGCATAAAATATTAACTTCGTAAATGTAGAACCACTTTGCAATGCTATTTTGGTACCAAAATTGAATGTCATCATTCCTCCCACACTTAGCTTGCGAATTGTCCCCACGAGCAAAAGTATCAAAGTAGAACCTCCATTATGAAACTACTTCAAACCTTGATCTCCAGACTCACAAGGGACCACCTCATTCCCAACACACTCCATCACTCTCCACACTAAATTCTTTTTTAAATCCTAATAAAGATAAGGAAGAATAAACCCCAAAAACTTCACCCTCAGAAATCCCAACTCACATCCATGAGGAAGAATGAAAACTCCACCTTTGGCACCAATGAAAACCCAGCATGATGTTGCATTTAAACACTCAAAAACTTCACCCTCAGAAATCCCAACTCACATCCATGAGGAAGAATGAAAAGTCCACCTTTGGCACATGATAAAACTTGAATGTTCTCCCACCCACTTAACTCCCAATTCACAATTGGTGGGATCCTTATGCAAGAAGGAAGGCCAGTAGCTTATAAGTCAACGAAAGCTCACATCCCATGAGCGAAACTATGTAGTTTATGCTTTGTAGCCTTTGGCAATCACTCATGCTTTGAAAATGTGGAGGCATAATCTTTGTGGAGAGAGATTTACTCTTGTTGATTCGCCACCACAAAAGCTCAAAATGGATATTTACAAGAGTGACCTTAATATGCAAGGTGGATACAAACATTGCAAGAATTTGATTTTAAAATCAAATATATATCACAGAAAGACAATGCAGCTGTTGACGCTCTCAGTCAAAAAGCTTCCTTGCTCACCCATAACTATAATTTGTAACCGCTTCCTATAGAAATTAAGGAAAAGATTGGGATAGATAAATTCTTTGTCCCAATAATTTCCTTATTGATGCAAGAGACCAAGACTGCCTGGGAACTAAATAAAGTTCAAGGATTTAAGTTTGAGAATAGACACTTATATTATAATGATGCAAGAGATCAAGTCTACATAGGAACTAAATAAAGTTCAAGGATTTTAGTTTGAGGATGGAAACTTATATTATAATGACCACTTGTGTGCTCTAAGCGAAGGAGGATTCAAGAAGCGGACCAAGGAACACTCATCATTTATGGCATGCATGTTTTCTCCCCAAGCTTTTGCACCCCAACGTCAATAAAGAGGATTTTGGTTGAGGCTCATGACAGCCTAATTACTAGACATCCTGGATATGTGAAGAAATTCACGATAGTTAAGAAGAGTTTCTTTTGGCTAGGATTGAATTGAGATGTATTGAATCATGTTCGTTGTTCAATGCCTTAATTGTCAAAGGATCAAAGCAGAGAGAATAAAGTTACCTAGGAAATTATATAATAATCTAGATATTCCAACAATGAAATGAGAATGTATAAGTATGGATTTCATTATCGGTTTACCTTCAAGTGCTAGATATGATTCTATATTTGTGGTGGTTTATTGATAGATTAGCTAAAGTTACCCATTTAATTCCTGTAAGACTTTTTCTACAATGGATATTACTAAAGTATTTTTGTGAGAGATTTTCAGGCTTCATGGATTACCTCACAGGATCGAGACACAAAGTTTAGCTCGTGTTTTTGGACCTTATCTCATCACAAGAAAGGTTAAAGATCAAGCGTATGAACTTCTTCTCCCTTCACATATTAAAGTGCATAATGATTTTCATGTCAGCCTTTTAAATAAGTATCATCTTAACCCTAAACATATCTTGGAAGATGATCAAGTAATCATGCCTGCTCAAGGTCATATTGACTTAGAGCTAAAAGAAATCTTAGATATTAGAGAAAAGCCCTTAAGGAATCGAATTTTAAGAGAATGTTTGGTAAAATGGAAATTATTCTTTGTTGAAGATGTAACATGAGAGAAAGAGAAGGACTTAACTAGAGATTATCCCCAATTTGTATATTGAGGACATCTTGGTTCTTTTAGTGGGGGAGTGTACAATCCCTCCTATCCCTTATAAATTTTTAAGTGTAAAATTGCCAAACTATATAGTTTTGAGGAGAGAGAAAATGAGAATTTATTGGTTTTAAATAGAAATCCTCTTCTGATGAATCAAAATAGCCTTTTTTAAAAACAAATCTATAGGTCTCATATGTTAAAAATGTTGAGAGTAACCTGTGACCCCTAAGTGCACACATCACATTTTTCCCCCACTTGTTAAAGGTTAAAATATTAAAGTCAAGTGAAATAAATTAATTAAGGGAATGGAAGAAAAAATTAATTTATCTAGAGTGTGATTAACCACCACAGCAAAATATTAGGAGTTAATTAGGTAAGGTTTGCAAGGTAAATTTTTAATTTATTAAGGCCTAAATCCTCGGTGTACACATTTAATTAAATTAAATGTGAGTAATGGCCTTTAGACTAAGGTTGTAAAGCCATGGTTTATGCAAAATGGTAAGTGGTAAACCTCCCATGGTTTTTGGGTTGGTGGAAAGTGAAAATGACTAATGTTGTGCTCTCTTGTATTAGTTTATTTTGGGCTTGCATAAGATTAACTAGCCCCCAAGTAACTGGAGAAGAACTCAATCATGCCCCTAGCCCACCATTTAGTTGAGTTGCATTGAGATTTGACCATATACTTGTTTGGAAGTTTACATTGTGCATGGTATCTGAAGCTACACATGTACATTCCAAGTTGTGCACACACATTTAAGTTGTACACGCATGTTCCCAGCTGCGCACACACGTTCCCATGTTTATCCAAAGATGTGCACACACTTTCCAAGTTGTGCACACACATTTTGAGTTGTGCATGCATGTTCCTAGTTACGCATGCTCATTCCTATGTTTATCTAAAGTTGTGCACCCACATTCTGAGTGATGCATGCACGTTCCTACGTTTATCTAAAGCTGCGCATGCACGTTTTGAGTTACACATGCATGTTCCTAGGTTGTGCACGCACATTCTTATGTTTATCTGAAGCTACACATGATCATTCCAAGGTCTGCATGTACGTTCTCATGTTTATCTGAAGCTATGCATGCATGTTTAGAGTTATGCACATACATGTGTCACTCTGCATATGTACGTTCCCAAGAATGGCATGTGTATGTATGTTCCGGCTTGTGTACCTACATTCCCACTCAAAAATTATATAAGTTGGCCCCCTCCTCTCATTTTTTCACTATTCACTTTCTTGCTAGCCAAACTTTTGTGGCAATTTTAGCCAGAAATCACCCACACCTTCATAGCCCCCTTCAGTACTCTATCAATTCCTCTCACTAATTTTCTTCACGGGAACAGAAGCATGTGCCTCAGCAAACACATCGGCTAACACTATTTTGTTTACACCCACCAAGAAGAGGAAGACCACAAAGGTCCACAAGGTCCTAGAGTACCAGGTAGCTGGCCCACTGACTTCTCCCCACTTTCTTGTTGGAGAAGATCCCAAAGTTACAATTTAACTTCCGATGGGTACCTCCACCTCGGCCACCCACCCTTCAATAAGGCATGGATGATTTGCATCATGTAAAAATTCATGTGCACAACTCCAACATCGTAATCACCATTTGCTTCTTCCGCCTTGTCATCACTCTTCTAATGGAATTTCTAGACTGGGATAGTTCTAATGAAGGTTCCTAAGGGCCTCGCCTTTGATATCAATAAAGGCCCAACACTTCGACAGCCTACCAACGATGAGTAAAATGGATGCAAGGCTTGTGGTTGTGCTCATCTTTAAAGATATGTTCAAGACAACCTTTTGGACATCCTATCCACCCAATACCCAAAGTCCCACTTTGCCTTCTATTAGAATTACAATGGCTTTTGCCACTTTGCTTCAATAAAGATTCCAAGGATAGAACCATGATTAGGGAGGGGGTTATATTAACCATGTTGGCTAACATTACTCCAAACATGTGGCAATACTTTTTGAGCCATACTTTTTGTACCACACAAAGCGCTTCATGTAAATGATTATGGGAAATCTCCAAGCTTATGACTTGTGTAATGCCAAAAAATAGTCCAAACCAAGCTTACGACTCATCTAACACTGGAAATTAGCCTAGACTAGCTTTTGGGCCCTAGTACATTACTTGGGTGGTCATGCATTGCAAATATGAGTCTTGTATATATAAAACATTTTGACTAATGAGAAGGGACATAATCCCATTCTCACAATTGAATTTGAGTCTTTCTTGCTCTTGTGATTGATGCTTGCTTGTGTGCGCTCTCTTCTTTGTAATGCTTGCTTGTGTGCTCTCTTCTCTTTGATGCATGCTTGCTTAAGGATTGTGTGTGTTAGCATGATTATGCTAGTTCTCCTCTTCCTCTCTCCTTCTCTCCCCTTATCCCCCATGCTTTCACTCACCAAGGCATTGAGGTAGAGCTTAAACTTTCCATAGCTCTCTCCCTCTTTTCTCCGCACCCATCTGTAAGGCTTCCTTGTGTGGTGACAATGAGGAAGGCAAGGTTGAGGACCCTAGATCTCCATAACAAAGGGTTGCTTTACCAAGAGTGGCTAGAGGTGCAAGCCGATAAGACACTTGTATTCTTCTCTCCCTTGTGCAAGGCTCAAGTGATCCTGAATTGATGAACAAAACACCAATAGTGGCTTTTAATAGCAAAAAGAGACATTTGAAAAAGATGTCGTCTCTATGTAGCTTATACACTTTTATAAGTGCCATGGGTTTTTTTTGGATTATATGTAACTTATACAAGTACAGGAAAATGTATAAGATGGTTTTTGTAAGGGGCCTATGCAAATGGTCTATGTATGTATGTGCATATACATACATATATGTACGTGTACATATGCATATATATATATATATGTACATATACATACATATATGTACATGTATATATATATATATACATATATAGACATATATAGACATATATATACATATATAGACATATATATACATATATACATATATACGTATATAGACATATATAGACATATATATACATACATATATACATATACATGCATGTATGTATGTATGTATGTATGTATATATATATATCATACATACATACATATATACATGTATGTATATGTATGTATGTATGTATGTATGTATATATATATGTATATGTATATATATGTATATGTATATATATATATATGTATATATATATATATATATATGTATATGTATACATATATATGTATACATATATGTATATGTATATGTATACATATATGTATATGTATATATATATATGTATATGTATATATATATGTATGTGTATGTATATATGTATATATATATATATATATATGTATATATATATATATATATATATACATATATATATATATATGTATACATATATGTATATGTATATGTATACATATATGTATATGTATGTATACATATATGTATATGTATATATATATATGTATATGTATATATATATGTATGTGTATGTATATATGTATATATATATATATATATATATATATGTATGTATGTATGTATATATATATGTATATGTATATATATATATATATGTATATATATATGTATATACATACATACATATATATATATATATGTGTGTATATATGTATGTATGTATATGTATACACACACATACATATATGTGCAAGAACATGCATATATATGTATGTACTTACATATATATATGTAAGTACACACACATACATGTATCTGTAAGTACATACATATATATGTATGTGTATGTATTATTGAGATATCGAGCTCAACTAGTGCTACGACAGACATTGATAACCCACCTGGGTGATAGCTTTCGCACTTATGCCACTGGCATGGTTGATATGCCGCCAATGGATGACAGGCTTTGTGACAACCACTTTGTAGTGGCATAGTTATAACGCCAGCTCATATAGCCGCATTCACACTATGGACTGACCATTGTATGTTATTGTAAGAGAGTACTTTCACTTTATGTATGTACTCTTATCTTTTAGTTATATGGTTATAGACAAGAGAAGAAGATAGAAGAAAATTTGGCCATCCATCTCTCTCTCTCTCTCTCTCGTGTGTGTGTGTGTGTGTGTGTGTGTGTGTGTGTGTGTGTGTGTATGTGTGTGTGCTTGCAAGGAACTCAAGGTTTCCCTCTCCCTCATTCTCCTTATGGTATCAAAGCTCTGATTCGTGTGAGAGCTAAGGAGGCAAGCAAGAGGCACGAACAAGCAAGCAAGGAATTGGTACATGAGTAAGAGAATCATTATCTCTTCCCTTCTTGGTTAGGTACAACAACCCCTCAATAGCTTTGGGAGCTATACATCTCCAATTGAGGAGCTTTCTTCACAGGCTTGGAGGTGCATGTGTGGTACTCAATACTTTATACTATAGTTTTACAGCCAGATTCGCGTTTCGGGTGCGTTTGGAACCTCGTTCGGTCATTGCAAGGCATTTTCGGTAGTTTCGGGATGTTCTGTCAAAGAACTGTCTCTAGTTGAACTATGGTTATTAAAGTGCAACAGTGCATTTTGGGATTGCAGACAATGTTTGCACATATATTGTTGATATTGGGTGTATGTACATGTACTACTTTGGTTAGATTTGGTGACATACACGTTGTGTTGAAGTACCGCTCTACAGCAGTACAGAAGATACTGCTGTGTTACACGTTGCATACAAAAATTATAGGTTGGATAAGAACAACTTCCATGCCTGTAAGTTCACAATGACCAATTTCCTAATGGGTAAATGATTTTGGGACTATCTCGAAGGAGACAATAAGAAGCCTCTAGATTTGTCCAAAGAGAATGCCACTCTAACGGATATAAAGTTATTCAAGAACTGGAACCAGGATGTAAGGAAAGTCATGTATTGGCTTTTAATCAATGTTACAGACACGATGATAGGACACATATAGTATGCTAACACTCCAACAGTTACGTGGTAGCATATGGTGCAGATGTTCCAGACCAACACAAAGGTAAGGAAATTGCAACTAAAACAAGAGCTGCATACTATGATTAAGAAAAGCACGTCTATTAATGAATATGCCTTAAAGATCAAGGGCATTGTTGAATCCCTTGGGTCTATCAATGTATCAGTGGAAGATGATGATTTAATGAGCGTCTATCTAAATGGGCTTGGCAAAGAGTACAAGCCATTCAAGACCTCCATTGCAATCAAGGAGAATTTTCCCAACTTTCGGGACTTAGTGTCTATGTTGATTGAATAGAAGAAAAATCTCTTGGTGAGGACTCTTCTTCACAAAGAAAGAACACATCAAAATAGGACTTCTACTCCAATTCAGGTAGAGGCAGAGGTAGAGGTCATGGTCGAGGCCAAGGTGGTGGCCGGCATGGAAACCAAAATTATGAACAACAACAGGCAAATGAATCGCAGGCACAACAATCATACATAGGTGGAAGAGGCCAGTCTAGAGGTAGGGGGAGCTAGAGGAGTCGAGGTGGTTGGCAAAGAAATTAGACTGTAAATAGCATAGAGTGCTATTATTGTGGAAAACCAAAGGATTGCTTTAAAAAGCAGAATGACATTAAAAGTGGAAAGTTACAGAAAGGTAACTATGCATCATCAAGTAAACATGGTGGTGATTAAAGAAGTGAGCAGTTGTTTCTAATGCAGCACATGCTCAGTTACACAAAACAGGAGATGTGTCAGGATCTTAAGATATATGGTATGTGGATTCTAGCACCTCTAACCACATGACCACTCAAGGTGAGTGGTTTAGAGACATGCAGAAAATGGATAAACCTGGTTATGTAGAAACACATGATGACATTGTGCATCCTATTGCAAATGTTGGTAAATTGCCATTGTCTATGCAGGATGGCAAAATGACGTACTTAGTAAATGTACTTCATGTTCCAAAGATTGCAAAGAACCTGGTTTCTTTAGAAGACTTTAAAAATCAGTGTCACGTGGTTGCAAGGGATAACAAAAATGGTAAGATGTTTACTTTGGATGTGAACATGCTTGAGGTAAAGGCATCCATATTTGTACATGGAACAGGTGTTGTTGTAGATATTGACATATGGCACAAGTACATTGGTCATGTGAATATATAGCAGCTCAAGTCTACACAGGTCTTGCAGGGGGTCTTTTAAAAATCAAATCACCCATAGGGTAATTGATTATAATTTGGGCAACTACTAATCTTGATTCCTAGGAAACAACGCTTTTTTCCTCATCCATGCAAGGCACAGCCGCTGGCCTAGTCTTCTAGAATAGAGTTGCCCGAGAACAGCGTAAGGCTTTAACTTAATCTGTTAGAAAGCTACCCGACTAATCGGGTCCACCCATCCGCAGGATGGTGTCGTCGAGGCATTTCATCCTCCCACTTTCCATCTTACTCACGTGTCAATTTGTTTTCTAATTAATCCTACCACACCATTTGACATAAATAAACATGTTCCTTAATTAAGGCCCTTTCACAACGTTCGTTAAAACACCCTCTTTCCACAATATAATAATGCCAAAGACAAGATTTATAGAAAAACAATTTATACAAGAATCAATTCCATACAAGCCAAACCGGCTCTCTTATTCTTTTCCTTTATATTGTCGATGATCTAGAATTCGGCCTTCCAGTCTCTACATGCTAGGCAAAACCCTATGGGACCATATACCTCATCGTCATTCGCCTGGTGAAGACTCAAGCCGGCCTGTCGCCCCCTCAGACTCCATCGCTCAATCCTCCCGCCCCTCAGAGGGATGTCTACGTGCTAGGTTGGGCTTATTCACCGCACTAGCCTGGGCCCTCAGAACTAGACAGCATCACAATTACTCGCCTCAATCGACGAACCTCATTCTCCCAATGGTATGAGGGATACCATGGGCTAACTTTGGGCCTTACTAACGTCTCCGCCGTCCGGCTACACAAGCACAAGAACGGGGCAGCGTCAAGGCGCAGGGAGAAGTTGTCCTTAATTTAACCAAGATAACAATCCATTTACTCAACTAAACCATAGGACTAGAATCTACATTACCTTCTTAAGAAAACAACCCTTTCACAAAGATTTTAGCATTTCAACTTGAGATTGTGATAAGATATTCTTTATTAAGGCATATGCTATTGTTTAAAAGAATAAAAACTTTAACTAGTAAATCAATCAAATAGATCACTATTAACAATTAATAGAGAAGCCGGGGCCATACCTCAATCCCTAAGAATGATATATAATGAAAAAATATATATATATATACTTTATAGAAATTTGTCGTTTATCGTTGTCTTTGTTGGTTAATAAGAGTTTCATAACTTGATATATGAGAATAGAGGGTCTTCTAATGCCTTCTCTTACGATTGAAATCATCCGATCATCCCCAAGCTTTATCTCCTCTTACTCGTACTCTGACTTTTCTCTCTTTCGAAGGTCTATGGCAAAGTAGCCTTCTCTTGCAGGGCTACAACATACTATTCTTTCTTTAAAAGAAAAGCTATGAAGTAGTAGTCTCTTCCTCATAAAGGTCATAACAAGCTAGCTTTCTTTTTCAAGAGATTAGATAAGAATAAAGGGATATATGCATCTCAAGGTCTAGAAACACCTTGTGGCTACTAGTTGCATTCTTACAGTTTTTCTGTGTAGAGACCTTGGCAGAACCAGCAAATTGTTTCAGCTATAACTCTCTAATAAAAACCCAGAATATAGTCATGTAACCACTCAAAAGAACCGGAAGACATCTAGTCTACAAGCCATTGTAAGAGCAAAATAGGTGAAAATGTTTATATATAGCTGCAAACATGCCATCTTTAGAAACACGTTGCTTTTTCACATTTTTAGTGTGCATGGACTCTAAATATGTAAAAGTACTCTAGATATGACCTCCTATCACCTAAATTCAAAATTCTACTTTTGGAGATACTTATCTCTTAATATAACTATTCTTGTCTTCTTATTTCTTTTAGGATTTTTGGAGCTAATATTTTTACTCTATTACTTTCCTAATGTTTCTAGCCTTATTGCTCACTCTTCTCTAAGTGCACTCTCTTTCCTTCTTGAAATCTATGTTAAAAGAGACACATGGGACCTTACAGGTATGATAGGCTGTAAGTCTATTTCAATGCCACTGTAGCAAAACACAAGGCTTTCTGCAGATACATGTGAGCATTTGGAGGACCCCACTACGTACAACGCATAGTGGGTAGCTTGATCTACATGACCATTACTAGGCCATACTTGAGCTATGTTGTTGGACTTCTGAGTCAATTTATATAGGTCCCTAGGAAGGCACACTTTGATGTGGCTAAACGGATTCTCAGGTTCATAAAGCCCACATCTGATTATGGACTTTTCTATGAGGTTGGTATAAAGATACGGCTACATGGGTACACAGATGCTGATTGGGCTGAGCAGTAAGAAGCAGCCAACAATTGCTTTATCGAGTAGAGAGGCAGAGTACAACGATGCTACTATGGTAGCCTGTGAGGTACCTTAATTTCAGGAGCTACTTTGTGATATGGGTGAGCCCGTGTGGATAGGGCAATTGTCATTTATTATGACAACATGAGTAGTATAAAATTGGCTAGTAACCCAGTATACCATGCGAGAACGAAGCATATTGAGGTGTATTATCACTTTGTGAGGGAGAAGGTTATAGCAGGTGATGTAGATTTGGTATACAGAGGATCGGGTGGCTGACATCTTCATGAAGGCATCGAGCACACAAAAACTCCATAGGTTTAGGAGCTTACTTGGAGTGCAATGTGTGGAGTTGAGTTTGAGGGGGAGTGTTGAGATATTAAGATAGCTTTCGCACTTATGCCGCTGATATGGTTGATATGCCGCTAGAGGGGATGACAACCTGTGCGACAACCACTTTGGAGTACTAGAGTTATGGCATAGCTATAGTGCCAACTCATATAGTCAAATTCACATTATGGACCGACCATTGTATGTTATTGTAAGAGAGTACTTTCCCTTTATGTATGTACTCTTATCTTTTAGCTATATGGTTGTAGAGAAGAGATGAAAATATAAGAAAATTCAGCCATCCATCTCTCTCTTGTATCTTGCTCTCTCTTGTGTGTGTGTGTGTGTGTGTGTGTGTGTGTGTGTGTGTCTTTGCAAGGAACTCAAGCTCTCCCTCTCCCTTGCATTCTCTTTATGTACATATGCATATATAAATGCATGTACATACATACATATATTTACACACATATGCATGTGGACACACATACGTGCGTGTGTTTGTGTGTGTGTGTGTGTATGTGTATATATATATATATATATATATATATATATATTTACACACATATGTATGTGGACACACATACGTGCGTGTGTTTGTGTGTGTGTGTGTGTGTGTGTGTATGTATGTATGTATATATATATATATATACATACACATACTTTAGTATGTGTATATATAAATGTGTCTATATACATGCACAAACATATATTTGTATGTGCATGTACCTATGTGTATATATATGCATGTATATACATACATATATTTGCACACACACACACACACACACACACACACACACACACATGTATGTGTTTGTGTATAGACATATATATATACACTTTAATATATGCATATATAAGTGTCTTTATATACATATATTCACACATATATATGTGAATATGTGTACATATGTGTGTGTGTACATATATTCAGTACACACACACACACATATTCACATATATATGTGTGAATATATGTATATAAACACACTTATATATACACATATTAACGTATATATATATATATATATATGTATATATATATATATATTTATTTATTTATGTGTGTGTGTATACATAGACACTATGCGTATGTATGTCTATGCATGCGTGCTAGTATGTTTGTATGTATATACGTACGTGTATGCTTGCATGCATACACACGCATGCACGTGTACATGCACGTGTGCACACACACGTGTTACGAAATTACACAGAGTAATACAAAATCCACCTAACTCATGTTTTATTATAATAACCTAAAAGATAACATATAACTTAAGGTACCCCCTTCACATCTCACATTACCCATAACAATGCTTACACTTCGAATGCATGCCCTACAAATGCCACATTTTTAGAACATGTCGACAAATAGGATGGAGACATTAAAGCTCATCCTAATTACATACATACACATATACATGCATACATATAAACATGCACACACATGCATACATACATGTGTGTGTGCATGTATGCAAATGTGTGTATATATACACATGCACAAATATGTATGTATATGTACACATGTATACATCCATACATAACTATGTGTTTGTATACATGCATACACATGTGTATGTACGTACACACATATGGTATGTATGCATGTATACATATGTCTACATATATATACACATGTATACATATATATTCACATGTATACATACATGCAAACACACACACATGTGTGTGCGTGCATGTTTGCATACACATGTGTATGTATATACACATATGTGTGTGTATGCTTGTATACACATGTGTACGTTTAAATACACATACATACATGCATACACGCATATGTGTGTGTATATATACATACACATGTGTATGTATATATACACATGCATAAATACATGCAAACATGGATAAATACACATGTGTGTGGGTGCATGTGTGTGTGTATATATATATGTATATACATATGTGTGTATGTGCGTGAGCATTTGCATGCGTGTGTATGTATATATACACTTGCATACATACAAGCATCTATATATGTGTTATATATATGTATGTTTGGCATACATACACACACATACATTTTATACATATATATGTGTACATACAGATATATATACACATACATATACATAAATATATATGTGTGTGTATGTGTGTGTACGTATACATACATACATACATACATATATATGCATATATACATAAATATGTAAGCGTGTATGTATATATGTATGTATGTATGTATGCATGCATACATACACACATACATACATACATATTTATGTATGTATGTACATACATACACAATGGTGGCTAGCCTACACAAACTTCATACTATTGTTTATGTGACTACAATTAGCAAGTTGCAACACAACAAACACGCACACACGCGGACACGTATGTACACACACACACACACTCAAATGCATGCACAATGGTGGTTAGTTCCTTATAGTGGCTAGCCTACATAGACTTCCATACTATTGTTTATAACAACTACAAATTGTAACACAACAAGCAAATCTATTTTTTACTAGTCAATAGTGCAAGTACACATCAATAAAGTTGGAAATGGTTGAAATCTATAACCAACAATCTTTATGGGCTTTGATTAAAATCACTGTTGTATATAACTAGGGGTTCACATGACGAACATCCTTTTAATAAAACTCTCGGAATCGCCACATAGCCATGTTTCTTTCTTTCTAATTAGCAAGAAAAAAATCTCTGATGATCAATAAGAAAAAGCAAAGAAATTATGTAATTTTAGCTTATTCAACAAGAAACTAACCTTAAAGCCTTCTTATAAATGATTGCCTTTATATACTTCCAAGAAGTAGTTTTTGTTTTGTTTTTTTGTTGCGAGAGAGGGTACTTAATTTTGATGCCATTACTTTCTACTATGGGAGTGGGTAGATTCCAACCATGTACGTCCCTTTTGGAAGGCAAGGGTGCTACGAATGGGATAAACATGAGGAGGCAAGAAGTAGTCATTTGAACTACCTACACTTTAATTGGTCTACATAGGGCATGTTCACATGCTAGTTGGAATTTCCCATTGGTTAGGAACTGGTTACTTTTTTTACTTATTTAATAAATTATGGAGATATCATCTCTATATTATTTTATCTCTATCTATCTATCTATCTATCTATCTATATATTATCTTAAGGAAGAGTTTCACAAAGCTTCCACGTGGTAAGAATTTGGAGGTTCGGGAAGTAGAGGAGGAGGTTTGGGTAGAATTTGATTTTGGAAGCCTCAAAAGACGTGCGAAGCACGGGTTCCCAACTAGTGCAAGGTAAAAACAAGGGTTTTCCAAGCAATAAACCAATTGCACATGGAGAAAGTTAGACGGTTCCAATTGGGAAATGGCCTGCCGTGTGAACAGGCCCCTAGCAAGACTTGTAGGTAGGACAATCCGAGCTGGTCGAGAGTTTCTGTCAAGGCCCGGGTCGGTAGCTCTGCATCATAGCAAGCCACTGAACTTTAGGGATGGTACTTGTTTAGGCCATGTGCAGCGAAACGAGTCGAACAACCAGTTGCTACCTGAAGCAGCCTTCTCCTGTACTGTAGCCGCTTTCCTCCCATCAGTGTACATGTACACTTCCCCCTATCTCACGAGCTCAAACACCAAGCTGTTCAATAGACAAGCCATCCAATCCGGAATGCGAAGGTAATGCCTGGGGTAAAGCTTGCCTTGTTGGCAGATGCTTTACCTATGATCCTTTTTGGTACCCATGGCGCATCCCCGTGTCTCTTGCCGCACGCAATTTTGATGTTCACATGCTCCATCCGCTTGGGTCTTCCAGTGCACGTGATAATGGGTGCTCCATTTCTTGAATTTAATTGCTGCAGAGTCATTATGGGTCATTGTTTATATGCTCCAATTTTTTTCTCCGTTACTGCATAACGGTGTCAGGTCCATGCTGCTATGCTCCATTTCTGGGTCAGTTACTACGTAGTGATGATGGGTCCATGCCTATATGCTCCAGTTTTTGCGTCTGTTATGCCATAGTGATGAAGGATCCATGTTAATATGCTCCATTTTCTGGGTTTGCTACTGCAGAGTGATGATGGGTCCCAATTTGGGAGCAGGAAGACGTGGGCGCCCGTTGAAGCACATCACCTTCTGCATGGCAGTTCTGGCAGGGCGCCTCTCCGTCTGTGTGGCAGTGCTGTTGCTCTGCAGCCTCTCAGTCACTCTCATGTCTCGCATACTTGAGGACAGGCGGTTGGCCCTAGCCCAGGTAACCTTCCACCCACCATACTGTTGCACAATGATTGTTTTCCCACAATTTTATAGTCTAGATGACAACACAGTGTTTTATAGCTGTGATGCCCTTATCAATCTGTGAAGACTTCTGGCACCTGCATTGCTTCAAATGCACCTCTTGGCTTCCATAGACTTTTTGTGGACTCTGAATTTGGGTACTTTTACCTTGATTGTTACATTTTCTTGGCAACATGTCTATAGTGCTGTCCTCTTCATAGGGACACCGTGAGCAGGTGCAAGAGTGGATGGTATACTCCTTAGCAAGACTTAGCAAGAATATGCACTAGGTAGCAACCCTTCCATGGAGAACTGATGATTGTGGATGCTTCTTCACAGAATCTCTAACTGAAACCTGCATCTACATGCACTCCCTCGGCTATGCATGCTGAGACCATGCCATTTACCAACTGTATGGTAGGCTCAAAAGATTAATCCTCTGTATGAACACATTCATAATCCAAGGAAAAACTCTATTGTCATAATTTACAATCAACGGCTCAAAGCCTGTGCAATCAAATCTGTTCTTGGCAGTGGTGAAGACAGATGAGTCCTTATGTTAAATTTTCTCCTCCAGTCACCTCAAAGGCACTGAAGACTTATAATTGAAGGCTCTATTGAATAAGAGATAAAGAATAGTAAAAGACTTGCAGAATTCTCGAGCACACACTGATACCTAAACTAGTGCTGTACTATATCATATATTGCTGAAGCCTGAGTTAAAGCTCTATATACAAAACGTGCCAAGATGGCTTAAGGCTGAACTGAAGAGATCCATTCTCTTTGCCGCCATGTGGTACATTGCTTTGTGCTGGGCATTCGAGATTGGAATAAGGAGTAAGAGTTCTTTTCTGAATTCGGACATGGATCTGGTTGATTGACCTTGCTGGTCTTCAACGGATGAGTCCATGGTTCTTTTATATGGATCTGTTAGTTGATCTTGCTGATCTTCAACGGAGATTCCATCTAGATATTTTATATGATTATATTCTCGGGTACTATGAGCTAGGAACTATAGAAAAGAACGCTGAGTGAACAGGTGGTGAGTGTTCTGGTTGCCAATGATGCCATAGGTACACCGATGAAGGAAGGAATTGGAAATTAGGATTCAACTGGATAATTAGAGGATTATGATCAGTTTCTTCCATAAGCAGTGACTGGGCATCATCAATCTGGCGGTTGAGAGTAGAGCATTGCTTGGCAAGCTTTTTGCTTGCAGCATCCAGCCAGGGGGAGAGAGCTGTGAAAGGATTTTCTTCTTGCTCATATCTAGGTTTGCACCCTCTCCAGCTGTGGTCTTTGGCCCACCGGCACCATATGGATCTTCTCCACCACTCCTATCTGCAAGCTCAGTATCTCTTTTGAGGACCAGTTTATGGTCTTCTCCTCGCTCTTGGGAGGCTCTTCGCTCCACCCTCGTCCAGCTGCCACTCACTTGTGTTGAGGAGTGTCTTTGCCAGTCCTTTCCTGCCTTCCCTAGGGCGCAACAGGAGAGGCTTGCAGACCTCCGAGTTGTTGCTCATTTTAGCCTCAACACCATTCCTTTGTATTGGTGCACTCCCATAGCCTTGCCTCATGAGGCGGTATGGGCGCCTCTTTCTCTCGGCATGCCATTCCCCTAGTGATCTTTGGCATCGAGTTTCTCTGTCTTGTCGAAGGACTATCCTTCCTGTCCCCAGTGGGTGAGGATAGTTAGTTTCCACGATCTTGTAGGTTGCACATCGACCCCTCCCCTCTTGAGGTCGTAGACAACCCATCATGGTACCTTTGGCTCTTTGGAGAGTTGCCTCCTTGTCCAACTTCGACGTTGGGACCTAGGGGACTGGTACTGCCTATCGGTTGGAGTGGCCTAGCATCCCCTTCTTTTAGTACTTGGTCTGGTTGTGCCTGTGCATTTTGTTACAAGAACATCAAGAAAAATTTGGACTTAAAAAGGGCTCTCTAAGAAGAGCCATGTCATCACTTTGCTAGAAAAAAGAGAGCCATGGTGAACCTTATGTATCTTATGTTAAATGTGACATACCGATGGAAAGCCCTTGAAAAGTAAATTCTAAATCTACCACCTTCCACAAATTTGGAGTTGACATGCTCAAGTTATGCCTTCCCCATTAAAAGGTAGATTCCAACGATTGTGACATCCATAGTTGTCTCTGTACGTATCATACGAAACACCGTACGGTACGATGCCGTACGGACTTGTATGGACTTTTTTCAAGTTTTTTTTTTATTTTTTATTTTTTTTTATTTTTTTTTTGGAGTAACGGTCTTGTTTTTGCTTGTCTATGGTTGTTTGAGCTTTCCTCTGTATTATGATGCTTCTCTCCTTTTTAAAATACTCTATATCTCGAAATTGGAAATACCTAAGTTTATAAGTAATTTTTTAAAACACACGATGAGATTCTAGTAGTTCTTCCTCTGCTCTTGCAAATGAGGACGCTGAGATTGCCTTGTTATAGGAGCTTAGAGAGCCCGAGTTTAATGATGAGAGCAACATCCTTAGTGAGAGTGACTTCTGCAAGCGCTCCGATAGGCACTCTTTTGATGGAGATGAACTCTTTTGATGGAGATGATCCTAGCGAGAGCTCTAATTTTGATAGTGATCACTTCTCCATCTAGATTCTAGCCCCAACCCCCTAGGCTCTCTTTTTTGTGCACCACTTTTTATCCTTACTATGGCTACATGCGCCTAGAGCGCCTCGCATTGTATGACTTAGGCTTTAGCCTAACATCTATGTACGTTTTCAACTTGACTTTAATGGAATTTTGGTTTGAGTCATGTGACAACTTGTCTTCTCTTTGAAATTGAAAACACTAAAGTTTGTAAGTATTTTTTTAAAAGACCGTACGATAAGGATTTTTCAAAGGCTTTTCCAGGGGAATTGCCGCTTGCTAGGCTTGAGGAACATGGGATTGATTTGATTCCTGGAAGTTCACCACCGAGCGAATAAGCCACTCTATAGGGTGAGTGCATCCCAACAAGAAGAGATTATGAGCCAAGTGCATGATCTGTTGGACAAAGGGTTGATTCAGCCGAGCTCTTCGTTCTATTGTTCACCAGTGCTTTGGTACAAAAGAAAGATGGTTCTTGGCGGATGTGCATTGATTACAGGGCACTGAATAAGATTACCATCAAGAACAGATTTCCTATACCTCGAATCGATGATATTTTGGATCGGTTACAAGGAGCAGCTTACTTGAGTCGTATTGATTTGAAGAGTGGATATCATCAAATTCGCATCAGGCCAGAGGATGTGCACAAGACAGCTTTCAGGACAACTTTTGGACTTTATGAGTTTTTGGTCATGCCTTTTGGTCTTACGAATGCTCCAGCGACTTTAACAGGATGATGGATCGGATTTTTCGATCCCCACCGTGCTTTTGTAGACACTTTCTTTGATGATATAATTGTGTTTTCTCACTCAGAGAAGGAGCATTGAGAGCATTTAACCAAAGTCTTTGAGGAACTGAGAAAGTATAGGTTGGTTGTTAATGGAAAGAAGAGTGAATTTTTCATGCAGGAGATTCACTTTCTTGGGCACATAGTGTCTAAGGATGGATCCAGGAAAAGTTGAAGCGATAAAGAATTGGCCGGATTTGCAGTCTATTCATGATGTGAGAAGTTTCTTAGGACTTTGTTCATATTACAGGAGGTTTATCCGATTCTTTGCAAAAATTGCTTCACCTCTACATCACCTGACCAAGAAGGATGTAAAATTCCGATCGACAGTAAAGGAAGTGGAAGTTTTCAACACGCTTAAGGAAAAGCTAACCACTGGTCCAGTTCTAGTTTTACCGGATCTTCATAAACCTTTTGTGGTACAGTGTGATGCATGCGGGAGTAGCATTGGAGCTGTTATTATGCAAGAAGGACATGTTATTGCTTATGAGAGTAGATCTCTGTCACCAACAGAAAGGAATCTACAAGTGTATGAGAAGGAGCTTCTTGCAATTATTCATGCTCTTTCTACTTGGAAGCATTACCTTCTTGGGGCTGATTTCATTGTTCAGAGTGATCATCAAACTCTTCGCTATTTCCTTACCCAAACGAAGCTTTCAGAGAAGCATATGAGATGGGCAAACTTTTTGTCCATGTTTCACTTTCAGATTGTTCATGTGGATGGCAAAAAGAATGTGGTTGCGGATGCCTTGTCTAGGAAACCACATGTGGCCATCGTCTCCATTATCTTTCATCATGAACTTGATGATATGCGAGAACAGTATGCTCGTGACTCAAATTTTGAGTGGATTTTTGATCGTTTGACCGAAGGAGAGCGAGTTGATCATTATTCTCTCAAGGAAGGATTTTTTATGATGCATGACAAATTGTGTCACATCTCAGTTGAGGCAGAAGGTTTTGACAGAATGCCATGCCGCGAATTATGCAGGACATCGTGGTATTGAGGCTACAGTGCTCAGACGGTTTGGAATCAGAAGATTGATTCTTTCTTTCTTAGAAAGGGTTTCTAGAGATTAGTTGCAGATCCAAACTTGTATCTCTTTTGGGAACGTGGTATGGTCACCTTGATTATCCTTTATGCGGATGATCTTATTCTCACTGGCGGTCATGTGGAGCACATAGTTGTGATGAAGGCTACCTTGTCAAAGGAGTTTGAGATGACGGATTTAGATTGACTTCATTTCTTTTTGGGATTGGAGATTTGGCAAACCCAAAGGGGGTTCTTTGTTTCTCAGCAGCGGTATGTTCATGAGTTATTGGAGGCCTTTGGGATGTAGAACTGCAAGCCTATTTCATCTCCGATGGACCCGAATACCAAACTTCCAGTTAATGATCCTTGTGAGCAGGTTGATGCCTCCTTGTATTGGAAGCTTGTTGGTTCATTGATTTGGTTGCTGAACACCAGATTGGACTTGAGTTTTCTAGTGGGGCTGTTGAGCTTATTTATGCAAACACCTTTGAAGACTCATTGGGATGCAGGATTGCGAATCTTGTGGTATCTGCGAGTACGAAGGATCTTGGACTCTTCTATGACATTGGGGGGGGGGGAATGAAGGACCGAGTCGTCAAACTCCGAGGTTGGAGTGACTCTGATTAGGGAGGAGATCCAAACACGAGGAGATCTACATCAGGCTATGGATTTACCCTTGGCTCAGGAGCTATTTCTTGGAGCAGCAAGAGGCAGCGAACTATTGCCTTGTCTTCTACTAAGGCAGAGTACCAGGCTGCTTGTGGTGCTACTTGCGAGGTTGTGTGGCTGAGGAGGTTACTGGCGAGATTGGGTTCCACAAAAGGAACCCACGGTCATCTAGTGCAATAACCAGAGATGTATAGCTATTGCTTAGAACCCAATCTTCCATGCCGAGACCAAGCACATAGAGATACAATATCACTTTGGCTAGTGACATCTTGCTTATCTATTGTTCGATGGGTGGACAATGGGGAAGCCTCTACCTTAGCAGATGCTCCGTCAACACTCCAGCTCACTGGGGTTGGTTCCACATCCAAGAGCTGAGAGGGGGTGTTAGCAGTCATCTCCTGTCTGTACCATATTACTCAATAGGGAGTGAGGGCCTCTGTTGTGGGTGTGCCCACCCGGGTAGGAGTATTCTGCATTTTCCCCTTTTTTTTTGTCCTTTACGAGTTTTGCACCACGTGGGGGGTGTTTTGTTCCACTGGTGACTGTCAGCTGTATATCTGCTGGCCGACAAGGTGTGGCCCATATTTTTGCTGGCCGATTGATGATTATTCAGTCATGAAGTTCCTCTGCTGCTGTCGACCTGTTTTGCTGTATATATACCACCCTTGCCCCCCCCACACTTCTTTGTACCAGATCTTGTGTATATAGTCGAGTTTATACAGCTTCTCACTTCTGCGTTTTCTCTCTCACAGTAGTCTGTCTCATTTCTATTGTGCATTCCGACAGCCATGTGGACATATTTGTACAGCATGTGCAGGACCTAGGGTGGAAACTGGTCCCATGTGAGCCCCATTCCGAGACAAGTCAGCCAAGGCTCCACTCTAAGCGTCCAAGGTAAGGTGTACAAGTCCTGTACACGGTCTTCAAGTGTGCATTGTCCTGCACATGAAGTAGTGCCAATCCATACTGTGAGTCTCCTGATGTGAAGTGTCTTGAGTGTTGGTTTGCACCAGATGCTAGGCATGTGTGTAGAAGCATGTAGTTGCATGTAGAAGGGGGGCAGCCCTTTGGGCTACCTGAGAAAGGGAGTGGAATCCCTTGACTTTGCATGGGGTAGGTCTTTTAGGCCACCCTAAGGGGGCCAAGAGGCCAAAGAAAAGGCTAGCATGCTGTTGGCCAGCCCTAGGGTGGCGTGGACAGCAAGGTGGCTAGGCCTTGGAGCTTGGGCAGCCTGTCGGGCAGCTGTGTTGGGCTTGGGCAGCCAACTGACCAGTCCAGCCACGTGATCAGGTCATCTTGGCTGCCCAGGAGCCATGCACAGCCTGGACAGTAGGCGGCCAGATCATGGCCAGCAGCATTGTGTGAAAGCGTCGCCCAAAAAGGGGCCATTTTGCAAGTCGTGGGAATATTTGCTGCAGGCTGACCGCTTCTTGAGCAAACTGACCAGCCTAGAAGGACCTATAAATAGCATGAGCATAGATCTCAGTCATTCATCTGAACATTCACAAGCGGTTGCTGAATTCCAAGGGCCAGGACAGCCAAGGTGAAGGTGAAAGGTCAAGAACCAGATTTTATTTGCAGATTTGCGTCTTTCTTATAAAGAAAATACACCATTCATGGTGGGAGCCCTACAGAGGGTATTCAGGACCCAATACTGTGTTCGACTCCCCCTCTCTCCCTCTCTCTATTTCTGCACCTCTCTCTCTATGTTGTGCGATATCTTAGTTGCGAAAGATTGCTCAATTCTATCCATTGAAGTTACCGATTCTGCCCATCGAGCTTCTGAATGTTACAGCCGCCTCTTGGGAGGCCCAAGGCCTCTCTTTCGGATTTTTGGTATCGGCTCTAGGAGACTTTTTGGACTTGGAAGATTACCCTCTTCCTTTGGCTACTCGCTCAGTGCAACTATGTGGTGGGCATTGCAAGTGATCCAGCTTCATGCAGTCATTGTGGCACCCTTTAGGAGTAGCTATGCCAGTGCCTTTCAGGTTGCCTAAAAGTGCAGCAAGTTTGGTGGAGGATTCTCCGCTTGTTCACTTCCAAAACCAGTACTCTCTGCTTCGTTACTTGTGCACGATTGCTTGGGCCATGGAGGTGGAAGCAGCTTTACTTCACAGGGATGATGGCATAGGTCTTGCCTTTCAGCTCGCACTTTCAAATCTTGGCCATCCCTGCCTCCTAGATCCTGGTGCCCCAGTGGATGTCAAAGTCCCATGTGAGCCTGAGGTGGGAGCTCATCAACAGTATAATGTATTGCCACCTGGCACATTTAGCGTGCCCGATGGAGCAAGGCCAATGATGGATCAGTCACCCAGCTGGCGGAGACTATCCAATTCATTTGGATGGACATCATCGTGGGTGCTGAGAGGGCCTCATAGGCGACTTGGATCAGATGCATCAACCTTCTCGTGCACTTGGAGCCCGGGCCCCTTCTTCCCTTGTCAAAAGGGGCCGTTGCACGGGCCGGGCGCAGGGGGGGGAGTGGAGGGGGGCGGGCGGTGGGGTTCTCCCTTCGCTCCTTTTGTTCTTGGAGTTTTTTCAGATCTTGCATGAGGGACCATTTGTACCTGGTTGCCTTCTTTGAGGGTTGTAGTGTGCTTAATGTAAATGCTTTCTTTTGACTGATAGAAGATCCTTGGGAAAAACAATAAAATCTTACCATCCTGGTAGAACAAGCTTTTCTTGCACTCCTTTGAGAGATGAGTCTTCCCCACAATTACGACACTTGTCTTGCTCTCTTTTGTGTGACAACTAGCCTCTTGCCTTTTTGTGAGCAACATGTGAGAGTTATAGTCACTTACATAATTAAATGCAAGCTTGAATCCATATGTTTAGAGTTTGGTTAGTTTTCAAACTATACGGGACCATAACCCACCACCTTTAAGTTGCAACCATCATACAATAAATGTGCAAGATGGCAAGTGGTCTCAACATAAGGGGTTATAAAAATACATTTTTGAAGCGGATTTTACATAAATATTTACATCAAGGGCATTTTATGTGATTTGCAAAATAGTTGTAAGTTTGCAAAGAAAAAATGGGTCATACAATGGGAAGTTTCACAGGTATGGGGCTCCATAAGTACTCTCTGAACTTCTGTGATTTAGGATTTTTGATTACTTTTTAAGGAGTATGCTTTGATGCTTTGGCACATTACTCTTTTAAATTCAGATGTTTTATCTTTGTAGATTGACGCTGACAAACTTTGGACAAGTCGCCCTTCAAATGGTTGGCGCCCATCCTCTGTACCCGGACAGCATTGGAAATGTATACATCTGCAAAAACATAAGCAGTCGGCTTAATCGGATCAATCATTTCTTATAGCTGCTACTCATCCAACTGTAACTCAAATTATAGTTGAGATCAAGTATGAAGTTTATGTTGATTATTTTGGCAGCACCTCCGACTGAAAAGAATGGTTTTCTTCTTGTTCGTTGTAATGGAGGGCTGAACCAACAGCGCAGTGCTGTATGTCTAATACTCTGTAATAATGCTCGTACTTCATTATGTATACCGGCTGTTTCACACACAAGGCCACTTAGCTTCCTCTGTGCATTCATGCATGGGTGTATGCATGTATCTTTGTATGTTTGTATGCATGTGTGTGTGTGTGCAAACATGCGTGTGTGCCCTAATATCAAACCTGTTGTGTAGATATGCAATGCAGTTCTTGCAGCTAGGATAATGAATGCTACACTTGTTCTTCCGGAGCTTGATACAAACTCATTTTGGCATGACAAAAGGTTACCTATGTTCTTGGACATTTCCATGGTTGTTGAGAAAATGAAGAACCCAATTCCAGCGATTTGGACTATTAAATCCATCATCAATTGATTGGGGAGTTTCATTCCAGTGGATTTTCAGGTATCTATGATGTTGATCATTTCATCAAATCTCTCAAAAATGATGTGGATATTGTGAGAGAAGTACCACGCTTGCACACAGTTGGGAAGAAAACAAAAAGGCTGAAACCTTTCCAGGTTCTTCTAATCAACATGCGAGCCATTTCGGACACATTTTCTGTGCTATGCATATGTAGTGTTGGTGGTGGTGGACAAAATTGCTAACATGTGTATATTACTCTCCTTGCAGTTACGGCCTCCTCGAGATGCATCCTTGGACTGGTATGAAACTGTGGCACTTGAGAAAATGAAGGAGCATGGTGCTGTGTATCTCACCCCATTTTCCCATCGGTTGGCAGAAGAAATCAGTGAAAGGGAGTACCAGAAGCTAAGGTGTCGTGTGAATTTCCATGCACTAAGGTTCAAGGAAGATGTGATGGAATTCAGTCATCGCATCATTAGGCGCCTCCGTTCAGAAGGTCGTTTTATTGCCGTACATCTCCGATTTGAGATTGACATGCTTGCTTCTGCAGGGTATGTGCATAACATGCAAGCTACAGGGTTATGGTGTAATTTATGTATACAAAGTGTGCATGTAGGTATATTACATATATTTATAAAGCATGCATGCCATGGTTTTGATGCTTTTCTCTTGATTGGGAAAGGTTGAAACCTGACAAAACAGTTCTTGTCAACAGATGTCTAGCTATCTTTACACCAGAGGAGCAAGAGATTCTCGAGAAATATCGAAGGGAGAACTTCGCTGAAAAACCACTGGAGCACAATAAACGAAGACTGATCGGCAAGTGCCCTCTCACTCCAGAGGAGGTTGTAATCTTCTTTACACTTAAACTCGTGTCTTGTGTTTCTCCAGCATTCCAGGCCTGTTCATTTTCATAGGTCATTGTCTCTGGGCACTGTCACTTCACAAGCGTGTATCCTACACTATCCCTGTGCAATTCTACTTCTCACTCAATGACCCAGTCCCTTTATCAATAGGGCTCACAATGGTTGATAAAGGGGCTCACAATTTTTCTCTCCAGATGTTATCCATTAGGAGCTCCTAGTACCTTACTTTTCCTCATAGTTATTGTTTCAATTTCAGTTAGTTGTTTAGTTGTTTTAGCTTTTCTTACACAGACATTGTATCAGATCCACCAATTGTTGTAACCTTTTTGGTCTCATAGGTCATTTTGGCCTTTTGAGGACGTTAATATATCATTTCATTTCATTTCTCCTAATCTACCTTGTACATAGGTCTCTGTAGTCATGACACATCGGGGGCCTCATGTATGTGAAAATAAGGAATTGATCTCAGTACAGGCTCACCTTGCAGAGTAGGGTCTTTTGCTGTATCTAAGTCCTACAGATATAGATCTTCTGGATGCCATTGATCTTGGTACAGGCTCACCTTGTGGCATAGGGTCTATTGCTGTATCTAAGTCTTATTGGATATAGATCTGCTGGATGCCATCTCTGATTGCTGTATGCAGTTCTTGGCTGCACAGTGCATGTGGCTGTCCTCGGTACTGAAATAATTGTAAAACAGGAAGTTGAAAGGCAGCGATGGCAATAGCCTTTCCCTTCTGCAAGAGAAAAGCATGCACACAGACACATCCCTAAGGATTTGAGGGAAGCATATGCGAATAGTAGCAAAAGCTGGACATTCCAAAAGGTATGTAGCTCAGTCTTCTGTACCTTTGTGGAACATTCCCTCTGTACCTTATCCAACTCAGGTGTACACTTCCATTGCCCAGTCTCACACAGAGTGTAGCCAGATGTCAGTGACCGACTGACTTGCATATGGCTGCAGGTGCTGTGTCAAATAGTGGGGGGTCGTGCAACCTTTCACTCTTCGTGCAACCTCTTCACTCTTAGTGCAAAGAATGAGAGTTTGTGTGTGGGGCTAAATGTAGTTGTGGTACTTTTCCACATAGTCAAAGACTGCTACTGGAGCAATGCTTCATTGACAAGCAGGTCCTTGGGGGGGTTAGTAAGGAAGTGTGAGATGTCCCGTTGAGCAAACCACTGTTTTTGGCCACATCCACCCCAAGTTCAAGAGCTTGCTCTTGTGCATCTTCTGCACCTTGCAGCTGACTTCCCATGCAGTCTGGCAACCTTGCTGAGGGTGCATGTCAGAGTTTGACCATGTATTCAACCAGCTTTTGCATCTCAAGGCCCTTTTGCACTACCCCTAGCTTAGGTGTCACATGTTGCTGCCATAAGCCTGTGGTTCTGTTTCATGACAAGCGTTAATTGTTGTGCATCCCCCACATAGTGAAGTCATGAGAACCACATCATCAGCATGAGTAAGGGCTGCTCACCCTATGCATGGCCCAGGTATGCCTAGGGTAGTCTAACACCATTGCTTTGAGTTTATCAATGTAAATCACAAACCAAGTAGGTGATAGGAGCATCCCTGTTTCATGCCCATTTGATCAACGTTTAACAAAGGACCACAAGGGTCTATGAGACCAAAAAAATATAGCATCAAGGTCATCCATTATGCATGATGGCATGTACCAAAATGATGAAGAGCAGGAGCAAGGGCGAGGAAGGTACTGGATATGGCTGTGCAGAACAGACACCGACTTTGCATGGCTGGGCGGTTGGGGGTTTTTTGTCATCGGGGGAGGGGGGGGTGGGTGATTTCAAATAGTTTGAGGATGCATTTTCAAGTATTGAAAGTAAGATTAACCCTCGTATTGCTTGCCCTTTTACAGGTTGGGCTTATCCTGCGATCGATGGGCTTCGACAACTCAACCAGGATCTATATTGCAGCAGGTAACATTTTTGGAGGGGACCGGTTCATGCAACCTTTGCATGCACTATATCCTCGCCTTGAAAGCCGCTCATCTGTGGTCACGGCAGAAGAGTTAGCAGCTGTTGACGCTGAAGGGAAGGGTTTACTAGGCCCTGCTGTGGATTACATGGTATGCCTGTTGGCAGATATTTTCATGCCTACTTATGATGGACCGAGCAACTTTGCCAATAACTTGATGGGTCATCGTCTATACTATGGTTTTAGAACCAGCATTCAGCCTGATCGGAAGGCTCTTGCACCTGTTTTTATGGGGCGTGAAAAGGGAAATGCTAGAAACTTTGAAGCCCAAGTGAGGCTGGTAATGCAAGGTAGCCCATTTGGCAGTCCACATGCTCGTGTACATCCAGAATCTTTCTATACGAATCCTTGGCCGGACTGTTTTTGTAAAAGCTCTTCGGAATCTGAAGGATACAGATGCTTTGGGGGCACAATGTCAGATCATTTAAGTGGGCAGGAATTAGATGATGACCAAGATGACTCCAGTGAAGAAACTACCGAGGGGGGAGATGGACCATGGAGGGAGAGTGCAGTTTGATTTATGAAGGGTGCTAATCTATCATTCCAGAGAAACTTGTGATTATCACTCAAAGCTGTGCGGAGATGGAAGTTGGGCTAGGACCAGTCGAGGCAGGTGCTCTCATATGCAGCGTATACCTTGCTGTGGACCGTCTAGAAAACCCGATGCTCTTCAACTGGTCAGTGAGCTCAAATGTGGTGTAAGTGGACCTGACAATTCATGCATCTAGAAGCTGACTTGCAGAGGGCCAGTCATGAGCACAGACAGCCCTATAGCCATGTGGTTTTATTCACCTGGGCATGCAGCTAAGTGGCTCTCTTTCTGATGTAACAATGTTTCAGAATCACCTTCAAAGGCTCCCATGGCTTCCCAGCATTTTTTCTTGCCTGTATATAAGGCCTTAGTAATATTTCTTATTTGTGGCATATTTGAAAACAGTAAAATTCTGTTGTTGACAATTTTATGAAAAAATCCCATCTACAGTTAGATAGTTTTTTTTGTCTCAAAAATGGCAGGCAATTTTAAGCTGCAAATTTAATGTTTTACCATGGCCTCCTTAAAACATTGGCTTGGCACATTTAAACAAGCATAAGTTTTTCCTATTCAATTGAATTTGTGGATTCCAAGTGATCCACCAACTTCCTACTCATTTGAGAATCCAGAATATAATGTAGATCTTGATCTTGTTTTAATTGTTATCTTAATCCAAGTGTCAATCATCTATAACTCATCAGATCAAGCAGCCAAACACATCAAAGATGGTTCAATATGTTAATCGTATGGAATCAAATTTTCTCAATAACAAAATATAAAACACTTACACATTTATTAAATATGGTATCTAAAAGAATGAGAGAAATGACTTATCTTCATGGTTGCATATGTAGCTATGAGATATTCTTTCCTTTTCCTTGCGATGTCTATTCAATAAGACAATTTTGTTTTGGGCAAATTTGTTATGTCAACCTACCTTGCCTAGAAAACCACCTTGTTTATAACATTTTTCTCATAAACCAATGTGAGGTAGTTATGCAGACAGCCAAAGTCTAATGTACTGGATTCAACTACTTATTCATGTTGTCAATGTCAATCTTAAACTCTCAAAAAGCATGCTATTTTTATCAAGCTTTATCTTGCATGCTTTTCATGACCTTACTTTGGGTCTCCTATTTTCACCAATCAATTTTAGCATGTGAAAGGCTAAAATAAGCCAATTTTCTTCTTATTGATCCCCCCCCCTCTCTAAAATTATGTGAATTTTAGATCAATAAATCTACCTCTAAAGATCCCTTTACATGCGTAAATAATTGAATCTCTTACCATGATTGAAATAGTTTGAATATAAAGGAAAATTTTGTTGTTCATTTGTTTACACTGACTTTGTCCTTATAGCAAAACTATATAAATCTTGAGATAAATGATCGTCTTTCCTACATAGATTATCCTCTATGGGATAATCTCCTTTTATAGAGTTGTCTACTATTGCATTCTTCATTAGCATTAACATCACTTTTATCTTCATCATCAATCTTTTGTCATAACTATCACTTTTGTCTTCATTAACATAAACATCACTTTTATGTTCATCTTCAACCTTTTGTCATAACCATCACTTTTGTCTTCAACCTTTACAAGAATTACCTTATCCACATATGCAAATGTATCTAATACCCTTGTGTCTTCTTTGATAATGGAGTTCAGCCACTTCGCTATCTATCTCTCTAGATTTTCATCTTTTGTTAAACATGAATTGGGATGCAAGGCATGCCGTTGTACAATTTAGTGGTGTCTTCTTGAATTTATCAAATAAATACGAAGAGCTTGTTGATTTAAGTTCTCTTAAACTTTTCACCACTATTGCTTGGTTGTTTCCTTGTTAAAATCTGCTTTCTGTATCACCATGTTCAAGTCAAAAGCTACTTCTTGGTTGATTCCTTTTTTAAATCTTCTTTCTCTATCACCATGCTCAAGCCAAGAGCTTACCTTAGCCTTGCAGAATCATGTGTCATTGGGCCTTGCCTTTGAGCTGCAATGCAACTCCTCGATATGGATGGGCTAGCTTGTCTATCGTGTCCTCACTTCATTGTCACACCCGAACTAAGGGGGTGAAGGACTCTTTGTCTAGATGGAGGCAAACCTTCATGGTGGTTCTGTCTCACAAAAGGCGAGGAAAGAAGAAGCTATTGAGAAGGGGCAACCTACAAGAAAACCTATTCAAGCAGTAGGCAAACCATCTAGCATGCAAGAATCCAATAGAGCACATGCAAGCAAGAGTAAGAAGAGAAGAGCCCACAAGTATTGTATTTTACAAGGCAATGAATGTGTATTACTTTTATTATCAAAATTGACTTATGTATAAGTGATTAGTGTTCATGCTAAGCTGGCCAAACTTAAAAATGGTATGGCCACTATTACTAGTCTCAAGCAAGTACGTAACCAAGTCCTTAGACTTTCCCTATTTGACATTAAGCTCATTGGAAGGCCGCTTTATATGTTCCAAAGTTGTCTTACAAAACATAGGTGTCCGTTCGACTAGGTAAGATGGAAAAGCACCTTATTTTATTAATCTACAGAGTGGTTAACATATCCCCCTTTCTAATGGTGACCACGTACCCACGTCACCTAAGTCGGTGGTTAAGCTGCTGTTGGGTTGGAGAGTTGTGGATGGTCGAGAATACATCGTAAAGTTGCAAGGTTAAGTGGTAGATTCGAGAACAATCTATAGCCAAATGAAGGGCATGTGTGGTAGACAACTTGTTAAGGCAACATGAACAGTATATGTGATGTAGAAGTGCTTTATGTGAGGCCTCCCTATGTTCTAGAAGTGTCTTGTGGCCCCTTTAAAATCAAGTGGTTGATAGAAGAATGGTTCGTATCTTTTGATTGGTAGAATTAGTGCCAGGACCCTATGTGATGTAGAAGTGCTTTATGCGAGGCCCCTCTATGTTGTAGAAGTAGTTTTTGGCCCCTTTAGAATCAGGTGGCTGATAGAAAAATGGTTCGTATCTTTCGATTAGCAAAATTAGTTCTAGGACCATCATGAATGATTTGCATGGGTGCATGGCAATCGAAACTTCTTGGCATGATAGGATATTAATCCAAGATATCCTAGCTGGTGGGTGCTTAGAGATTGGAATTCTTCGTGAGGAATGCATCAGTCCGGCGAGCTTGTGTTGGTATTCAATTAGAGTTGAAGTAGAGGTTATATTCTTTGAAGCTCCTTGGAGGTACCTACAAGATCGATGATTATCTAGCTAATGGGTTGTATGGGCTCCACATCCAAAGATCTACCTAGAGGGTTAGCGTTGATGAGGTTAGTTACAAGTAGATGTGTCTGCACATGCTGTGAGGTGCAAGATGTGAAAAACTTTGGATGCCAGTAGTGAAATATGAAGGTGATGTGCATGGGAAATGGGCTGACGGTGTGCCCCATGGGTGCACTCCTCCAATCGCATCCCTTTTCTTGGGTTGTCAAGGTCGTGAGATGTTGATGCATGGTAATGGACTTTTCCCATAGTTGCGGTGGAGCTAGGATGACCTCTCTTGCTTATTTGCTTTGACAGTATTAAGCACATGGGATAGAGGCCACCCGATATAGCATGTATGTTGGTAAAAACTGTGACTTGTGGGTGGCTTGTTACCGAACATGGTTGAATGCATCCGATCGATTCTTCAGCCTTGTGTTGAAGGGTTGGTGCCTAATCAGCCCTTTTGCTTCAAGCATGGCGATGTTGGTGGAAAGAAGCAAAGGAATGAAGAGCTTGCGTGGCTTGGGGTGAAATTTTGGATTGTCGAACAATGCAAACCTTGGTAGGCGGCTTTCCTTTAACCTCATTAGGAGATATTTGGACTCAACTTTGGGCCCTCTAAGAAGTGTCAACTCAGCTTAGAGAGGGATAATCCAAAAAGTCTAAAAATAAGATGAAATTAATTTTGGTGTTTTTTTTCTCCACTTTCTAAGATATAAAAGATATATTCCTATTCTTAAATGTAGATAAAGAATGATAGAATACCTTCAGTTTTCAAAGTTTTCAATCACATTTTCTTGTTCATGTAGTAAAACTACGTGAAAAGTGAAGTACATTTACGGTATGGCCAGTTTTCGAAGTCTAATGGCTCATATCTCAAAATTTGAACCAAGCTCATCAAAAGGTAGTTTGACTTAAGTTCCTGTTTTGGTGCCTATTTATTTTCATTTTGATTTTGGTATCCTTTATAGATACATAGAAAAAATCTCTAACATGTAAGACCATGGCATTGCTTTAGACCCTAGGAAATCGAGGAATGGATCAAGAGGATGGTAGCAGAGGGATCAAGAGCAAGGAGGAATACAGAGAGAAGCGACATTTACAACCTGCACATCAAGCTTGAACCGTGAATATGAGACTCTGAGTAAGAGAAATAAACCCAATACTTTGTCTATTGCTTCTAAAGAAATATTAAGGTTAGAGGGGAAGAAAAACATAGATTTATGGATTGATGGGAGGCTATATCCAAAAGAGACCCTTTCACAAACTCCACACCCCCATTTTGGAATTTGACATCTGTGCCTAACTAAGTTAGAGATGGCTATAGTGGGCTCCTAGGATGGGCTCCTAGGATATACACATCATCTGGAAGTAACAAGCAATGTTCTTAAATTAGAAAGAGATCTATTTGAGAAGGAGAACTTCCATTTGAAGCAAACCATGGAGCATGTGTACATAAGCTATTAAACAACAAGGAAACCATTCTAGGGCTTGAAAAACAAAGGAATTAATTAAGACTTAAGCAGACCTTATTAGGTCTACGTAGACGACAAAAAAACTTTTTAGCAACTGAAGCTAGGGGGTGGTGGCATCAAGAAGAGAAAACTTTCATTCAAGTAAATTCCTCTATTAATTGGTTATTGTTGTTATTGAAATATTTTTATAAACTTCAATCATTACTAATTTGTTCTTTCAATTTAACATTAAATCAGTGTTGCACCTTGATAACTAATCAATAACAGAACCTTCTAGCGCACAATTTAGTTTTCTTTTAGATCGCCAATATGGAGAAGCAATGATGAAGGAAAAGAAATATAAGAAGGTCGTTGTAAAGAAGATCGAAAGATTTATTAAAAAGAACCAACTCAATCCACAACATATCTAGGCAATACCTGATGAGGCGAGTATATCACATAGAGGGTACTCAACCATTTATAAGACTTTATAGGAAAAGATGAAGGGTTTTAGTATGAAAGGGTCATTATTGCCAAATCCTCCTTCAATAAAAAAAGAATTACGTCGACTTGCAAGGCTAAAATATCTTCACTAAAGGATTGAAGATCATTGATTTGTGAAGATGGTGGCGTCGTTTGGTTTATAATTTGAAGGAAAATTCCAGGCGATGGGTTGTACCATTGACCAAGCTTTCGCCCACCATGGCCCCCCATCCAGAGATGTACCTGGAAGTTTGCGATGGTGAGGCTTTGGTGCAAATCTTCTCCTATGCATGAGTATGGATATGTACTCATGGAGCATCCTGCATTAATTTAGCCAAAAGAATAGTAAGCAATACGCTTAACAAATGTATAATGGCTATTGAAGATCATTGGGAAAGTGTTAATGCGTGAGATGGCTTAATCCATGATGAGGCTTAAATCGTGAAAGTGCAAGTTTGTAAGTCGTGAGACTGTAATTCGTGATGAGAAACCTAAACTCGTGAGATTGCAAGTTTTTTTTGGCCGTGAAGGGGTATTTCGTGAAACGGTCTAATCCTGTGAGATTGCAAGTTTTTGGCCGTGAAGGGATATTCCATGAAATGGCCTAAACTCATGAAAGTTAATCCCGTGAAATGGTGTTTCTGTGAAAGTGCAGGCCGTGAACTGGAATTCCATGAAAATGCAAGCCGTGAGATGGAATTCTGTGAGATGGAATCCCGTGAAGTTGCAAGTTTTGACCTCAATGGTTTTTTGATTTAATTGATTTTATGGGTCAGCTAGGTAATGTTTGCGAGCAATAGGTTCTTGTGCACTTATTTCTTACATCCAAAGGGGTGACAAGAGCATTGTTATTTTGTCCTTGATGCGCTCATAAGTCTCCATTTCAGACGTGGGTATTTCTTACATCCAAAGGGGTGACAAGAGCATTGTTATTTTGTCCTTGATGCGCTCATAAGTCTCCGTTTGCAGACGTGGGTATTGATTCTTGAATTTGTTACTCAAATGTTGTTGAGGTAGTAGGTAAGACTTTTGATTGTTTCCTTGAACACACAAGCTCTTGTGTTGGTGCTGTGAATGCACGAGAGTGGTTGAGTGATTTGCTTGTTGTTGCTTGGGCCTCCATTCTTGTCGAACTTTAGGCGAAGCTATTGGGGTTGAAGTCGGTGGGTGAGGCTTTCTTCACATTATTCGAATTTGGCAACCATATGATGGGATTACCATCATAGTATCCTTGTTGTTGAAGCACATATACAAGCACCCATCTTTGATAAACATTATAAACTCGTGCCTGATGTGCTTGGTGTTGAGGCTTCCTTCTTTGTGCAAGCTTAGGGGACTTTGTGATGTGCTTAGAAATCCAAGCTTTGGTATTACTCTATTAGTACCCTTGTGCTTGCAGTAATGTTTTTGGTACCCACAACTGTTGACTTGGTGGAGTTCTTTGAGAAACTCGAATAGGTTTTTTTGGATGGTGTTGTGGAGTACTTTTCTTTTTCCTTGGCCTTTGAGTGCTGCGTGTTGAGAAAGAGGTTTTGACTATCGAGACACCCAAATTTGATTGGCACCTTCATAGTAGCCTGAGATACAAGTAGCTGCTTTGCCACCCACATCTTTTGATACTATTAAGTATTTTGATTGTGGTCGTCTTGGTGGAGTTTTCTTTTGGGTTGATATGGAAGGTTTGGGGCTCTCCTGGACTTTGGTTGGCAGAGAGGCTATAGGTTTGAGACTCATGGGCATTTTTGACAATGATGAGGCTAGAGTCTCTGGTAGAGTGGTTGTCGATGAGATGAGGCCATCGAGCATGTGGTTATCGCCTAGAGTCTCTAGTGGAGTGGTTGTCGATGATGAGGCCATCGAGCATGTGTGGTTATCACCTTTGGTGAGGTTTGTCAAACAATGAAGATGCATAGGCTCCGTCCGTGGCTTTTCCTATGAGTTCCTTCTTAGAGATAGATGGTTGAGCTTTGGAAACTTCTTTAGGAATAGCTGTTGATTGCGAGGTTTTGACATTGAACTTCGTTGGTGAGGATTTGGTTGGAGTAGATGCTTTATCGGAGTCGGTTGTTGACGTAGAAGGTAGGTCATTGTGTAGAGAGGCTTCTGTGAAAGAGGCTTGTAACCTTTTGCGTTCAGCATCATAGAAATCCATTAAAGTTGGATCCTCTTCCTTGCAGTATGGTATTGTCAACTTTTTGTCGTTGACCATCATGATGACTCTATCGCTCTAGCAAAGCACAGTGGTGCTTGGGCAGCAATAGTCCATTGATGCCCCTAGATCAAATCCGCTTCTACCAACACATACTCAACCACAAAAAACTTGCAAGTAAGGGGTTAGTTTCAATATACATTGTATGTTCAAAGTACCCCAAACATGGTATGTTCAAGTCTTGTGTAAAGTTTATTCTTTCAGGATGTGCTATGAGTGTTGATTGACCTAACAAATCCCATAGCTCAAGGGTCATGAGATTGTATTCTCGTGTGGGATAAAGCTGTGCTTGAGTTGTGGTGATTTTATGGGAAATTTCCAATCCAACCAGAACCCCTAGGGATCTTTCCAGTAAGATATGCTGGAAGTTCCAACTCCTCCAAGGTCTCTTCCTCTAGTAATAGCAATTGTACATTGCCTGCAGGAGTGTTCAAGGTGACTGTTTTCATGGATTCATCTATTGAATACAACGATTCACCGATCCAAGCTCCACCAAGGATGACATCATACTCAAGGGAATCTAGGGTAACATGGAATGTGAATTCCATATCGCCATCGATTGTTTGAGTAGTGTAGTTAAGGTAACTGGAACACTTAACGTTTTGTCCATTGGCTCCTCTTGCTGCTGCAAGACTATTGTCTGTTGGGATGAGTTTAGGTTGTCCCAATGACACCCAAGTGTCTATTGTCATGATGTTATGACTAGCGCAAGGGCATTTAACATCATTGCCTATAGAGAAATCCAACCATAACATGATAGAATCTTCCAAAGGAACCATGGATGTTTCAGTTTTTGTTTCAGCTTCAGATCCTGTTTTTGCTTCATATTCCCATTCACTTTCATCCTCTATTTGGCTCTCAGCTTTTTCAAGAGTACCCAATGCGTACATTGGCACACTTGGCCCGCTGACAATCCTTAATGAGATCTTTTTGGAGACTTGTGAATCTTTACAGCCCTGTTTTATGGAGTTCTTTATGTCTTGGTACAACTCATGTTGAGCCCTTAAAGGTGCAAGTGCTGATGTGATGCTGGCTTCATCATCATGAGAGAAGAGCATTCTTCCAAATAAGGTTTTGAGAGACTATTTTAATCTTGTAAGGGAATTATCGAATTCCTCACGTGCTTTCTCAAGCATATAATTCGTGCAATCTGTCTCAAATGACTCTTCTATAGAGAGTATGTATTTCTCTTAAAAGGAGAATCGGTACTCCTCTGGGCTTTGTTTTTTGGTTGGTTTTTTAGGATTGGCATTATGAGGCTTAATCACAACCGGTGATCCTGTAGGACATTCAACCAAGCTAAGTATACTCTCCTAAGCTTGCTTTTTTCAATCGGCATATGTCATAGGATTATGATTCTCGGTGGGTTCTAGTTTCTTGATTGGTCTATGAGGTGCATTGTGAGTGAAGAGACAGAACTTGTTTCATCCTCACTTGGTGATGTACTAGAACTTGTTTCATTTCTTGGCTTACTTTGGATTGTCAGTTTTTCATTATGTTTGCCCATGGTGGCGATGAGATCGAATTTTCTTTTGGGCTTTTGTACCCTATGTCACACATATGGGTTTTGTGGTTTGTGTGGTGGCCTTTGAGGTAGATGCTCTTGCATCATATGTAGCTTTTGGTTCTTTTGGGTTTATGTCCCTTTTTGGGTTTATGTCCTCCACAAGCTCCTTTTCCTTGTCTTTTAATTCACCTTTGGTTTCAATAGTTTGTTGTCCCCCCTTGTCTTTCTTGGTTTTAGAAGGTTTTTCTTTTTCTTTTGGGTTCTACTTTAAAGCATGTTCTTCTACCCATGTTGAGGTATTGTCCTTTGCGTTCTTTTTTATTGTCTCTTGTGCCTTGGCTTGTAAACATGTAAGCACATTCAAGGGTACCCTGGAAAATTGCCTGTTTTGTACACTTAAGGTGTTAAGAGTTGTATTTTGTAAAGCAAATTGCATTGAAGCAACTCGTCTTAGGAAATCTTGGAACATGTAATCAATGCCACATTGTTCACACATGGGTCGCAAAGTGTCAGTGACTATGGGCATGGAAGTATTCCAAACTATACAGTCTGCCACCTTGTGAGGTCCACGATAATAGAAACACTAAAGTGTTCCATTAATTGCTTCCTGAGAGCAGTTTCTACCCTTTTGACTATTTCTGTTTGGGAGATGGAAGTTTTGAGTCATGGTCAAAGGTTTTATAATATATACAGTATAGAAAAATAGGTGCCTTGTATGCACAATGGGGATTGGGATGGTCGTAGTGATTGCACTTAACACAAGGCATTTCGTTCCTCACTTGTAGAGGCATTAAGGACGTCTAGTTTTGAAGGAGTTCATCCTCTCTTAGAGATGTCGATTGGAAGGTTTTAAGCAAAGCTACATAGAATTCAAGAAATGTCAATTCCGCGATCGATATTTCTTTTGCCATTACTTCACTTGGTTTAGATGAGGAACACCTCACATGATCATCTTCCCGCATGTTGTCATCTAAATGTACTGCTTCTTTACAACCATTGATCGAATGTTTTCGGATTGGATACAATGATCATGTTGTGTAAGCTGTTATTCTTTAAGCCCATCATGAAACATCTCTTCAATTGAATATCATTTAATTTTTCCCATAACTCACATCGTGAGTCCAAGAGTTTTATCCGAAGGAAAAAATCTCTAATGGATTCATTTGGTTGATGCTCAATTGAATAGAGTTCTTTTGCTGCACTCCACCGATCACCTTGTCTTGAAAAACTGTGGAGAAAGGCTATTTTCAAGATTCTGAAGTTGGTCTTGATCGTCGGCATCAATGTGATGAACCATCGACTAGCCTTTCCCTCTAAGCATAGGTTCAAAGCATGTACCTTGGTGGGACAGTTGGGATTTCCAAAGGCTTCACATCTCTGTTCAAATATTTGAATGAATTAAATAGGGTCTCTTGTTCCGTCGTATTTGCCCATGATTTTGGAAATCTGTACGGTCTTATTTCTGTATGAGTCATTGAGGCCATATGTGAGTGCTCTTGTTGGGAGAGACTCACTGAGTCTTTGGATTACCCCTTTTTCTAGACTAGTCACCATGTCTAGGGTGTGGGCATCCAGGAAAGGGTTGGTACCTATAGGATTTATGGGAATGTTAGGAAAGGGACCAAAGCCCAATGGGATCGAAGTGATAGGGGGTGTAAACCCGATGACATGCTTGTTATAGGCATAGCTAATGGTATTAGGAGGTGTATTTGTGGCATAGATTTCAATGGCTAAAAGATGTCAGCCATTGGGTTTAGTCCTTGTGTGATCCATGGCAATCCCTCTATCGTTGCCATGTCGTAGTGCCTAAATGCTCCTTAATGAGCAAACAAATTTTTTTAAATCTTTTTATCTTCTCTCACAGCCCGTTTACAGCCTCAAGCAGCTTGGCATTCTCTTCGTTGGGTTAAACTGGTGTCCGTTAGACCTAATTAGGTTAGGTGGTATACGCACGCGAACGACCTCTTAGAGATAATTTTGTAGAAAAAACGTATGCTAGTAACTTTCTAGATGGAATAGGAGGTCCTAAAACCTATTTTCCATCAGTCTCAAGACAGAAAAAAATTCTGAATTTTTTTCTCTATTTTGCAGCACGTTTTTAAGGGTATTCCAAAAGGAATTTTGAAAAACTCTGTATGAGAGAGTTTTAGTATTTTTGGAGTACTACAACTTTGTTTCCCTAAGTCATCCGTGATTTTGTAGTTTAGACCCTCAAAAAGGAGTCTGAATATGGCTCGTCATCATTTTCGCGTTGTTTTTTGTGATTTTTTGTGGTTTTTGGGTTGTTTTTTGCCTTGATTTTCGGGTCGACTTTTGAGGCTGCTGGTCGAAGGCCAAAATGATCAATTTTGACTTAGGACAGTTCGTCCAAAGTTGAACAGCTCAATGTCAGCTTTCTCATGAGCCCTAGAGCGCCTTTATCAGATATATGGTTTAGGAGATATGGGCCTCCAAACAGGGGTGTTTTCCAGACGGGTGTTTTTTTACGCCGTGAATCGGACTTCACGAAAAGGTTAAATTCATTTTTTTTTGGGTCGCTTAAACGAAGAGTCTCATGCTATGAACCCTCATCGGTTCACGCCGTGAACCGGACTTCACGGAAAGATTAAATTTGTTTTTTTTTCGACGTGGATTTCAAGGGCGTAAACCCTTAGGCCGTGAAGTTGTAGAAATGGTTCACGCCGTGAATCAGACTTCACAGAAAGATTAAATTCTGGTTTTTTTTGTGCGGGTTTCAAGGGCGTGAACCTTTAAGCCGTGAAGTTGCAGAAATGGTTCACGCCATCATGAACCAAATATTTTTTGAATTTAAAATTAAAGAGATATGGGCATTTTTCCAAAAAAAGTAAGTGGGAATCAAAAAAGTCAACCTTTTTATGACACCCCTTACACCCTTCATAAATGCCGCCTAAAATGGACAATTTAATAACTGGAGGGAGATACAATGGAGCCTGATTAATTGAATCATCACTTTATATGAATATCTCTATTTGGGTGCATGGATCTGAAGGCTCTATAGACCGTGATTTGGATTTCCATTTGATTGGACAAGATGGAGGATTCTTTGGTGGTTGACCTCTTCATGAAGTATGTGCGCCATGCACAAATGGAAAGCTAGTAGCCCTTATGAGTGTGTAGATGGTAAAATTTTGATTCATGGCTAGAAAGAGGGCTAGACTTAGCAAGCACAAGACAATTGGATCGAAGGAACAAGAATTTTGATTCATGACTGGAAAGAGAACAAAACTTAGCAAGAACAAGACTTGATGAAAAAGACAAAACAAGACAACTCGATCGAAGGAATGCATGCAGAGTGTTGGCATGGGGAATTGATGTTGTGGCTTGCATGAATGTGTTTGGATGTTAGAGTGTCTAGATCAAGGTGAAAATGAGAACATTGGGCATGAGTGAGTAAGAGACATGAGTGTATGGATCTAGATAGACCACATCATAGGGTGGGAAGAGGACTGGCCGCATCTATGGAGTTAAGTGCCAGTCGTGAAATGATATGTGTGAAGAGGGTTAAATGCATACGTGAAACTCGCAAGGGTCTGTTGGTAAGTGGAAGCTGATTTGGGTTTAGACTTAGTAGGATTCACTTTTGGACTTTTCAAGTTTTTTAGCTTTTAGACTTTTTGGGCAATGCACCTGCAAACAAACCCAGTTGTATAGGCTCTATCCTCCATGAGGAGCACTCTACCCACTCAATGAGGAGCCAAAATAAGTAGTAACGGAGGGTGTTTCATTGCCTGCCAACAAGAAGACATCATAGCCGGAGAGGAGATAGAGCTCTTGTTCACCACCCAACCATTGTTTGTTGTGGATAAGCTCCACATTGCCGGACTTATGTAGTTTCCTTCTTGCCCACACCTGCATGGCCACCCGTGGTCCTCCAACCCGAGCACCTTAGCCCTAAACCCCAAAAACTCTTGCCAATGGCTCTCTGGTGATTGGGCTCCATATACAGTCGAGCCTTACGTAACCTGTTTACAAGCTACGTGACATTAACTCCCCCTTAAGAACAATTTTTGTCCACAAAAACAAATTCAAGATAGTTTTTAGTAAGCATACTCAAGTGTTTCCAAGAGGACGTTTCCTTGTCTCTATCCTTCCACTTGATAAGTGCTTCTTAATACACAGTATGCCTCATGTAGAGAAAGCCTCTTACTTTAAGATGCTCATGCTTATTGACCTAGCAATTCTTGCAATTCAGCACAAAATCTTGGACATCCTTGAACAAACTAGGCCAATAGAATTGTCTTTTAACTAGTGCATAGGTCTCTTGTAACCTAGGGTGACTAGCACTTGGACTATCATGGCTTTCAATAAGAATTTGGTGCTAAAAGTCACCAATAGATGGTACACAAGCTCTACCTTTGTAAAGAAGGTACCCATCATCGATAAAGAAGTTCCTAAACCTTTCCCCCCAATGAACTTTATCACCCCCATTTGAAACAATGTCGAATGGTGGTGAAGGGTCCACCCCCGAGCTCTCCGTCTCTCGATACATAACCTAAGAGACCCATCTAGTCTCTCCGAACTAGAACTCCCTCTTCTTCTTACAGAAACCTCGGCTAATTCCTCTGGATTAGCACTCCTTTCTGACAAGGAAGGCAATGGATATTGGCAAGTGCATGCACGTACAACAAGCCAAACCTCTAAATAAGATGGATCATGCTCACACAAACTATGTAGTGAATCCAAGAACTTGTTCTTGAATATGGTATAGCTTAACTTGTTCATCATTGGCATGTGACTCATGGTCCATACGGACCTCAAAAGAAGCACCATATAAATAATGTCACCACTTTTTAAGAGCAGCATGAACTATTGCAAGTGATTCTTGCTCATAGTCTGAGTAATTACACTAGGCTCACGATCAAGCTTTTTTCTTTCAAATGCAACTGGCAACTCTCTTCCATCATCAAAACCACCCCAAAGGCTTCTCCACTAGCATGTGTTTCTACAAAAACGGCTCATTAGGGTCCACTATACTCAAGATATGTGCAGCTGCGATGATTGCAACCTTGTGTTTCTCAAAACGGCTCATTAGGGTCCACTATACTCAAGATATGTGCAGCTGCGATGATTGCAACCTTGAGTTTCTCAAAACTACTTCATTGTGGATTCTCCCAACCGATAGTTTTGACTTTAGTTCTCAGTTGATCAACGGGACTACGATCTTCGTGAAGTCCTTTACATACTGTCGACAAAACCCCAACAAAACTAGAAAAATTTATAGTTCTTCTGGCTCGGGCCATTTGAGAATAACATCCACTTTCTCAAGATCCATCCACGTTCCCTAAGGAGATATAATATGGCCTAGATAATTAATTTCTTTAGTAAAGGATTCACATTTTCTTTCCTTCATAAATAACTTATTCTTTCTAAGTAATTCGAACACTAAGCGTAAATGCTCTACTTGTTCCTTTCTTAACTTACTCTAAACAAGTATGTCGTCTAGGAAAACCATTATGAATTTTCCTAAAGATAGATGTAAAATGTTATCCATCAACGTCATAAATGTCAGTGGCATGTTAGTCAAACCAAATGGCATGACCAAAAACTCATAATGCCCAAATTGTGTTCAAAATGCCATCTTGGGAACCCTAATGGTAGCCTGGGCTAAGGTTAATTTTAGAAAAATAGCATGCACTATTGAGTTAGTTAAACAACTCGTTGATGTGGGACATTGGATACCTATTCTTAATCATAATTTGATTAAGTGCACAATAATCTATGTATATACTCATAGAAGCATCTTTCTTTTTTACCAAAAGAATAGGCAAAGTCCATGACAAAGAACTAGGTTTTATTATGAAACCTTTTCTCGTATAATTGGTCAATTGTTGCTCCACCTCGTGTGCTTCAAAGTGGCTAAGTCTATAAGCAGGCTTGCTTATAGGCTTGGAACCTGGTAGTACATAAATGGAATGATCTACCTTCTTAGATGGTGGGACACCATCTAAAAAAACTTTGAGAAAAACATTTCGATACTCTTGCAATAAAGAATTTAAAGTATCTCCGTACTTGCCATTATTTATTGTCTCATTTTTAACCTTGGATTTTTTTAAGTTTTGCTGACATGACAAAACACGGTTCACAAATAGGGGTCTTGTCCAAGGCCATTTATGTTTATTGTTTCATCTACGAAAACATTATTTCCTTATGTTTCATCTACAGAAACAAAATTATGCAAAAGATTACAAATGTATACCTGTTGAATCTTGTTGAGCTCATCGAGGCACGGCACAACTCCATGAACGATATCAAAGGCGTAGTTGGCACATCATGATCACCACGCAAAGTAATGCATCTACCCTCATGCATAAACTCGAGGCTATTATCCTAGTAAGATGTAGGGTAGGGCCCAATTTATGTAACCACTCCCTACCTAAACAGACATCTGCCTTAGCTAAATGCATGACCTAGAAATCAAGTGTAGCCTCGTAGCTCTGTATAGCAAGTGACACCCCCAAAACCATCGTGTCCCAAACGGTTTTGTCATAACCATTAGCAAAGCAAAACTTTGTACTTATGGTCACTCTTGGTCTCGGGCAGCTTCAACTTTTTAACTAACGAGTAGTTAAGAAAGTTGTGCATGTCTCCATAATCAATCATAATGGTGACTCTATGGCCACTAATCCTACCATATAAACAAACCAATTCATGTGGTCTGAAAGATGGTTGCCACCACATAGCCTGTGAAACACAAGAGGCATGGGTGGTCACCGTATGGCAGACTATCATATCTCTAAACTCTGTGGATTGGAGAGGTAACACTTGCACTGTATGAACTTGCCGAGAGGATTTACCATCCTTCTTAGCACCGCTAGAACTACCTCCAGCTTTAGCACCTAGCTTTGGACAAGTTGCCTTGCTATGCCCCACCTCAAAGTACTGAAGGCACAAATTTTCTTCCTTTACTTTCTCATACTGCTGTTATTTTTGGAGTTCCATAGGATTTTTCTCTCTATTTTTTTGTGGTTTTTGAAACGAACATCCCCCTTACTAACGTTGACCGTGTCCCTTGTTGCCCTAAAAGAGTTTTCTTTTGGAGTTCCATAGGATTTTTCTCTCTATTTTTTCGTGGTTTTTGAAACCAACATCCCCCTTACTAACATTGATCGTGTCCCTTGTTGCCCTAAAAGAGCTTTCTTTTAAACTTTATACCCCCACTCTCATATGTCATCTGCCTAGAACCAAATTTTGTCCTATGATGCTCAGATACATCATTGAGTATCTGAGCATATTTTATTGCCTCGTCAAAATCCTTAGGCTCCTTAGTTTGTATGTAACTCTTGTAATCTAGGTCAAGACCTCGCACCCACAAAGAGTTTTTGGAACACATCGATTCCCTATAACTTCTTGATAGTTTGAAATATATTGGGTGAATGAAATGCCACACATAGAGCATTTGTCCCATGCATGTCAAGACCTTTAAAGCTCATTAATTGGTAAAAACTCTTTACAGAATGCTATCTTGAACTCTACCCAAGTGTGAGGGTGTCTGGCACTATCGGCCAAACTCATCCACCATTATATTCTTTGCCCGTCAAGGACAAACTTTCCTCTATGGGCCTCACATCCTCTTGCGTAGCCAAGGATATGTAAGCCTAACCACTTCTATAAGAAAATGTTGACTGCGTCTTTGTTGCGTTCCTTTTTCGCTCCCCCAAAGCTCGACAATTTGAGATCCCTGAAGATCCCAATAGACGCTACAGACTGTTGCCCTATGGAAGTCCCAACTTATTTCTGAGAAGAAGTAAACTATACTCTTCTTTGCAGGCATAGAAGATGCAACACTAACAATTGCAGTGACCGGTCGTGAGTCCAAATGGTGGTGCAAACTCCTAAGGATCGTCAAAATTTCACTTTGATATTGTTGTAAGGTTTGGGTCCTAGTAAAAAACTACAAAATGGACTCGTGTGAGACCTTCTAGTCCAAGATATCAGCCTCAAATCGTGCATCGGGATCTGCATCACCAAACTTGTCCTCATTGAGGAGGTCATCATCTATGCCCAGGTCCGATAGTGTATTATCAACAAACTGGTCGACTATCAGCAGTGGGTTGTGTTCAGTCTCTGCGGACGGAATCATGGGGTCATCTACGGACAAGGATAGGGTCACAGACGTGCCTCCTACACCACTTGTTCGTGCACGAGGTGGATGGAATGGCCTCTGTCTGGCATGCAAGGACCGATTGCTACATGCGAGCAAGCCTGGCTTGTGTAAGGTTGGAAATAGGTGATAACACTCGAGAAATACCCCCTGAACTCCCTACAAGTATGCTACCCTCACTCCAATGCTCGCTGATGTGTCGCTGGCTCCTATGCACATCGTGCGCCTGCTGCCTAGCACGCTACCGTCATTTCTCTATGGCAGATTGCCACTACGTATGCACCCTTTCATGGTTGGGGCCTTGTTGTGGTTGGCTATGGCAGTTGTCCCTATGTGTTGGCCACTTGAGAAAGCTCTTGAGCTTGTGGGTCTGCCACCTAACTAACGCTTGTGTGCCTTGCCCTGGTTACGCACGCTTACTGGCTGCTCCGGTGGTGGTACCTGTATTCCCCAGCTGTTGTCAGTTGCAACGATAGTCAAGGGGAAGGCGTCTCCTACTTCCTATTCCCCCATAGCTTCCTTGTAAAACTTATCCCCACAACCCTACTAGATTGCTTGGTAGCCTTATCCACCTCTACAAGTGCTCAAAAAAACATGAAGTTGAATTCATACTAACATTTTGAATGTCCTTATTGAGTGTCTTGTACTTCTTTATAATTGGATTGTTTCCTATATTGTATGCAAGTGTGATTACAACTTGTCCCCGGACGCTAGGTATTTTGATATGTAAGCCCCATTAAAAACACTCAACCAATAGATTAGGGGGTTATCTAGTATAGATCTTCTCTCCATAATGCCTCTTGCAATGGCATTCATTGTGGAAGTGATGCTCATTGATACATCTATGATGCTAAGAAGTTGGGTATGTAGTTGGTTGCCTGTTAGTAGCTTGACGAACATCTGAATGTGAGTTGCAAGTTGTTGTTTAAGTCATACGAGTTTTGTGCATACATAAAGTATGGCAGGGAGTTGGCACATAAAGGAATGTGCCCTTCCCCCATTTTCCAAATAACACTCTCAGTAGTATCGACAGTGGACGAGAGATACACCTTCAGTGTTGAAAGTGGCCATTAGTTTGTTTGAATATAAAAGAGAGAAAAATAGGAATACCATTGTCAATCTATGATATTGAAGTCGATGATGCGATGAGTCTCGTGTGATATTATTTCACGAATGCTGATTAATGTAGATCTATAACCATTGTCGGTGCACACGACCTCATAACCAAAGCTACAAACTGCAAAAAAAAAAAAAAAAAAACCATCCAAATCAAGAACAAAATTAAGATGCAGGCAAAGCTTCTCTTGCAAGTGGCTCTCGAGGTAGCTTGATCAAACTTTTCACTACCATGTCAGGTGTTGGTGATTTTAAAAATGGGCACCTCTGTTCTTTGTGACATTTATTGTGAATTGTTCTCTTTTAAGGTCGTGGGCTTTGATGCTTAATGGAAGAACTTTAGATAAGTCTATCTTCTACTATATTTTGTAGAGAGCTCAAGTCCTTTATGAACTTAACTGCCAGCCCTACAATATCTTGCACTTGGTGTCTAGAGAACTCAGAAGCCCACTCCTACACGTGATCGCACAAATGTACATTCCCATACCACAATCAAAATAGAATTGTAGTGCAATAAGTGTAGCAAATACAAGCGAGAAGACTATTCTTTTTATCTAGTGGAGGATATGCCCAAAAAAGTTAGTTCACGATAACATCTAAGCCTTATAATAGGCTATGTAGTATTCATTGCTCCATGGTAACGAGATAGCATGACAATGCCTAAAACAACTACAACTTTGTATGTGCTTTTTGTTGATGCATGAACTCATGGTGGACAATAGCATCCAGATTCAGTACCTACAAGAAAACACAATATAGATGTTTGCAAGGCAAGTAAGCCGCATGCTTAGCCTCTCTTTTTTGGATCTCAAGGCATGAACAACTAGGAAACTTAGATATTGTGACCGAGTACTACTGTTCACACCACTACCCTTAAGCCCTCATTGCTCACATAAAAAATGTGTGTGTCATGACAAGGATGATATCCTCTCTTAAAATCTCTGCCTCAATTGAACAACCTTTCTTAATGTTCTCTTGGAACTCTTTAGTTAGCTTGCTCCTCCAACGGACTATCTTCCCACCCCTATACTTTGGCCTGACAGAACTTGGAGTTCGGAGGTGTGACTGTCGTCCTCATCTCTAGAACCCCCACAACATGGTTAGCCCCACCTCTATCTCCAGCATAAACCATGCTACATCAAGACTTACTATCTCCTCTGAAGTAAAATTTGTGCCCTTATCCAAAGCTATACCCCAGGGGAAGACCCCAGGTCCAATGACATAGGTAGTGTCCCTAGTAGTGGGTGTTATAGGAACCACAAAACCATATAAAGCCCTCTATAAACCCATCGAAGTTGCAATCATGACCAGGATAAGAGTGTCGACCTCAAAAGAAAGGGGAAGGTACACCTACTTCTTGCGGCCCGCCGGCCTTTGGATTAATGAAAGTACCACAACGAGTATCCTTTTCGTGAAGCATACCAAAACACGCCACTTTAGACCCTGGCGTAGTTTGACGAATGGCCCAAAAGCTTTGGTTCAATCCTCTTTCCTAAACTATAGCTTTGGAGACCCCCTTGGCAAGGTAGTTCACGCTTTTCTTTGGTTTAAATTCACTATGACATATTCTAGTCTATGGTTGTCGGTCTCAAGCATAACCCTAGGGGTAGCCAAAATAGGTCTCTTGCATCAAACACTTCTCTGCTATTGAAAGGTCCCTTGCATTTCCGGACTGTTAATACCAGCCTCCTCCATGACATTGTGTGTCAAGTCAACCAACCTCTTGCTCGAAGATGCCTCCCCTTTCTTAGATATGGGAGGTGTCACGGAGGGATCTTGGTGGAGAGCTTTTCTTGGCTGCCCTCTCTCTACTTTGAACACTTTCTCTCTAACTCTTCCCACCACCTCCCAGCCCCCAGCCCAGCTCCCTCCACACCACCAACCTTGCTCCTCCCTTTCTCTCTCTCTATCTGTTGTCATCTCTCTCTCTCTCTCTCTCTCTCTCTCTCTCTCTCTCTCTCTCTCTCTCTCTCTCTCTCTCTCTCTCCCCCTACCCTCTCTTCCCTCTCTCTCTTGCAGCACACTCTCTTCTCTCCCCCTGTCCTCTCTCTCTCTCTCCACCAATCGTCTCACATCTCTCTTGTAGCACACTCTCTTCTCTCCCCCTGTCCTCTCTCTCTCTCTCCAATCGTCTCACATCTCTCCGTCTCTTCCCTCTCTCTCTTTTAGCACACTCTAATTATGAGTTATGGCAAAAGAAAAAACATACTACACTTGGACCATTCGGCAACATAGTCATTTGTGTAGAATTTCCTTGCCATCTTCTTGTACCTAAATTGCACTCTACTTATAGAGGGGTTAGGCACAAGTATGCACAAGATAATAGGTGGTAAAGGAGTGGAGCTCTTTGCTTGTGCTTGCCACCCATAATAAGACCTTATGTAAGATTACTTAAAAGTGGATAACACTTACCTTTACTCTGTTTAGACTATCTTGTAGGAATTCAAGCCACAGATAAGTTGCATGTGTAACCATATAGTTGTCTTCATTCTCACCTCTTTTTAAGTTCCCTCTTCCACCTCTTCTACTTCCTTTGTTTCTTTCATGGATTTCGAAGATGCACCTTTTTTATAGACTTAGAAGATCAACTTGGATTTCTTCGTGGATGTACCCAATTATTATCTTCTTCTTGTATTGTTTTCCTCCTCTTTTTCGTGCTTGTTACTTCATGGCTTGCTTGTCTGGTAGTAGTGTTCTTTAAGCGATGTCCACACTTTGGAGATTTAATCGCATATTGTGTTTTCATTGTGTGTGGGTCAATCTAAACACAACAACATATACAAGATAAATTAATTTATTTAAAATAATAAAAATAAACATAATTAACAAGAAAACAACATATATAAAAATACTTACATAATCTCTTGTTGGCCATAAAATGATGTATTCTTTTGTTTGATTTAATGTGGAGACATCACCACCTTCAAGAGGAAAAGAAAGCGGTAATTCTTCTACTTCGACATCTTCAATCGACATACCAACATACCCAGACAATAAAGGAACTCCATGCACAATATCGACACTAGAGTTTACATGCAATACGATGCCAGGAGCTCCTTTTGTATCGTTGAACCTTAAAAACACCCGTGTCCCTTTCTCGAGTTGAGGAGGTGCCATATTGAGGAGAACAGAAAGGGGAAAAAGAAAGAGATGGGAAATAAAAGGGAGAGGAGTAAGCTGAAGATAAATAAAATAGAAGGGAAGGATATTAGAAGAGAAAGGAAAGAGGATACGTAGAGAAAGTGAACAATAATAGGGAGAATCTGATTAAGAAGAGAGAGGCAAGGGAAAGATATATATATATATATATATATATATATATATATATATATATATATAGAGAGAGAGAGAGAGAGAGAGAGAGAGAGAGAGAGAGAGAGAAAGGTAAATAATAAAGAGAGAATAAAGAAAGAAAGAAAGATAAACTTTTAGATTTTAGAAAAAAAAAGGAGAGAAAAGTGAGAGAAGAAGAAGTTGCTTATATAGACAAAAGAAAGAGGAAGAGAAGAGAGAGGAGAGAAAAAAAAAGAAGGAAAGAAAGAAATAGACAAAGAGAGAACGGGAGCATTGGCCACCAAGAGAGAGAAAGAGAGAGAGCAAGGAAGGGCTTTTGAGGGGCACACAAGAGGGGAGGGGAAGGCAAGAAGGAGGAGGAAGAGAGGAAGGGCAAGAGAGAGGGGGGGGGCCTTAGTAAGGGCCACCCTCACTAAGGGTGACACCCTTACTAAGTAAGGGCGGTCGCCCTTAGTGAGGGCTACCCTTACTTATTAGTAAGGGTGTCGCCCTTAGTGAGGGCGGCCCTTACTTGGTCGCCCTTAGTAAGGGCAACCTCACTAAGGGCAACCTTAATCCTATTAAGGTTGCCCTCAAAGTGACCGATTAAGGTCACTCTTATTAAGGGTAACCTTAATCTTATCAAGGTTGCCCCCCAAAGTGACTGATTAAGGTCACCCTTATTAAGGGTAACCTTAATCTTATCAAGGTCTTCCTTAGTGAGGGCATTCTTAATGATATTTTTTAAATTTAATTTTTTAAGTTTCATTTTAAGTAATTAAATTTTTTTAAACAAAATATGAATGAATAAAATAATAATATTTATAATTGAATAATATATATATGAGAGTTAGTTATGTAAACATTTAATATCAAATATTCTCATTAAAAATAAATTTTAGATTTTGTATATTGATAACACTATTTATAATGATTAAAGAATGTTTTATGATTGTCAAAAATAATATACAAGAAAACCTATCCAAACAAACAAACCTATTCAAATAAGTAAACCATCTAGCATGCAAGGATCCAATAGAGCACATGCAAGTAAAGTAGAAGAGCTTCTAAGTATTCTATTGTAAGGGAATGAATATGGGAATGAATGTGTATTGCTTAGTGTCAAAATGGAGTTATCTACAAGTGAAAAGTTTTCACACTAGGTCACCCAAAGTTAAAAATGATATGGTCACTATTACTCATCTTAACCAAGTTATCTTAGTGTCAAAATTGGCTTATATACAAGTGACTAGTTTTTACACTAGGTCGGCCAAACTTAAAAATAATATAGCCAACTATTACTCGTCTTAAGCAAGTATATACACAAAGTCAAACTTTCCCTATTTGAAATTAATCTCAAGAGGTGAGGCTGCTTTATATGATCAATCATTGTCTTATAAAAAAGCACCCGTTCAATCGAGTAAGATGGAAAAGCGTATATAACAACAGGTTGAGTAGGTGAAACCATGTTAACCTATGAAGTGGTTAACACTACTCATGTTAGCTGCTCTACCACCAAACCCTCTGCATAGGATCACAGCCTTAAACTAGGGGTATGATGATAAATGTAGGAACACATGACTTTAGCTCCTCTAAGAAAGAGAACACGATTGATCTTGATATGTGAAATGTAAAGAATATATTACTGTTTGACCCAGAGAAAGAAATATGCATTCCTAGCCAAACGTGAACAGGAGAGAGAACATGGATTGATCTTGATACGTGAAATGTAAAGAATATATTATTGTTTAACTCGAAGAAATAAATATGCATTCCTAGCCAAATATGAATAGGAGTTATACTAGCTCTTTTTTAAGCGAGGAGGATAACTCAGACACAAGGCACATTCTAGAGGAAAAGAAAACTAAAAATTAAATTTTGCGTGAAAAATAATAAGGGATTATGTGTAAAATAAAAACACATATGTGCATATGTGCACAAAGAAATTAAATTAGAAAACCTTATATTTAAGGGTTACACATTGAGAATTGTAAGGTTGAATGGTTAAAATGATTTAGAGTAAGGGTTGAAAGGTTAAAAATGGTCCTTCCATTAAAAAAAAGAGTATAAAGAAAGGCTAAAGTATGTGGTCATGCACATCCAAGCTAAATTTATGTAAAAGGGATAAAAGCATAGTGAAAAAGAGTGGTATGTATGTTTAATTGTCAAAAATTAAGGAGGGAAATCATGGATGAGGATTAATATGGCCAAGGGCTTTTGTGACCCTCCCAACAATCACCTCTAAAAAGAATTTTAGGAGGGGGCAATGATTTTCCATGCCTATTTTAAGAGCTTTATGAAGATTAAAATAACCTAGATTATAGTGTCGTGCTTGTATCTGAGTTCAACTATCTACACCACCCCGTACTAAAACAAGTCTCTTTTTTTTCATCTACAAAGTACTGGTGGTACTTCTATGCATTGGGGAGAGCATCTTCTAGGCATTTTTTAAAGAAGGGGAAATCTTGTAGTACCTTACATCAAGCTCCCCAAATTCGAATTTCCTAAGGTAGTTTGCTTACTTCTGAAAATTGCTCTTTGTGCTTATTTTCTTGTTTTAAAATTTGAATTTGATTATGATAATTCAACCCTGAATTTGAATTTAGTTTTCTTGCATAGTTTTTAAGAACAAAGAAATAGCTTTAGACCTTAGTTTACCCCTTTGTCAAATTTTCAACTATATACCATAGTATACTCTTTAAATTTGATTTCTAATTCCTAATTGAAGGTAAAGTAGATTTATACCTAGGTTGGGAGATTAAATAAAAGATAAGGATGATTACACATTTCTTTGAATGTAAAGAATATATCAACTAAATAAATTCTAGAGAGAGAATATATAAATATGCATGAAATAAATAAATAATCGGTCTTGACCACAGAGAATCTAGAATATTGAATTTATGATAATTATGTGTATGGCTAGATTATGAGATAGGGTGGATGAAATCTTTAGAGAGAGAGAAATTAAGCTTAGGCTTATTTTCTAGAGAGAGAATCAAGTTAAATGACTCGATTATAGGTAGAAATAGTGAATTGGATCCCAAATAGGCTTAAACATTCAAGATTCAACTCTATTTAATTTTTGAACAATGGATGCCAATATTTCTACAAAGAGAATGAGTAAATTATGCTAAGTTAGAGAGAGTGTGTAATGTAAATGACCTAGCTACATGTAGAGTAGGTGGATAGTACTATGAAGTGTTGAAAATTAAGAAAAGTGGGACTAATCAATTGAGGAGAGCCTACCTAGTACAAACTTCTAGTGAGAGAATGTATAAATATTGAGAGAGAGGATGGCCATATGTGTAGAGACTAGTATAGCCGTTTATATAAGATTGATTTTTAGAAAGAGTTCGATTAAGTTAAGATAATTATATGAACATAGAAAAAAAGTACAACAAGTATTTAGAAAAAAAATTAGTGAAGAATCTAGAGTAAGAAAGTGGAAGAATGAATAAATTTTACATCTAAAGCTATAATAACATGAAAGATTGGAGGGGTGTGTTTGATTTATTAAAGAGGTGGTTGATTGAATTTGGTTTAGTTTTCAAGACCAATACATATGCGCATGACCATTATTAAATTTTAATCTTAGATTGAATAAGACTCTTAGAGAGAAAAGATGGCTCAATAATTTTTATAGATCACCTAATTATTCTAAGATTAAGAAAAGGAACATGAAGGATAATTCAAGGATGTAGAGTTAGATTAAAAGTCAAATGATGTTTGAATTGGTAAAGTCTTATGGACGAGACTTATTTGGACATGCAAACCCTTTAGATGGGTAAAGTATGGGATTAAATCTTAAGGTTGAATTTAGATTCCCTTGACTAAGGTCACGGGTTAATCCAAACCATTATGTAGCTCGTAGTGGGCTATGAGGAGCTTCACCAACCTCCGAGACTATCCACCATCAGAGCGTGGGTGGTGAGCAACAATGAGGATCCCTATCCTCATTCCCTCTATGAGTTGGGTGGTGATCCAGAGCTTTCCTCTTCCGTCATAGCGTGACATTGGTATCAGAGCCTTGGTTCTCGTCTTCACCGTGTGAATGGGGGCCAGGCTTATGAACCTTTTCAAGTGGTGGAGAAAAATCACCTTATCTCTTGCGCATGACTATGTGGATGGGAAGGAGGCCGCCATAGCTGCAAATAGAGAAAACGCTCTTCATGGTTTTGGGCTTCTGTGTGTGCACATCCGCAAGGAGGCACATCTATCTCTCCAAGCACTTACACAGCTCACCCACGTTTGTTGCTCAACAAGAAGCCTAACCGTGAAGCTCTAGTAGCTCAGCAAGAAAAGTGCCTTTTAGAGGGCTCACTTGCAAGTTGGATTGAATCGGCAGAGCTCCGTTGAGATCTCCATCTCTCTTTGAAGGAAAGAGGGGTTTGCAAAGATGTGCAACCTAATAGTCACACAGAGGTGAAAAGTCACCAAAGCGAGGACGTTATGCTTCAAGGGAGCATGACGTGAAGGAGAGCTTGAGGACCACTGGCAGTTTTGCTAGCTCTACGCCTAAGCTCTCTAGTCTTGTTCTTTCTTGAACCACGTGTTGGTAGTAGCAAAGGCTCCCTCTCTCTCTCATTTTTAGCATAACAAAGTTTTCCCTCCCTCTCTCTCTCTCTCTCATTTTCAGAGCAAGGAGGAGAGAGAAAGAGAACTCTCTCTCTCTCTCTCTCTCTCTCTCTCTCTCTCTCTCTCTCTCTCTCTCTCTCTCTCTCTCTCTCTCTCTCTCTCTCTCTCTCTCTCTCTCTCTCTCTCTCTCTCTCTCTCTCTCTCTCTCTCTCTCTCACAGCAACCACGTCGTAGCGCGCCAATCATTCCTTCGAGTAGATTGTCGTCGATGTCACAGTGCATCGACCACCGGCACATTGACACCGACATCAACGAGACCACGTCACCAACGGCCCGGCACACTCCGGGACTCGGGTAGCTAGTTCCAATTTCTTCCCTATGATTTATTTATTTATCACATTTTGTTAGTTATCTACAAACTAAAAATAAAAAATAAGAAGACTTGAAAATTTTGATTCTAGTATGACTAGCGGAGGTAGTTCGTCTCGCCGTTATGTGGATTAGGAGGGTTTTCTCATATGTTACTCTCCATGTTCGGCTTGCCCTAGGACAAAGCTTAACCATATTTTTTAGGTAGTGACCACTCACCAGACTGAGATGACACGATCTCCTTCAGGCTGTGAGACCGAGGATGTTTCCATTGATGTAGCTTCTGATGTTTCCCTCTCCGTAGATGATCCCGCAGGTCCGTCCCACAACGAGACATGTAGCATGGAGTCAGTGGACGAGAAGCCCTTGTAGACTGACGACACTAACAAAAATTACTCCAAGGATAATCTTCTCGATGAGGACAACTCTGGAGATGATACTCGACCCACGGATGTGGAGTTAGAGGCCGCAATGGATATCTCGAAGGGGTGATCTCCATAGCCCAGTTATTTGCAAGGACCAGTGCGTTGGGGAGAAATCTAACTAAAATTTTTTCCATGCTTAGGAGTATTCATGCCCGTTTGGATACTAGTCCAACTACTCATGCAGGAGTGGCATTTTTCTCCTACCGAGGATGTAGTGCCTCGAGTAGGATTGTGAGTTGGAGTGCCTACAAAGCAGTCCACAGCAATGACCGCTAATCTCCTCAAGGACCTCAAGTCATCGAGCTTTGGGGAAGAGGAGAAAGAATACAACAAGAAATCGATAAACATCTTTTTACAGAAGTGGTCGAATATCTACAACCTCAGGCAGCGCAGGAGGATGTGAGGCCTATAGGGACCAGCTTGTCGTTGTGACAGGCAAGGCATACAAATGGTGGATGAGTTTGGCTGAGAGTACCAGACTTTCAAGTACATAGGCAGAGTTTGAAACGATGTTTTGGAAAGAGTTTTTGCCTATGAATGAGTTACAGAGATCCTGGCGTGATTGGGAGAAATTCTTGATGATGCAAGGCGTCTCCCTCGCACTATACATCTCGAACTACTATGAGATTATGTTGAAATTAAACGAAATTGATGAGTTTTAGACTTTAGCAAATTCATGAGAAGCTTACACCCAAACTATAAGGCTTTTGTAAAGCCTAAGTAGCCAATAGATTTCGATGAGAACATAAAGTATGCGCAGATTTATGATGACATTTCACGTCACTCTAGATCCAATCTTAGAAAAATACTAAGGGTAAAGAGGGCTCCAGCTTTAAGAGGAAATTCTTTCAGGGCGACAGGAGGAAAAGAGGCCAGAGGGAGCAGTAGAGAGGGCAAAGTGGGCATTGGGCAAAGAAACCGCACTATTTTCAAGAGAAAAACCAATCTAAATCCACTAAGAAGGAATAGTACGAGAAAGATAGAAAGGAAAATCTATGCTTTAACTATTTTGAGGCTAGACATAGCAAGGCACCATGTCTAAAGTTGGGAGATGGAGGTAGAAGGATGGTAAATCCTCTCAGCAGCTACATACTATCTACTAGCGGCTATCTTTTAGTTTTGTAGAGTTCAGAGAGGTGACTGTATGGCATGCAGATAGTACCCACACTTGCTGTGTTACCTAGGCGATATGGTAACCATCAGTGGGACCACATGATTTGGTCTACTTGTATGGCAGGTTAGGTCCCCATAGAGTCATCATCATGATTGATAATGGAGCCACTCACAACTTTCTTAACTGCATGTTAGTTAAGAAGTTACGATTCCCAGAGACTAAGAGCGACCATAAGTACATTGTATTATTAGCTAATAGTCATGATAAGACTGTTTGGGACACAGTGGTCTTGGGGTCTTGGGGGTACCTTTGGCTATGTAAGACTATGAGGCTAGTTTGGATTTTCAGGTCATGCACTTAGCCAGAGCTCATATTTTTCTAGGCAGGGAGTGGTTGTATAAACTCGGTCCTACCCTGACCTCGGCCCTACACTGAGTCATAACTACCAAGACAATAGCCTAGAGTTTGTGCATGAGAGGAGAGTGGTGAGACTACAGGGTGAGTGGAAGGTTCCAACGACGCCCATAATTTTGTCCCTAGAGTTGTGTCATGCCATCAACATCCACGTTATATAGCTGGTATATATTTGTACTCTCTTGCATCAATTTATTTCCATAGATGAAATAAATGGGATTGATAAAGTTTTCGCAGTTGAAACTAATTTAAGTTGTGAGGATAACTTAAATGGCCTTTGGTCGAGACCACTGTTTTCTAAAACCTGTTTGTTTTATCTTCTTGTAAAAAGAACATAAATACCAAGGCTAAAACTGAGATAATAAAACAAAATTACGCAGTGTCTTTGAGTGACTTATTGCAAGAGTTTACGGATGTGTTTCTCGATGATCTCCCAGATAGTGTTCCACCATCTTGGAAGCTTAACCATGGCATGGATATGCTACGAGGGTCAAAATCTATAGGTTAAGCCACTCTAAGGTAAAGGAAGTGGAATGGCAGTAAGCTGAGTATATGAAGAAAGGGTATATACACACCCGAGTTCTTCACTGTGGGCATCACCCATTCTTTTGGGTAAAAAAGAAAGGGTTTATATGCCCAAGTTCTTCACCATAGGCATCACCCATTCTTTTGGTAAAGAAGAAAGATAGGTCTATTTGGATGTACATAGACTACTATGTTCTTAATCAAATTACAATTAAGAACAAAAACATAATGCCATGCATTGATGAGTTGTTTGACCAACTTAATGGTGGTGCGAAATACTTTCCCTTGAGAGATCTTGAGTGGTTTGGGACTGAATTACTTTTTTGTACTCATCACTGCTGCTGTCTGTGCAGAGTGTAGGAAAATCACAAAAATTTGGCCATAATCTCCCCGCAATACGAACCAAATCTCAATCATAACCACAAGCATTTGCCAAATGTCCAATCATGACATAATGCCCAAAGTAATCACCATCAAAATCATACACTTGCCCAAGCAACTCTTATGCTTTAATCACTATCAAGTGTCCCTGGCATGCTCAATCAAGTAACATTTGGCTTCCATAGCCTCGGCAGGCTTGCAATGTAGTCGAGTTGTGTGTCAAAGGAGCGCTTTATGCTTGCCGATTTCCTGGCCAAGCCTTCCCATCCTCATACCTAGTCCGAATCTTGGCACAAGTTGGGGTCAAGTCTTCACATCCAATGTACCTAATCTCCCTCCTTGCCGCTTTTCTAAAAGCAGTTACGACAAGGAGAGTTCATGCCATGCTCCCTCCTGGGCCTCTGCTCTAATGCTACCCAAGGTACCCTCATAAGCATACTAGATGCTAGGAATTGAAGTGAGAGTACAAGTGAGGTGTATGCGGATGTAGCTTCAAAAAGAGAAGGTAGGAGCACTTACAATGTGTTTAGCATGACTCATGCTATTTTCATTTTATCCATTACAAAGAGCATGTAGTCATGCTTTCCCTCAATCATCCAAAGTAGCTCAGATACACCAAATCACAACAAAACAACATCCAAATAGCATCCAACACCATGTGAATCACAAGGCATATGACTTGCAAAGGATTAGCTTCAAGTAAGGACTCCCAAGATCAATGCAATCATTGGCTCATGTAAACACATGCATGTGCTTTCTTTAGGCTAAGATTTGACCATAATATGAAGCCACATCTCACTGTTTTCATATATATCACTTCAGCCCTTTGCCTTTACTTTATAGCCATCCTCAATGAGCGAAACTATCATCCACATGGCAATTAGAAGCTCCAATGGCTCAATAACCATATAAGGTGTGATGCTTGCATAATGCTAAGCAAAAGCTCATGTAATGCATCCCCAAATCACTTTAGTGATGGAAATTAACCATGCAAAAGCCTCCAACTCAAGGTAATGCAAACCTTCATTGTATGTAGCATTTAAGAAGCTAGAGTAATGACATTCAAGAGGCTAGGATGCATTGATTAAGCCTTCTCTTGTTAAATCCCAAAATGCAGCCTAATCATCAATCCTTTTCAATTTCCCCCTTTCAATTCACCACGTGAGAAACTTGATCATAAGGCATACCATGAAATTGATTATTCAAATCAGAAAATGGTGATTAACACTACCATAATGGCTACTTGAAGTTGTCGTTGCGCACATCAAAGATTTGTGGATGTGAAGACATCATAGGCCGAAATCCATCAAAAATCTACAACATTCGAAGCATAACCTCAAGCTTAAGCTTGCCCTAGCTTAGGCTAAGCTTAAGCAAGCCTATGCTTGCTCCCATGACCCCCATTGAAGCGAAACGACAGTCACAGAGCTCACGAAATATGGCGCAAGTCAAACACGACCTCAAAAGCTTCAAATCGCCAAGAATCGTGCACCTTAAACACCACGAATCATTGAAATGGCTACCATAATCGTGCACAAGTCAATGTAGCTTCCAATTGTTGGAATCACAGCACCTTCACAGCATCAATCATCAAAATCTTGCGCCTTCCTTCACGGTCAACAACGCCCCTTGTTTCTAAGCATTAACCATGCTTAAGGTTCTCAAAAACCCCACGAATCTGCAAGCAAAATTCGGAAATCCTAGATGCAACCTCACGATGGTGCATTCTTCATGAATGCTTGTAAAATTAAGCTTAATATGTAGCCTTAATCATGCTCAATCAAACCCCTAAGATTTGGTTGGCACCCCACTGAAGATTGAAGCTCATAAGCTCCCAAAAATCCAAGCAAAGAGAAAGGATAGAGTAAAAACGTTTTGATTAAGGAGGCTAATCATGATTAGCATAATTTTTCTCCAATTTTGGTCATGCACTTCAAATTTTGGAGTGGCTACCCCAAATTTTGGTCCACAGTGACCCATAGCCCCCTAGAACTTAGATCAATTCAAAAATCAAGGGAATTTCCAATATCCCACAATCCTCATGCTCCATTTCTTGATCAAAAAAATCAAGAAAATTTCCAAGAAAATCAAGAAAATGTAAAAATTTTAAAAAAAGTTCAGAAAATGGGATCAAAGACAAAGCTCTGATACCACTGTTATGATGGGGAGAGAAAGAAAGAAAATGCACTCATAATGGAGTACCACATGCACTCAAGGGAGTACCACCATAACCATAGAAGCTTGGAGCTCCAAGAAGTATGATTTGATTAGAGAATGGGATCAAAGACAAAGCTCTGATACCACTGTAATTATGGGGGAGAGAGAAATAAAGAAAATGCACTCATAATGTACCACATGCACTGACGGAGTACCACATGCACTCAAGGGAGTACCACCATAACCATAGAAGCTTGGAGCTCCAAGAAGTATGATTTGATTAGTCAAAATGATAAGATGCACATTACTTTGGATATGCTAAAGGTTACTATCACCGAAGCTATGAAGGATGCACAAAGGGATATTTGCTTCCAAAACAATGAGCTTTTGAGGTAAAACAGTGACCATATGTGGCAAAGCAATGTTTTCATGGAGCAAATGTTCAATGCTATGAATGAGGGCTTCAAGAAACTTGGTGATGGGATAAATGAAGCGCAAAGGTGCGTGAAAAAGATTGACACTTCTCTTGATAAGACAAGAGGCTGGTCATAATAACCACAAAGATCATTTCCAAATCCATCATCTTATGGGTTTAGTCGACATGGAAATGTTGTATTTGAGGTGGGAACTTCCAATGGGAACACTCAAAATATGAAGAAGGCAGTGCTCGTCATACCCACAAAAAAAAAGAAATGCAAACCCTAAGAGGAGTCATGGATCAAATATAAGACAAGGGCCAATGTTCAATGGTCCCAGAGGTGGGGGGATTTATCAAACCCACGTGTTCTCTTTCTATTTAAAGAACATAATATTTTACATCAAGATTATATAAGTGTAAGAAACCAAGCCACATAGCTTTTGAATGTCCAAATCAAGTGAATACCAAGATGCCTACCTAGAATAATCATAGACCTTGCTACCAAGAACGTACTTCTTTTGTTAAGGGTAACCAAGGACCCCCTCTTGCTGAGGACATTCAATACTCAACCAGCTACGTCTAAGGTCGTGACAATTTACAAGTAGGAAGAAGAAGAGGAAAAAGACTGAATTCATGTAGACATAGAGCACCAAGAGTGGAATAAACAATTTTCAATGATTTAGGCATTGGTAAATTATCAAGGTAAGGAATTTAAGCTTCTGATAGATTTTAGAAGAAGCACTCATACTTTCATTTTGCTTAGATGCTTACGTAGACTAGTCTTAGAACAATGGCATGGGAAATCAATGTAAGTGGAGTTAGCTAGTGGAAAAATTATCACTACTCATCCCATGAGATAAACATAATTCAATTTTCATTAGGTGGGGAGATCTGATCGAGTGCACATTCAAGGTTCTACCCTTAGGATTATACTATATATACAATGGAACTTTAGGAATGAATTGGTTCATATATGGAATCAAGCTGATATCTTTTGCCTCAAAGGGATCATCTCCTTTATCAACCTTCATGGTAATAAGGTAGAAGGAATCATAGAGAATGGAAGTTGAGTATTGCAGCTAGTTAAAGCGACTAAACTACTCAAAGGACTCCAAAAGAAGCAAGCAATATATGTAGTAAAGTTAATCCCACACGGAAAGAAGTAGAATTTAGTGAGCCACATTGGGCTTAGTGAATATGAAAATGTGTTCCTAGAGAAGTTAATAGAGATTCCTCCAATTCATGAAGTACATCATGAAATAAAGTTGGTTTCTAGAGCCCAAGTAACAGCCAAGATACCATTGAACTCAAGGAACAATTAAGACAATTAGTGGACTAAGGGTTATTCAGCCCAATGTTTCACTGTGGACTAAGGGTTATTCAGCCCAATGTTTCACTGTGGGCAGCTCCTATGCTTTTCCCAATTAGTGGACTAAGGGTTATTCAGCCCAATGTTTCACTGTGGTGGGCAGCTCCTATGCTTTTCCCAAAGAAGAAGAGTGGAATCCTTAGACTATGTATAGATTATTGAGTTTTAAACTAACTCAACATCAAGAAAAAATACCCGATCCATAGAATAGATGAGCTTTTGGATCATTTGCATGGCACTCAATTTTTACAAAAATTAACTTAAGATCGTGATACTATCGGATTAGAATCAAAGAGCAAGATGCACCTAAGACGGCCTTCAACACCTAATATGGACATTATAAGTTCACCATAATGCCCTTTGGATTAACCAATACCCTAAAAAGATATCTTCAGAGAACACTTGGATGATTTTTATTCTTGTATTCTTTAATAATATCTTAGTCTATTCAAAGGATGCTATCAGTCTCACAAAGAATATGTGTGCAAGGTTCTAAGGATACTTAGAAAACACCGATTTTTGGCTAAAAGAAAGTAAATGTATACTTTTCACTAAATAGATTGAGTACTTGGGCTTTATGCACGTCGAAAGATGGAATCTCAACAAACCTAGCCAAAGTTCAAGCTAGTATAAATTGGCCAAAACTAAGCACTGTGAAGGAAGTTAGAGGATTTTTGGGTTTAATAGGTTGGTGTAGAATTTGTATACCCAAGTATGCAAAAATAGCTTCCCCATTCCCTGCACTTTTGAAATGGAATTCCCATTCAAATGAACACCAATCTACCAAAGTGCTTTTGATAAATTAAAATCCACCTTAGTGACAAGACATGTTCTTAAATTAACAAAATTTAATAAACCATTTAAAGTAGTCACCACACGGCTAGCATCAATGGATTTACAATTATTAGGGGAGTTCTAATTTAAGAAGGACGGCCATTTGAAGTACTCACCGAGGCTAGCAACAACATATCTAAAATTATTGGGGGAGTTCCAACTCAAGAAGGAAGACCAGTTGCTTATGAGTCCAGAAAACTCAAACCACATGAGAAAAACTATGCAATCTATGATCTAAAACTACTTAAAATTGTGCAGGCCCTAAAGACATGGAGAAACTACTTACTTGGATAGAGGTTTACCTTAGTGATAGATCATAAGAGTTTGAAGTGGATCTTCACTCAAGATATTCTCAATATGTAACAGAGGATAGATGCAGACAATCTAGGAAATTGATTTTGAAATAAAATACAAAGCAAGTGAGGACAATGCAGTAGCAGAGCAGCGCTAATGGACTCACAGTAGAAAAGATACTTACAATATTAAATATTTTTAGTCCTTTCTCATAGCAGTTTCTCATAGGAGATTAAGGTAAAGATTTATAAAGATAGATTTTTTATGCCCATTAATGCCTTGCTTACTATAGAGAAGGATAGGAACACCCATGAAATAAAGAGGGTTGAAGATTACAAAATCAAGGATGGGAATTTATACTTCAATAATCGCTTGAGCATACCCAAAGATGGAGAGTTAAAAAGGAAGAGCCTAAGTGATTCTCATGACAGCCCTATTATAAGACACCCAGGTTATGTAAAAACTTATGTCTATAAAGAAAATATTTTTCTGGCCAAGATTAAGAGGGATGTGTTACAAAATGTTTGCCATTTATTTTGGATAGATGGCAAGTACAAGTCCTTCCCCTTCAGCTTTATGGAGTGATGACTAATGGTGGACATGACGATGATTAATGGGGTGAACATGATATACTTGGCATTAACACCTTTCGGTAACATGGTCCCATGAAATGTTTTCATGGAAACAATCATTAAGGTAGTGGTAATTGACCCCTAGTCATGTTAATGTCCCGCTATCATTGTGGAACCAGGATTATTTAGCAATCCTTTCCACTGTTGTTTGTGATTTCGAATTTGAATTTCCTTAATTTGCTTTGAAAGCACCATGAGCTCCTTGTAGATTAACATGGTGTAATTAACATTGCACTTTGGCATTATTACACTAATTCCTTGATGCAATGATTAAGAAAATGGTCTAATGTGTCTTTTAATAGGGTATTAATAGTTATAGGACAAAGCGCTCACGTGTGCTCACACAAATCTAGAAGAAACTAGGTCAAATGCATTAGTAAACGAGCTTACGGCAAGCATGGAGTGTCGATTATGCAGAGAAAGACTAATTTGCTTATTTGTTAGATTTCATGAAGCATTTGACGTGTCCTGGAGAAAAAGTAGAACATTGGTGTTCCACTAGAATATATGATATATGAGACATTAAAATGTAAACTTCGTATGTAGACGTCTTCTCAAGTGAAAAAGAGGTCTAGCAAGGTTGCATGCACTCCCCTACCCACTTGGGTTATACATTGATTAGCTTGAGGAGTTACCCACCTCATGATAGTATCCAAGGTCTACATATATACACAAATGTTATTTATATACTCCAACACTGCTCTAATGTGGACAATAGATAGCCCACATATATGTGCTAATGTTATCTATCTATTACCACTCTTTCTAGATGATATCGTTTTGTTGGCCAAAAGCAAGGTAGATAGCTGTCTGATAACTACTAGATGTTGTAGATCTCTTTTGCTGAGCTTGCAAGCTCCAAGTTTATGTGGACAAGAATAGAGTAATGCTAGTTAAAACCAGTGCTCATCACAAAAAACTTTTTTCCTCTCTAGTAAGAAAAAGGATAAGGTTGGAGTGTGTCTGGGTTTCCTCAATCAATAAATTTATATTGGCTAAATTTATAACCAAAAATGGAAAATTTAGTCAATTTTCTTCAAGACAAGGTTAAAGCTTTGTTAGTTTTTTTGAATTTTAGCTGATGCAAAATCTACACTAAAGGTCGTTTTTAAAAGCACTTGTTAAAAAATAATAGGGCACGCAACTAGGGCAACAAAATTGTAATGGTTAATTCTCTCTCATGCTTGGGCATTAAGGAATTGTGTGACCACGTACGTGAATATCAAAGCATGATGTCCTATTCCTGATAGACAAGATCAACTCACTGGTAAGGGATGGACACATTCGATCTTGAATGATTTATTTCCACTAGTGCTTAACTGGCTAATTTAGTCACTTATGCATACACAACAAACCACACTACTTGGATAGCCCTTCACATGACATTTTTTAAAAACATACTTGTGTTAGACCCATTATTCATAAAATTATTTCTACTAAGCTAGGCGTGATTCCTTTTAATCATGAGTAGAAGAGGAAATTCTATGTTTCAACAAGATTTTCCTTCATAATATACACCTAAAAATGTCTAAAGTACTTTCAATTAATTAATTTACGTCAGCTGTTCATCGAGTTATCTTAGGTTTTTCTAGATAATCCTACATTGTTCAACTTTATTTTCCTAAGGTTTGTATTTGGAAAAAAAAATCATAGAATCTTCTTTTTATTTATAGATTTTCATACTTCTCTACATGTGAGTCACGAGGATTACGTATCTCTCTATCTATATCACTTGTATATATATCTCTCGCTCTACATTGCTTAAGGGATGAAGTAAGCTATCTCGGAAGCCTCCCCCTCTCCCTCTCTTTCTCTCTCTAAAGGGATGAAGGAAGCTATCTCGGAAGCCTCCTCCACTCCTTCTCTTTCTCTCTCTCAAGGGATGAAGGAAGCTATGTCGGAAGCCTTCCTCCCCCCCTCCCCCTTCAACCTCTGCATTTCATACATGCACAAACAACCACATCTCTTATAGCCTCATTACTCTCCATCTCTTTCTCTGAGAAGGTGACACTTTTGTTTGTGTATAGGAGGGCTTAGAGATTATGTTCGTGCAATATAAACAATGCCAACAAGAGTGGATATGGGAAATGCCCATGGATGGGAGGGGTTGATGAGACTTCAAGAGGCGTGGGGTGACCACTGGTGAGGCAAGGCGAAGATATGTATAGCCACCCATGTATTGGTTGGTAGTAGCAAGGGGAAGCTAACCACGGGGGGCAAGGGTGAGGACAATGTTAATGGAGGTAGTAAGAGGGACTAATGTGGTTGGTAGTTAGGGGGTGGGAACTAACTTTAGAAAATTTTTTTCCTAAGGTCCAACTTTATATTAATCAAATGCATATAATTAATACAGTCTAATAAAGTTTGTCAATATATAACACCATTGTGGAATTTTGTGAGTTGAAGGTTGGCTAGGTCAAAGATATCACTATAGACCAAGAAGAGTGTTGGTAGGCTATAAACTTGCAAGTAAAGTTAAAGCTCTTGAAGCTCCTAAATAGGATGGCCTCACTATTGAGTTTTATATAACCTTTTGGCCTTCTTTAAAAGGAATAATTTTAAAAATATACAATTGTTATATGCACATTATGTGTGCATATACTATAGGAGGCTAACCCACATTAGGCTTGTGAGCATGGGAGCATGGGAACAAGCTCTAGTGGATGGAGCATGGGTTGGGACTAACCTTAAGGGTTAAGGTTAGGGTTAGGCATCCAAGGATCACACATGGAAAATGGAGAGTCAAGAGTCACTTACTAACCTTAAGGGTTAAGGTTAGGGTTAGGCATCCAAGGGTCACACATGGGAAATGGAGAGTCAAGAGTCACTTGAGGGCCATCCTATATAATAGGGGCATGGGATACACTCAAGGGGAGAGGCTAAGGCTATGTTATCTTGAGGCTAGGTTATGATATGATGTTCTCTTGTATAGAGGATTATATCTACTTACTTACCATTTCACACTATAGCTACCATGCTACTACTGGATTGGAGTTATACCTCTTGATGGTATGGGACATCAAGGTAAAGGTATGATATACTTCATTATAATTCATATGTGCATCCCTTGGGCTTGGGGGTGGTCGGGTGGATGAGTTTATACTTAATTTATGCATGTTTATGCATAACAATTACCTAGAGAGATCTTAGGGTTTTAACAACAATTGAGATTTTATGACTGGAATGTTGAATAATGATCTAAAGGGGGATATCATTAAATTGGTCCTCCCCAAATAGGTAGCTTGTGACTCATTCTCCCACTAGAGACTTATAACTTTGTTGGTATTGGTGTACAAGACAATTGTCAAGGTGATTGTAGGGAGGTTGGTACCAATCGTTAAGGGTATGGTATCCAAAAGACAGTATGGGTTCATTAAAGGGAGATCAATATATGACAACATATATTTTGCTCTACTAAATGTTGTTTTTTTGCTAACTATAGAATTGGGAAACTTTTATGTACAATGTTTTTAATTAAAGTTATAAATTTGATTAAAATTTCAAAATAATAGTAAGAATGTACTTTTTTAGCTATCATTACCAATATAACCGTGTAATTTAAAATATATAAGTTAACAAAAGATTTTATTTTTAATCATCTTTCCAAGGCATTAAGTTATCATATCTCACCAATCATAACTAGAAAATGTTATTCATTTTGGGATAAATTAGTAGTTCAAGATGATATTGCTTTTAAATTTGTGAAAGCCATAAACTTGGGAGAGAAGTCAAACACCCCTTTAAAAGAATATATAAAAACAATGAAAAGAATTTATTTATTATTAGTAATGCATATACAAAGCATATGTTAACCCATTCCTAGGATTAACAAGATCTACTGCCATTATCTTACATCAAGGAGTCGCGAGATAGATACACCAAAGGGTCATACATTCAAGATATGAAGCAATAGTGTCTAAAGCTACAACTTGGACAGGCGCCCGTAATGGTGTGACGGAGTATTTATGGTGATTCCCACTTCAAGAGAGTGTGGTAGCAAGCTAGGATGAAGTCCTAAGTGATGTACTTCATGGATATATTATGAGAGTAGTCATTGTAATAGCATTAGGTCTCTTATGAGCCTAAAGTGCCTGGCCAGCCACGGTTATGGCCATGTATATAAGTGAATTTCTCTCATAATACAACATACTCTCCCATTGTGCAATTGAGTCTTGCTCTTGCTAATCTCTCTCCCTAATGCATGCTAGTGAGTGTGTGTAAGTGAAGTGAGGTGAGAGGAGGAACGAGTACCCGTAGTGCAACGCGGCGGTGTGACAACGCTCACAAGAGGCACAGTGGAATTGCCTCTCAAGGAGTTGTAGATCTTGGAAACCTCAAGGGTTACGAGCTCGGCCATTGGAAAGATCCTCACATGACAGTTGCGGTTCACCAAGTAATCTCTTTTTGGATGTGTTTCAAGGAGGGTTAGGGTGAGCCATAACATTTTTGACGCCGCTCGAGCCATCTCTTGGCTTTTTCCATTTTTTTCCTCTAATCTACGCATTACTCATTGCCCATTATCTTTATTAATGGTTTCCCATGAAAAATATGTGGATTTGATAGTGATTTGTGTGAGCTTTGGTGTAGAATAGCTCTTTTTTTTAAAAAAAGAATGCTTTTAGCTTAATTTGTTGTTTTTTTGTTGTTATTGTGTTTTTTCATGTTCTTAGGGCTTGCACATAGTTTGTATTAAGCTTATTTTAAATCCATTGCATGAAACAATGTAATAGAATGTAATTTTTAGTGAATATTAGCTTTCTTTAGTGTTAAACATAGAGCTAAGATCATTAATTTTAATTTAATTGTGTGTTTGTTGTTGAAATTGTTTGGATTAGAGTGTTAGCAAGCATTAGGAATAGCTTAATATTTTAAAAAAATTCTTTAAACCATTAAAAAACCCTTGAATTTGACTAATTTCTCTTAATGGATTGGTTCTTGTCACATTAAAGGTGATTAATCTTACTCACGAGTAAATTTTTTAAAAAAGAAAATGTGTTAATTGGGGTCTAAATTGATCATATGAGTAGTCAAAATTGGTGTTTTTGAGTGTTTTTAGAGCATCTAGATACATCAAAACACCTAATTACATTAATTTTTTTATTAATTGGAGAAATTTGACTCTCTTTGCTTAATTTTACCTTAAAAGAGGAGACCATAATTAAGAGTCTAATTAATTTTCTATTTTAGATTAATTTACACATTTGTTGATGCACAAAGATTAGCATTCCCTTGCTCTATCCAATGATGTGCTCAATTGTGTGAATTAATTATGGATTAGTGGGGTTAATTAGAGTCCTTGATTAGTATAAAAGAGGGAATGATTAGTGAAAAAATTAATCTTAGATTAATTTTTAATCACTTTTTTTTACATAACTCATTAAGGCTAATGAGCATTCAATGAGTAGATACTCATGAGTTGTCAATTTGTCCATTTTGGGGGTTATTTATGAAGGGTGTAAGGGGTGTCATTAAAAGGTTGACTTTTTTTATTCCCACTTACCTTTTTGAAAAAATGCCCATATCTCTTTCATTTTAAATTTAAAAAATATTCCTCCAAAAAAGAATAATTCATATTTTTCACTAGACTTTTTATAAAAAGAAACAAATTTAATATTTCCATGAAGTAGAATCTAGTTCACGAGGTGAACCATTTTTTGCAACTTCACAGCAGCCAAAGGGTTCACGCCCTTGGGAACCGCACCCAAAAAAAATCGAATTTAATATTTTCATAAAGTCCGATTCATAGCGTAAACCATTGTTTGCAACTTCATGACCTAAGGATTCACGACCAGGAATCGCGCGCAAAAACACTCTAGAAAACACCCCTATTTGGAGGTCATATCTCCTAAACCGTATATGCGATCTTCGACTTTGGACATGGCCATCCGAAGTCAAAATTGATCATTTTGGCCTCTAACTAGCAACCTCAAAATTTGTCTTGAAAATCGAGGTTAAAAAACAACCCAAAAACTACAAAAAAACCATTAAAAATAACGCAAAAACGATGACGAGCCATATGTGGGCTACTTTTTGAGGGTCCAAACGATAAAATCACGGACGACTCAAGGAAAAAAAGTTGTAGTACTCCAAAAATACTATAACTCTCTCATACAGAGTTTTTCAAAATTCCTTTTGAAAAAACATGCTACGAAACAGGGAAAAAATTCTCAGAATTTTTTTTCGTCTTGAGACAGTGATGGAAAATAGGTTTTAGGACCTCCTCTTCTGGGAAGCTACTTGCATATGCTTTTTCTGGAAAAATATCTCTAAGAGGTCGTTCGCGTGCGTATACTGCCTAAGCTAATTAGAGCGAACGGACACCCGTTTGATCCAACAAAGAGAAAGCCAAACCTCTTGAGGTTATAATGGGCTATGGGAGGATATAAAAAGCAATAATAATAATAATAAATTAAAAAAAACAATGTTTGCTCATCATTAAGGAACATTTAGGCACTCCGACATAGCCACGATAGAGAGATTGTCAAGGATCACACAAGGACTGAACCCAATGGCTGACATCTTCGAGCTATTGAGATCTATGCCGCAAATGCACCTCGCGATACCATTGGCTATGCCTATAACAAGCATGTCATTGGGTTTTACACCCCCTATCACTTCGATCCCACTGGGCTTTGACATTCCCATAAATCCTATAAGTACCAACCCTTTCTTGGATGCCCACACCCTGGACATATTGACTAGTCTAGGAAGGGGGTAGCCCAAGGACTCGGTGAGTCTCTCCCAACAAGAGCACTCACATACGACATTAGTGACTCATACAAAAATACGACTGTACAAATTTCCCAAATTATAGGCAAATACGAGGGAACAACAAACCCTGTTCAATTCGTTTAAATGTTTGAACAGAGATGTGAAGCCTTTGGAAATCCCAAATATCCCACCAAGGTACATACGTTGAACCTATGCTTAGAGGGAAAAGCTAGTTGATGGTTCATCACATTGATGCATGCGATCAAGACCAACTTCAAAACCTTGAAATCAACCTTTATACATGGCTTTTCCAGACAAGGTGATCGGTGGAGTACAGCAACAGAACTCTATTCAATTGAGCGTCAACCAAATAAATCCATTAGGGATTTTATCCTTCGGATAAAACTCTTGGACTCACATTGTGAGTCATGGAAGAAATTAAATGATGTTCAATTAAAGAGATGTTTCATGATGGGCTTGAAGAATAACAACTTACACAACTTGATCATTGTATCTAATCCAGAAACATTCGATCAATGTTGTAAAGAAGCAATACGTTTAGATGACAACATGCTGGAAGATGATCATGCTACAAGGTGTTTCTCATCTAAACTAACTGAAGCAATGGCAAAAGAAAGATCAATCTTGGAATTGACATTCCCCAAACTCTATGCAGCCTTACTTGAAACCTTCCAATCGACATCTCTAAGAGAGGATGAGAACCTTCAAAACCAGACATCCTTAATGCCTCTACAAGTGAGGAATGAAATGCCTTGTGTTGAGTGCAATCACTACGACCATCCTAATCCCCATTGTGCATACAAGGCACTTGTTCTTCTATACTGCATATATTGTAAAATCTTTGACTATGATACTAAAAAGTGTCCCACTTCATCCATAATTGACTCAAAACCTCCATCTCATGTGCACCAAACAGAAACAGTCCAAAGGGTAGAAACTGCTTAGGAAGCAGTTAATCGAACACTTTAGTGTTTCCATTGTCGTGGACCTCACAAGGTGGCAGACTGCATAGTTTGGAATACTTCCATGCCCATAGTCACTAACACCTTGCGACCCATGTGGCATTGATTACATGTTCCAAGATTGCCCAAGACGAGTTGCTTCAATGCAACTTGTCTCACAAAATAAAACTCTTAACATCTTAAGTGTAAAAATTGGCAATTGTCCATGGTACCCTTGAATGTGCTTACACGTTTACAAGCCAAGGCACAAGAAACAGTCAAAAGGAAATACCTCAACATGCGTCGAAGAACATTCTGTAAAGGTAGAACCCAAAAGAAAAAGCAAAACCTTCTAAACCCAAGAAAAACAAGGGACTACAAACTATTGAAACTAAGGTTGAATTAAAAGACAGGGAAAAGGAGCGTGTAAAGGACATAAACCCAAAGGGGGACATAAACACAAAAAAGCCAAAAGATACACGGGATGTAGAAGCATCCACCTCAAAGAGACCACCACACAAACCACAAAACCCATATGTGCGACATAGGATACAAAAGCCCAAAAGAAAATTCGATCTCATCGCATGGGTAAACATAATGAAAATTTGACAAACCAAAGAAAGTTAGAAAATGAAATAAGTTCTAGTACGTCACGAAGTAAGGATGAAACAAGTTCTTACTCTTCACTCAGTGCACCACATAGACCAATCAAGAAACTAGAACCCACCCAACCACCCCAAATGGATAATAATGATCACACGACATATGCGAAACGCAAAAAGCAAGTTCAAGAGAGCATGCTTAGCTTGGTTGAATGTCTTACAGGGTCACCGGTTGTGATTGAGCCTCATAATGCCAATCCTAAAACAGCAACCAAAATACAAAGCCAGAGGAGTACCGCTTCCACTTTCAACAGGAAGACATACTCTCTACAGAAGTCATTTGAGACAAATTGCACGAACTATACACTTGAGAAGGCACGTGAGGAATTCGATAATTCCCTTACAAGATTAAAACAGTCTCTCAAAACCTCATTTGGAGGAATGCTCTTCTCTCATGTGATGAAGCTAGCATCACATCAGTGCTTGCACCTTTAAGGGATCAACCTGAGTTATACCAAGACATAAAGAACTCCATAGAACAGGACTGGGAGAATTCGTAAGTTTCCAAACAGACATCATTAAGAATTATTAGAGGGCCAAGTGTGCCAGTGTACACGGTACTCTTTAAAAAGTTGAGAGCCAAAATGAGGATAAAAGTAAATGGGAGTATGAAATAGAAACGGGATCTGAAGCCGAAACAAAAACTGAAACATCCATGGTTCCTTGGGAAGATTCTATCATGGTATGGTTGGATTTCCCTACAGGCAACTATGTTAAGCGCAAACACGCATTGATTAGCCCTCGAGTTAGTCATAACAGCGTGACAATAGACACTTGGGTGTCATTGGGACAACCTAAGCTCATCCCTATAGATAATAGTCTTGCAAGAGGAGCCAATGGACAAAACATTGAAGTTTCGAGTTACTTCAGATACACTACTCAAACAATCGATGGCGATATGGAATTTACATTCCATGTTACCCTAGATTTTCTTGAGTATGATGTTGTCCTTGGTGGAACTTGGATAGTTGAATCATTGTATTCCATAGATGAATCCATGCAAACAATCACCTTGAACACTCCTGCAAGCAATGTACAATTGCTATTATAGGAGAAAGAGACCTTGCAGGAGCTGGAACTTCCAACATATCTTACTGAAAAGATCCCTAGGATTTTGGTTGGATTGGAAATTTCAAATAAAATCACCACAGCTCAAGCATAGCTTTATCCAACATGAGAACACATTCGCATGACCCTCGAACTATGGGATTTATTAGGTCAACCAACACTCACGGCACATCCTGAAAGGATTACCTTTACACAAGACTTAAACATACCATGTTTGGGGTACTTTGAACATATAATGTATATTGAAACTAACCCCCTCACTAGCAAGATTTTTATGGTTGAGTATGTGTTGGAAGCAGATTTGATCTTGAGGCATAAATGGACTATTGCTGCCCAAGCATCACTGCGCTTTGCTGATAGAGTCATCATGATGGTCAACAACAAAAAGTTGACAATACCATACTACAAGGAAGAGGATCCAACTTTAATGGATTTCTATGATACTGAATGCAAAGGGATACAAGCCTCTTCCACAAAAGCCCCTCTACACAATAACCTACCATTTGTATCAATGATCGACTCCGATAAAGCATCTACTCCTTCAACCCCATCCTCACCAATGCAATTCAATGCCAAAACCTCGCAATAACAGCCCTTCCTAACGAAGTTCTCCCCACCCAACTATCTATCTCTGACACGGAACTCAAAGGGAAGGCCCCTGAGCCTATGCATCTTCATCAAAAAAACCTCACCAAAGGAGACAACCACATGCTCAAAGGCCTCGTTCATCAACAACCACTCCACTAGCCTCATCATCGTCAACAATGCCCATGAGTCTCAAACCTGCAGCCTCAGCGTGCCGACCAAAGTCAGGGAGGGTCCCAAACCTTCCACATCAACCCAAAAGAAAACTCCCTAACAATCACAATCAAGGTATCTTAATAGTATCAAGATGTGGGTGGAGAAGCATCTACTTGTAGCTCAAGGCTACTATGAAGGTGCCAATCAAATTTGGGTTCCTTGACAGTCAAAGCCTCTTCCTGAACGTAGCACTCGGAGGCCAAGGAGTAAGAAAAGTACATAAAAGCCTATGTGAGTTCCTCAAAGAACTCCACCAAGTCAAGAAGTGTAGGTACCAAAAACACTACTGCAGGCACAAGGGTACTACCAAATAAATACCAAAGCTTGGATACCCAAGCACATAACAAAGTCCCCTAAGCTTGCACAAAGAAGGAAGCCTCAGCACCAAGCACATCGGCCACCGGTTTATAATGTTTATCAAAGATGGGTACTTTTCCATGTGCTTCAACAACAAGGATACCATGATGGTAATTCCATCATATGGTTGCCAAAATCGAATAATGTGAAGAAAACCTCACCACCGACTTCAACCCCAATAGCTTCACCTAAAGTTCGATAAAAATCGAGGCCCAAGCAACAACAAGCAAATCACTCAACCACTCTCGTGCATTCAGCACCAACACAAGAGCTTTGTGTTCAAGCAAACAATCAACAGTCTTCCCTACTGCCTCGAGTGACAACATTTGAGCAACCAATTCAAGAATTAATACCCACGTCTGTAACGAAGACTTATGATCGCATTAAGAATAAAATAACAATGCTCTTGTCACCTCTCTGGATGTGAGAAATAAGTGCATAAGAACCTGTTGCTCACAAAGTCAGGACCTAATTGTCCCATAAAATCAATAAAAATAATAAAACCATTGAGGTCAAAACTTGCAACTTCACGGAATTCCATCTCACGGAACTACACTTCACGGAATTCCATCTCACGGAACTACACTTCACGAAATTCCAATTCACAGCCTACACTTTCACAGAATTCCATCTCACGGAATTACATCTCACGGAATTCCAACTCATGGCCTGCACTTTCACGGAAACATCATTTCACGGGATTAACTCTCATAGGATTAGGCCATCTCAGGGAATAACCCTTTCACAGCCAAAAAACATGCAATCTCACGAGTTCAGGTTTCTCACGAATTACAGTCTCACAGCTTAAGAACCTGCACTTTCACGATTTACGCCATATCATGAATTAAGCCATCTCGTGCATTAACACCTTCCACATGATCTTCAATTGCCAATATATATTATTAAGCTTTTTCCTTACTATTCTTTTGGCTAAATTAATGTAGCAGTTGTTCCATGAGTACATATCCATATTCATGCATTGGATAACATTTGCACCAAAGCCTCACCATCGACAACTTCAAGGTACATCTTTGGATGGGGGGGCCATGGTGGACGAAAGCCTAGTCAATGGGACAACCCATCACCTGGAATTTTCCTTCAACTTACAAACCTCTCCAAACGATGCCACCATCTTCACAACTCAATGATCTTCAATTCTTAGTGAAGATATCTATATTAGCCTTGCAAGTCGACGTAATTCTTTCATTCCTCACCAACAAGTGGCTACTTCAACACAGAGTAGTTCAATAAAAGTGGCTACTTCAACACAGAGCAGTTCAATAAAAGTCTATATGACTCAATTCTTGTACTTCGTGTATATTTGCTTCATAAGAGCACTTAAATATACATAAACACATAAAAAGCACATGGGCAGAAGTAAGCAGGAATAGGTCCTACTCAACAACATTTGACAAGAATCCTGTCACACAAAGGGACATCATCAAAGGCTAATTTCTTCAAATGATGAATGTTGCTTCGATGAATCAAATGAGGAACTGAGAATCACTATCTCGTTCCTGATGATTAAGTCTACTTTCCTCGGGATCCTTTCCTCTCTTCTCTCCCATTATTAACATCTCTTAGTGTCCCCACTAACAAAAATCACATGTAACCTTGTTGATGATTGCCAAAAACAAACTGAGCCAAAAAAAAGGAGCTCACACAAATATAAAAATACAATCATTCGTAAAAAATCCCACCCCCCACCCCATTAGGAATTCCCAATAAACCACTAACCTCTTCATTCACTAACTAGCTTTTATTATTCCTTCTGGAGGAACAAAGACCATTGAATGTCACTCAACATCAAAGCCATCGACAAAGCTTGTTCGTTCTCCCCACACAAAGGTCGTCAACGCGATCACAAGGACGCGATCGCCACCAGGAACAAGGGGGGGGATGTTAACCCATATGGCGATTCTCGCTTCAAGAGTGTGTGGCAGCAAGTTAGGATGAAGTCCTAAGTGATGTACTTCATGGATATATTATGAGAGTAGTCATTGTAGTAGCATTAGGTCTCTTATGTGCCTAAAGTGCCCGGTCGGCCATAGTTTAAGTGAGTGTAAACACTTATGGCCATGTATATAAATAAATTTCTCTTATAATACAACATACTCTCCCATTGTGCAATTGAGTCTTGCTCTTGCTAATCTCTCTCCCTAATGCATGCTAGTGAGTGTGTGTGAGTGAAGTGAGGTGAGAGGAGGGATGAGTACCCATAGTACAATGCGGCGGTGTGACAACGCTCGCAGGAGGCACGGTGGAATTGCTTCTCAAGGAGTTGTAGAGCTTGGAGACCTCAAGGGTTACGAGCTCGGCCCATTGGAAAGATCCTTATGACAGTTCCGGTTCACCAGGTAATCTCTTTTTGAATGTATTTCAAGGAGGGTTAGGGTGAGCCATAACATCATATTAGATAAATTGTGTAATGGCTAATTAACATTTGAACATTGCTTCAAGCGAAAATATAAATAGTTTACGCACCAATGAAATGAATTAGTTTTCATTTTCTATTTTAGTAATATAATGTTTTGAGGGAAAATATAATACATATGAATGTTTATAAAAAGTAGCAATACTTTTCTTAATACTGAAGAAATGAGTGCACAAGTTGTTTCTTTCTTAGTTTTATCACTTCCTCTACAAAGAATAACATGAGAATCTAAATTTATAAACACATTCCCAAACGGTTTTACTACTTAAAAGAAAAAATCAATTACAAAAAATAGATGAGGATTCAATAAATAACCTATGAAGAAAACATTGATAGATATTTACAAAGATCATTATCTCTAAAAGCAAATGTGTAGTTGAATATGTTTCCTATTATATAGTTACTAATCGATCAAGTAAAAAGAAGAAAAAGAACTATAACTATAACAAGATCCATAAAACTACTATAGAGAGAATTTGATGTTGTTTGTGCCTTTTCTTAAAAGAGGAAATTATGCACTCTACATAGGAAGGAGCATATAATAACAACAAAAAACAAAATTGTAGAAAATTTAATCATTTTCATAAATTTATCGATGAAATAGACAACTTAGAAAATAATGATAATCAATCTCTTGCAAACTGAAATTAAAAAACAAAGTAAAAGGAAGCAATATATGATATTAACTTGGATAAAGTTATTAAAAAAATGAACAATTCAACTTTTTCTACACCAAATCAAATATTTTTGGAGCAAGACAAGTAGTTTGAAATGCTAAAGCTAAATCATAGGCAAAGACTTCTATTTGATGATCAAATCCAAATGAAATTTACTTTTAATAGGAGGAGCGTGCACTCGAAAAAATTTATTGCTAATGGTACTAGTACAAGGTTTAATGAGATATTATCATTATTCACTAAAAGAAAGCTTTAAGGCGATCACACCTTTGTCACTGCTCATAGCTTACATTGAAAAAGCAACATTTAGTATAAATGGAAGCAGAATAAATTCATTCTAATTACTATAAAAGATTTAACTAGTCTAGTCTATCAATAGACAACCCTCCTAAACCAAATAAAAGATTTAACTAGTCTATCAATAGACAACCCTCTATCAATAGACAACCCTCCTAAACCAAATAAAATTTTATTTTTAAATAAAATCATCTTTACTTAAATAATAAATTTCATAAATAAAAGAATGTATACTTCATAAACATGACCAAGCATTTGGAGGAATAGATTTAGTTGTATACATAGAATATTGGGTATTGTGTGTGTACCCATCGTGTACGTGTACCACTATTTGTGTACCCACTTGTGTCTATGTGTGAACAACCCCTAAATGGGCTAAGTGTATCAATGTGTGCAAACCTACCCTTAGCGTGGATAAGATAAGTGTGCCATGTGTCACATGTGAAACCACCCTTGAGTCAAAAGATAAGGCTTATAGCATATAAAATCATGTACCTAGTGTAAGCTTTAACAAATCTAATCACAGTCGTGCAAATACTTTCTCTCTAAGAGGCTTGTTTTCTCCCCCCCCCACCCCCCCCCCTCTCTCTCTCTCTCTCTCTCTCTCTCTGTGCACACACCATAGAGATCTTTCGACCCCATAGCTGCTTATCTCCTATGTACTGCAGTTCTAGCTCCCTCACAGACTTATATTAAGTAGGACAAGTCAAAGATCCATGGGTTTTTAATATCAATATAACGACACCTTAGATTTCTTAAATAACTCATTCTAGCACACATAATCAAAATACTTTGGATTGACACAACCAATGAGATAAAACTAATCAATATTTGTGATAATTTCGAATACTATAAGAACTCAAAAATAAACAATCAAAGACATAAATTACATTACCAATCTTTGTAATCATCTAATACTAGCACCGTTGAAATCATCATATTTATTTATACAAAACGAAAAACTATTGAACATAATAAATTTTCTTTTTTGAGAACATAAACATAAACATAAACATAATTGCACTATAACAAAAGACTCTTAATTTTGAGAACATGAACACAAACATAATTGCGCTCAAAGAAAAATACTCTTATTCCTTCGACTTCCCATTAAATACTAGAGGATCTAAAATTAACAGTTGGTTTAGCAAAGATAATATACTTGAAACACGATATGTTAATAGAAATAAGTGCCATTGATATAGATATTAATGAGATTGGTCAATGGAGCTGATGGAAAATTCAAGCAATGATCAACAAGTAGTGAGGATAGAATTTGGAAATAAAAAAATAGGAAAAAACTCAATACAACGACTCTTACTTGTATCACACAAATATACCAACATATTGGACGCTAATAACATGTATAAATAAATAAATATAAATAGAAAATGATTAAAAGCATACTTTTACTAGAGGATAGTTTCCTCTTGAACCGCCTTTAGCAAGAACAATACATAGAGCAAAAAGGCCTCACAATGAAGAAAATGGCATTTGATCCAAAAATGTAAAAGGACATGGCCTTACTTATATAGCATTATATCTAGAGGTATATATATATATATATATATATATATATATATATATATATATATATAACCATGGATAATTTTCAAGTCGATAACTGAGTAAAAAATGAAATGACTCATCTAACCACATAAGTATCCTTTAAAAAACATCATCACACGAGATAAAAAATATAGAATACTTCATAGCGTATATTCTAATATTTCATGAAACAATCACAAACAATACAATGACACTAATAGAAGAATGATTATAAGTCCATTAATGTATATGGAAGTCATGGAATGTCTATGCTATATAAAATGATAGATCCAGAAACTTATAAAATTTGTATAGAGTAAGGAATATAAACTATATTTGTAAATTTTAAAAAACGCATTACAAAAACACTATGAACAATAAAAGCATATAGACCTCCACAAAAAAAACATTAATCACTTCTTTAAATTAATTAACAAATATATGACACTTATTTCACCCACCAACAAAATAAAGTTAATAGGAGACATCAACATTAACTATAACTCATGCTAAATTCCTTCTTGTGAGATTAATCCCAGCGCTCGCATTAATATATTAATTAGTGCCCTTACAGGCATTAATTAATATATTATGGACATAAGGTTAAACCTTATGGGCCTTATGTTTTAAAACCTTATGGCCTTACGTTTTAAAGAAGCGAAAACAACGAAACGAAACGAAAAAAAAGAAATTTTGACCATTGCTCTCTCTCAGCATTCGTTCGGCGAATATATATATATATCTCTCTCTCTCTCGTTCGAGGCCACAACCTCAAAATGCCCACCACAGCCTATTTGCATTTTATTCCTAGCTAAGGCGGTTCAGGAAAGATCTAGAAAAACCTTGAAAATTCTATTTTTTAAAAATTATATTTTCTTAAACGTCCCATCTCTTAAGGTTACACCACCTCACTCCTAAGGTTACACACCTCAACAAATTAATTAATTGTCAAACAAAATTTGGCTACCATATTACGAGCAATAGCTCAGAAGAAATACGTAAACTAGCTCAGAAGAAATACGTAAACTATCATGTGCAACAGAACACAACCTATTGTGTGCAACAAAACACAACGATCACAACACGAACAGATCGTCGATGGACAAACTACGAAAGCAAAACAATAATAATTGGAGAAATCTTAGCATATTGGAGGACCATTCAGCATAGAGAAAAAGACAACAAAACAAAACTGAAGAGAGACGCATTTGCAAAAACTTGAAAATTTGGAGAGGGTTTTTAATTCTTCGCCCTTTTGAAATTCGACCCTCTATATCATCATCTCTTTATAAGGCGCCCGCCCGGCTGCCGGGTCGCTTCCTTGCGTGGTTATTACTGCGGTAACTTCTCCATTTTCCAACCTTGGGGCATGCAGACTGCCAATCGCAGAGGCCCGCGCAAGCGTCTCTGTCTTCTCCCTCAGATCTACAAAGGTTTGATGCACTTTCGAAGAACATCGGCGCAGAATTCTTGTTCTCCCATCGAGGTTCTGCACTCACTGTCTTTTCCTGCTGTTTGCGAATTTCTGATCTGACAAGCAAATCTTTTGCATCCATCGTTTGAATGGATTTCTCAATGTAGGATTGTGGTTAATGCAGATGCCATCGCTTCATATATGAGTTTACTCCCACATCAAAGACCATGGATGCAATACGCAAACAAGCAAGTAAATTCCGGGAGCAGGTTGCCAAGCAACAACAGGTGCGATCTACAAGGCTAACAATCTATTACCGCATAGATTTTAACTGAAGAATACTAACTCAAATTGAATGTGTGTGTTTTCTGAAAAGAAGTAAAAATAAATTTCAATGTGTGTATTTGTGTGCATGAGAGAGAGAGGTTCCCAACAAAAGATCATGACTGTCATATCAGAAAACACATGCATCATGCAGAGTGGCATGCAACCTAAATAGAAAAATAAAAACACATCCATCATGCGGGTTGCACGTAACCGTTAAAACACAAAAATTAACAATATACAGCAGAGTAATTCACAAACTTTATAAAGCATGATTAAGTCTCTCTAAGGGTAGAGATGATAATCGACACACTTGGTGTGACCAGAGACCCCAAAGTTTGTCTGAACATAGGGATACGATGACACGATAGATGCACTTGGTGCATGAGGAAAGGGTACTCCCTAGTTAACCCCTGGTCATGAGCCTTCTTGGATTCAAGAAATAAAAGTGTTGATGAGATTTATACATCATTGGCTATTTTAGAACAGCAATGCTTTTCGTGATTTTTCCAGCATGTTTAGACTAAGATGCTTATCTTTTACTGTCTCGGATGCTCAGCAAAGGGGGTTGAATCTTTTACGACTAGAGTGGAGTCTGAGACGGAGAGAACAAGTTATAATGCTGTCACACGGCATCCTCAGTAAGCCCTTTAATCCTCATTGTATTGTCGTAGCAGAGTTTGCTGCGCACACTGATGCATTATTCAAGCTCATCCCTATTTACAAAGAATGTATCACATGGGGGGAGATAGTACAGGGCAATGCAAAGTTTGTTGTGGTTTTCTGTATTCTCTTAAATGCAGTTGGCTGGTTAGACTACATGTTGGATGATGTCCTTGTTGGAAATAAGTGCACACTAGGTGTACTCTTTTCCTAGTCTAGTATAAACTTTTGTCTTGAGTCTTGTGTGTCTGCCATGTGGCATCTTATTTGTCCCACATATCAGCGTGGCTACTATCTCTTGTACTACACACCTATAGATTGTGGGTGTCACATCATAAGAAGTATCTAGCTTGTGTCTTGTCTACACTCATCTCAAGGTAACTCTTTGTCCTTCAATCTTGTTCTTATTTCACTTCTAGTCTTCTAGTTTCTACCTCTTGTTTCCATATTTTTACATGGTATCAGAGCGAGGTTCCTCCTAGCCTCTGCAGCTCGTTGCCTTCATCTCAGCCATCGGGCTGTCCTTATTCAAAGTTTTCGTGGAGCTGCTACTGTCATCTCTCTTAGAGCTGCTGCTGCCCGTCATATTGGAACTGCTACAGCCCGCTGTACTGTTGCTGCTCTCCTTTGGCTGCCTTCTTCATCGACTCAAGGGACTGTCTCTGCGTTATTGCGCATCATCTAGAAGCAGCTGCAAATCGACTTTCCTCCTGTTAACGAGCTATTTGCTGCATTCAGTTCTGCCATCGCTTCCTCTTGAAGAGTCTACAAGGTACTGTGCATTGTCTCCTTCAGTTTGCTGGTCAGTCCTTTTGTTATCCTCATATCTGCAAACTGCCGGTTCCTCATGCTTCGATGGGCTGTCACATGCTATGGCCTTGACAAGTGGTGAGAGAGCCGGCTTCTAAAAACAATTTGGATCTCTTCTTTCATTCATTTCTGCAATCTTGTAAGGGAATAGACACTGCCCTTGCATTTTAGCAAGAGGTAAGACCTTCCCACATGGCCTCTTCTACTCATTCTCTCATGTCTATCGACAAATTCAATGGGTCCAACTTTCATACTTGGCAAATCAAAATCAAGTGCCATCTTATGAAAGAAAGTCTTTGAGACGTTGTTCACCATGCTGCTCCCGAAGATTCCGACATTGAGCAAGTTGTCACTTATGTTCCCACTGCCAAGAATGACAAAGCCTATGCTATCATCTTGCTCGGTCTTGGAGATGATTACATTCATCACATCTCCGACATACAGTCTTCTTCTCGAGCATGGATCACTTTGGATATGCTTTTTGGACCCCGCTCTAAAAACTCTAAGATTGCACTTATGATCTCATTCTTTGATCTATGTATGCAGGAGGGAGCTACTATAGCCTCTCATGTCAATTATCTTCGCAGTCTTATGGTTTAGCTTGCATCAGTGAAGTCCCCCATCTTCGAAGATATTGCTATTGCTGTGCTTCTCAAAAGCTTACCTGACACCTATGCTACTCTTGTCACTACCTTCAAGTATCACAATAATCCTACTCTTGAAGGTATCATCAATGCTCTCCAAGAAGAGGAAAGAACTCAACAACAAAAGGTAACTAACACTGCATTTTTAGCAACGAAAGGAAGTTCTAAGGTAAGAAAGCCTTGCACCCATTGTGGCAAAACTAATCATATGGAGAAGGACTGCTTCAAGGCTCATCCATGCACCATTTGTGGCCGTGATAATCATCGGGAGAAGGACTGCTACTCTAAACCCTCTACATCAGTCCCTACATCTACCTCATCTCCATCGGCAGATCTTGCTGTTCATTCCTCATATGATGAAACGTGGGCTTTCTGATTACTTCATCTTTCTTGTCTACCACTTTGACCACCGATGATATAGGTCAAGGGGTTCTAGTGTCTTACTCATTTTGCTTTTGGACCTCTCTCTTGTCCCTACCCAAGAGGCAGAGATTGCCCTTGAGGAGGGGATGTCTTCAAGGTCCATCTATTTGTCTACAGTCAGTCTTCTGTCTATCTAGTCTTGTCTGTCTGTCTATTTGTCTATCAATATGACTATGTCTTGTTTTAGATCCATCTTGTCCCTACCCTTGTGGACCCATATGAGGATATCACTTGAGGAGGGGTGTCTCAGGATCTTTTCTATCTTGTCTTTCAGTCTTGGTCTTGTCTTGTCTGTCTTTCAGTCTTGTCTTTTGTCTTCCTCTCCTAGTGTCCACTTAAGGAGGGTGTTGGAAATAAGTGCACACTAGGTGTACTCTTTTCCTAGTCTAGTATAAACTTTTGTCTTGAGTCTTGTGTGTCTGCCATGTGGCATCTTATTTGTCCCACATATCAGCGTGGCTACTATCTCTTGTACTACACACCTATATATTGTGGGTGTCACATCATAAGAAGTATCTAGCTTGTGTCTTGTCTACACTCATCTCAAGGTAACTCTTTGTCCTTCAATCTTGTTCTTATTTCGCTTCTAGTCTTCTAGTTTCTAGCTCTTGTTTCCATATTTTTACAGTCCTTTGGTCTTGCTCCAATATCTACAGAGGAGCCACTGCTTTCTTTGTAATCAAAATTAAAGGAAGCTATTCTAATCCAGCAAGAGCGTGGAAATTTAATTTATTAGAGTTGAGATCTAGCAGCTCCTCATATGCAAGACACGGATTCAAAACAATACTCCTGTTTTCAGGATAACATCGTTTACTTACTCTCATTGGGGATGGGTTTGTGTAGATGCAAGGGTACTATGGAGTTTGTTTATGAGATTCTCTACTTATATGTAATGCAAATTTTATTACACTAGCTACATTTAGAGACAATAAGAGTGCTCAAGGAACTCCAAGCTTGCAGCTTACAGTGGAGGTGGAAATAGAAGATCATGCTATCCTTTAATGCTCAGCATGCTATGAAAACCAAGAGTGCCGTCATTGTTTTTTTCCAGGAAAGGGTTTGGCTCTTTATTCCTCTGATGGCCAACATACTAACAGAGGGCTGAGGGTGTTGCTATTGTTTCCTTCACAGAGAGGTGTTTGGTCCCATTACGAGGAGTCATTAGGTGTTTCTGTCTTCTAGCATGAGATTTGTAAGCATAAAGACATACTTTTGCAACAGCATATTAGTCGAGGAGAGGGAACCATGCCCATGTATGTGTATGCTCCCATAGTCTCCATTGGGTTTCATTCCTATGCATGTGTTCCATCCTGGTGGAGGACCATGACATTATTTCTATGAAGTTCATCTAAGTGGGGGTGCAAACCCTCTTTAGAGTGCAGTGTGGGGTTGAAACTCATGTTGAAACTATATAGTATAGTGTTTTTTGAGACTCATAGTCCTTGACCTAATACCCCTTTTGAGATTGTGAGATCACTTACGATCATGCTTTGTAGCCAATATAAGATCCTTGATTGTTGCTTGGAAGATGGATTTGTGTACATCTAGCTATGCATGTCTCACGTGCACACCTGTGCCATGGCCTAAACCTCAGCATGAACAACATAATCCCTGTTTAGGACAGCAGTTAAGGCTTAGCATTAGGCATCATCATCAGCATCAGCATCAGCATCATCATCAACATTGTCAGCATGTTAAGCACATGGAGGGCATGTGGTATCCAGTCGGCAGCCATAAAGGCTGTCATACAGCAATTGGCAGCCATCATGGGAACCTAGGCAGGCAGGCTGCCAACATCAGTGAGTCGGCCAGCAGAAGGGGCAGTATTGAAGTAAGCACGGCATTAAATAATATTTTATGAAAATACTTTGTCCAACAAACAGGCCGACGGCAGCAGCAAGTGGCCGACAGTTCCTCTAGCATGTATATAAGCATAAAGTCATCATTTGCATGAATCATATCACCTTTTGAAGAAGTTAGAAGTCTAGCAGTCTGCAGTAGCATGTAGAAGTCCAGAGGTCACCCCTTTGGGTTATACCAAGGGCCTTGAAGATGTACAGTCATTCATGTCACCTTTTTGTAACATAATACGAGAAAACCTTGACACCAACTCTCTCTCTCTCTCTCTCTCTCTCTCTCTCTCTCTCAGGACCGCCCATAACCAGATAGTATTTTATGATACCTCAGAGGAGATGTTGAGGGAGCTTGATGTTAGGGATATGGGCCTATCTAGACTCTCACAGGATGAGGAACATACAGTGTATGGGCGGTATTTGACAGACATGGGGACTGCACATGGATTGGCCATCCTGAATGGCCTACAGAGATTCTTGACATCGGGCGGTTTCACTAGCTTTCCACATCGGCATGGTGCTAGTACAGTGGACTATGTTATAGGGTAGATTATATGGCAGGAGGATTTATTGTTGCTTTGTGGATTTTTGCAAAGCTTTTGACACAGTACCGAGAGCCAGACTGATGCGCAGACTACAGGAGATGGGAGTGCCCACAGAGCTGATTTGGGGAATCATGGCTTTATACAGGATAGTTGTGGGGCAGGTACGTACTACTCAGGGTATATCTGAGATGGTTCACTCCACTATTGGGGTGAAACAGGGCTGCCCCCTTTCTCCCACCTTATTTGGGATGTATGTGGATGAGGTTTCGAACTATGTAGAGCGGGAGGGTGACAGAGGAGCACAGCTAGCAAGGACATGGATTCCGCTGTTATTGTATGCTGATGATATTGTGCTGATCTCAGATTCTCCAGAGGGGATGCAGCGTCATTTGGATGCATTGCACACGTTTGCACAGGACAGTGGATTGTCTGTTAACCTTGGTAAAACCAAGGTGATGGTGTTTAACACCACAGCACAGTGGGTTAGGAGGTTAGTACCCACCTTAACATATGGTTAGGAGACAGTGGAGTGTATAGATGCATATACTTACCTTGGTGTGGTTTTTAGTGGCCCACTATTTTTCTTGAGGAGAGCAGCGAAGACCAGATTGACCAGAGCTTATGCAGCATTGGGGAGACTAGAGAGGATGTGTTCGCAGGTTCAATTTTTCAGGAACCTCGAACAAAGCTCTGGCTCTTTGACACTTTGGTCACTTTAGCCATGCTGCATGGAGTGGAGATATGGGGACCCTCAGTGGATCACCATAGTCGAGTTGGTAGCACTGATGGATGGAGATGTATGGAGAGGCCCTTGGTTTCTATGATTTCCCGGATGATTAGGGCCAAGGCCTCCGTACCACATGATATTATCCGTGCAGAGATGGCTGCCCCCCCATTGGTAGTAGAGGCACTCACTCGATCAGTCTCCTTTATACATAGCACTTGGGCTCTCCCTAGAGACAGATATGCTCGCTTAGCCCTGGAGTCTTCACGACAGTTGGCATCACAGGGAGACGGATCATGTTGGTATGCACAGATGACAGCTTGGTTCCAACTGCATGGCTTTAGTATGGACAGGCTACCTCCATTTCAGTACTCCCTCGATGCACCCTCCCTCTCTCTCACACGGGCAGAGATTTCCAGACTTATCCGGCAGGACTTGACTCAGCTGGACACTAGGAGGACATGGATACAGCCGACACATGAGCTTGGTACGAAGATGGCTTTCTATAGAGATCATCTTCTCCAACTCACGGAGGATGGCTTTCTATAGATCATCTTCTCCAGCTCACGGAGGATGGCTTTCTATAGAGATCATCTTCTCCAGCTCACGGAGGATGGCTTTACTTAAGGCCTAGTTGACACACTTATACAAAACTCCTTTTATATTGATTTTCCTAACATGCACTTGGTCCTAGTTCCTCAACCACTCCATCAACTAGCCTCATACGAGCTCATCCGAACTTCAGTAAGAAGCTGGTAAGTGTGATCATTCTATAGTCATGCAATTTATGCATCAATTTGTTCCATATTTTTCTGTTGGCTAAAATTTCAGATCCTCAAGACAAAGTCCATTTGGTAGCTCCACACCTCACTAGGGAAGCCGTTACTTGGTGGCAACATTGGTCATGTCTCCATATAGATCTAACCACAGGCGCGACCCCTTACGTATGCCATACTTTTGTGTCCGACCTAAAGCTAGAGTCCTTCCACCCTAGTATTTGACCAATTTGGAGGATGGGTTTTACAAACTCTTTCAGAATGGGTCTCACATGGTGACCTATTCAAACAAGGTCATAACTACGGCACAACAAGGAGGCTTCTTGTATGAAACTTTGAGCTTCAGTCTTATGACCGGGCTTTGACTCTGTGTCACAAGTTGTGGGGGATGTGGAACGACAATAGAATAGACCCAACACTTCAGAGCATGATAACACATCGGAAGAATCTTATAATAATACAATAACACCGCACTGAGCCGGAATGCCCCCCCGCCTCCCCCCCCCCCCCCCCCCCCCCCCGCGCGGAACTTCTTAATTGAGAATGAAGCTTTTACAATAAACCAAGGTGTGGGTGCATTCAGCACCGGATTTTCCACAAAGCATCAGCACAACTCTTGCCCAGATATCTAGATATAAACGCATCACCAAAAGCCATCCAAAAACTGTCTCAAAAAAGTCCCATGAATTCAGCTCATAAAACAGCCCGGTACGGAGCCCAAAACAGCCCCAAATTCTGTGCCAAATTAGCCCCAAAACTGAGCCTCAAATCAGCCCCAAAACCGTCCATACACAGTCCATAAATCAGCCCCAGAAGAGCTCTCAAAATTGTCCCAAATTCCTCCCTAAAATAGATCTAGAAAGGAGTCAATTAGCCCTGTCAGGCTCTGGGAGTAGCGACCAGCCATGTGGCTGCTCTGGAAGAACTCGACCAGCCTTGTAGTAGGTTTGGAAGAAGTCGACCAGCTCAATAGAGGATATGGAGCAATTTGGCCAGCCCTGTAGAAGCCATGGAGGAAGTCGACCAGCCATGTGGGGGCTGACAAGGAAGTCGACCGGAGGGTATGGAGCAAGTCGGTCAGCCCTGTAGGGGGTATGGAGGAAGTCGACTTGCTGAAAACAGCCCTCTCTCTTACTTGAATAAAGTCGAGTAGCTATATTTGCAGCACTTTTCCCTTTTTGCCCAAAATAGGTTTAACTTGCCCAAAAATATCAACTTTATGCTTTCCTTGGTGTATACTCCAAGTTTTAGCCCAAAAATATCAGCTTTTATGCTTTTCTTGGCTTGATGCCCAAGTTTCATCTAGGCGCCATGTCTAGTCTGTCTTTCATGATATGTGAACACAGCGTGAAGTTTTCGTCCAAGTTGATATTGTGTTAATTCTTTCTATCTTTAGTGGTGCATATGCTCTATCTGTCAGAATGCGCAACGGAAGACTAACGCATGTAGGAGATGCATCACCATCGAGCTCCACAAACACCCCCAACGGGCACTGCAGCATCCCTCCACCGGGCTCCCATCTCCGAGTGAGTTGCCTCCCAAAACACCGGCCGGAGGAGATGATTATGACAAGGTGCCACTTTAGCCTATATATGGCTCTTCAACTTCCCATGCTTCCACTTATGGGATAATCCAAGGCACGTTCTAGCCATAGATCACACGCTCGAAATCGCCAACCTTCCAACACTATCAACTATTTTTTTGTTGTAATAATTCTTCTATTTGTTATGATCCTTGGTGCTAGGTTTCGTTATGGTTGAGTTTGCCCTGTATCTTCGGAGCTTTGACATAAACTCAATACACAGATCTTTGTATGAATGTATGCTGTGTGCACTGTGTGTGTGCGCGTGGGGTGTGTGTGTGTGTGTGGGAGTATATATTGATACCAAGTTCTACACTCATTATTGGGCACTGATGACATTAGTGGGGATGTTGTAGTATCTAGTCCATAGTATGCATGATGAGTTGATGGTTAATTGTCTTGTGGATGACTACCATGAGGTTATAAATTACACTTTCTTATAAGGTGAATTTGGGCATGTTCCTAGATTCATCTAGGTATATGTATATATTATAAGTCACTTTGATGAATAAAATCCCATGCTGCTCATGCTGTGTGGCCATCTCTCAGGCCAAACCATGCCAGTAAAATGTTTTAGCTTTTTTCCATGGAAAATCCCTGTTCACACCTTGGTTCCACTCAGTGTGTGAAACACTTGTCAAGATTGGTGAAGGGACCAAATGGTGACACTCTGGCTTAGACCCAAGAAATGATGCTAAATGGAGGCAAGCCCAAGCAGGTCCAATCAAGTCTTAAACCCTAGTAGCAGTAGTAGTCTTCATCCCAGCCACGTAAGGGTTCTTAGAATAGTAAAGATAGTAAGGACAATAAGTCTCAGAGCAACTTTGGTGGCAAGAAAAACACAAAGGCCAAACTTAAAAAGACACCTAAGGAGAAGGCCAAGGAGGGCATTATTGGAGGTTATCTCCAACCAAATGGGCAAAATCGGTACTAGGTAGAGAACTGTTGTTTTTTCTATCATCAAGTAGGCCGTGGTGAGAAGGATTACAAGAAGTGGCAGGCTGAGAAAGTCATCAAAGCATCGTCCTCTATAGTGACCACGGTTGAAGCTACACCCACCTCTCCACCTTCAAACATGAATGCTGTTTAACTATTACCCTCTTTGAATCTAGTACCCCTAGTGATATTTGACGATAAGCAGGAGGGCCAGACTGAAGGGCAGACAAAAGCTCTCATCCGTGTTTATGACATAGCAAAGGGACAACGGTTCATTGTCCTATTTGACATGGGCAACTCTGAGGAGGACACCATCTCTTCGTAGTTGGCTATGAAGATGAGCTGCACATTAGTGTCTCATAATTTAGTCGTGGAGAGGTTCACACCTGGTCTCTGCACACATCATTCATAAAGCTCAATAGTTTGGGTTTATTGTTCAAAAGTCCAGATTCAAGGGAGATTTCATTGTTTCACCACTTTTGGTGTGTGACACGATCTCGGTATCTAGTGGTTGTGAGAGCATGCGTCCATCCCTGATTGGCAGTAGGACACCTTCACAATTATGGACGGTTTAGCTGAGCTCGTTATAATTCACGAGAATAGGAGCATCCAAGGAATCCGTGTCATTTCACATATCCAAGCCCAGAGAGCACTTGAAAATCTAGTGGTTTTGAGAGCATGCGTCCATCCTTGATTGACTATAGGACATCTTCACAATTATTGACAGTTTAGTTGAGCTTGTCATAATTCACAAGGATAGGAGCATCCAAGGAATCCCTCTCATTTCACATATCCAAGCCCAGAGAGCGCTCGAAAAAGGAGTTAAGTGTGCGTTCATTTATGTTCGTGCCCAACAGTCTATTGGTCAAGTAGCAACTCCCTTGGAAGAGAAGTTGGTAGGTCTCCTTCCAAAGTTCCAAGACATTATGTTGAGGGACGAGCTCCCACCCAAGCTCCCACCCATTCGTGAGGACCATTGCATTGAGTTGGTCCCTGGGACAAAGCCACCAAGTAAGTTTCCCTATCGCCTCTCTAAAGCATTGGAGGGCGAACTGGAACGACAACTATCTCAGTTACCTCCGAGCTGGATTTATCCGCCGATCATCTTTGCCGTTCATTGCATCCATCTTCTTATACGTGAAAAAGAAAGATAAGTTTGCACTTTTATGCGTGGACAATAGGGCACTCAATAAGCTCACAATCAAGAATAAATTCCCAGTGCCAAGAATAGAGTACATACTAGAGCGTCTTACTGGTGGTAAATATTTTTTTAAAATAGACCTCAAGAAAGGCTATCACCACATCCGCATTTTTAAAGCCTATATTCCAAAGACAGCTTTCCCGACTGAGCGTGGCCATTACGAGTTTGTAGTGATTCCATTTGGCCTCACCAATGCACCGACAACGTTCAATAAGATGATGTCTTGGGTATTTATTGAGCTAATTTGAAAGTGTGTATTCATCTTCTTAGATGATATACTAATCTTTTTTGTCTTTGCAGAGCAGCATGAACAGGATGTGAAGAAGGTCTTGCAACTTTTGCGAGACAATGAGCTCTATATTAATGAGAAAAAGAGCGCATTTGGCCTCCTAGAAGTCCATTATCTCGGATACGTTATTAGTGAGTTTTGGTATTCGCTTGGACTCCGACAAAGTACAAGCTATATTAGATTGGGATGTACCCAAGACTGTTCAAGAAATCATTGTTTGTGGGTCTTTGCCAGGCCCACAACACCCACATGGATAAATTTTCTGACCTTGTAGGATCTTTATAGATCTGCTCAGGGGTGTGAAGATGCGTTGTTAGAAAGTGTTCACTACAGGCCAAGCTCTTGAGGCCTTCCTTGCATTACAAAAAGTGGCCTTAGAAGGAGCACTCCTCAAGCTGGCATCATGGGATAACCCATTCGAGGTTATCATTGACTCTAGCAATCGGCGTTGTTTTATAGCAAGAAGGCAGACTAGTGGTTTATTATAGTCGCAAGTTGAATGAGGTTGAGAAGAATTATTCGGTGTATGACAAAGAGCTTTTAGGGATGATCACAACTCTCAAACATTGGAAACCTTTCCTTTACGGAAGGGAATGCACAGTGAAGATTGATCATTAGACACTTAAATGGTTGCAAACCATGCCTAGTGTCCAATGGATTGATAGGCAAGCCAAGTGGAGTCAAATCTTCCAACAGTTTGGTGGTATGATTGAATACGTCTGTGGCAAGAATAACCCTGTTGTTGATGCTCTTAGTCGTAAGTCATTCATTCAGACTCTGCAAGGGTCAACTGTGCTAGAAATTCAAGAAAAAGATTTGGATAGCATTAAGGCATAGTATGCAGATTCAATAGAATTCGGGACAACGTTCTCGAATTGTATTGCCATGACAAGCAGTCTAAATGGGAACAATATCTTTTGTTAGTGGATGCAGTCCTCAAAGACACTCACTTATTTAGTTTTGGCAGGACTCCATAAGAGGCAGCATTTGGTTGCTATTTCTCGTCTCTTCCTACGAAGATGGTGCTACCATAATTGGAGGCCAATAAGTCCATAGTGACATTCTCAAAGATTATTGAGTTTGTGAAGGAGCGCCCAACCAAAGCACAGGAAGCATACACCAGGCAAGCCAACAAGTCTAGAACAGATGTCAACTACAAGGAGGGAGATTGGGTATTTCTTTGCATCATGAAGCAACGGTTAAAGCAAGCCGGCAAGCATTGTCTGAAGCTATCTTTCTGAAGTTTCGGCCTGTTTCCTATTTTGAAGAAAGATCAGTGACGTCTCCATGAAGTTGAAGTTGCCAAACAGTTGAACTATGCATAAAGTCTTCCACGTCTCATGGTTAAAGCGGTATGTTATAGACCATCCTTACAAGAGGTTCTGAATGAGTAACTGGTCGATGAATCAGAAATCATTGAGCTCGAGGAGATTCTTCTCCATAAGTGGAAGCATGGTTCCGGTTGAAGAATCACACAGTTCTACACAAAGTTCAGAGACCAAGGCACTCACGAAGATGTTTGGCTTGAGTCTTGACGAAGAATTTTCTAGGAGTATCCCAAGTTATTGGTGTACTACCAGTCCCATATGGACAAATAATATTATTTTACTGCATTTTGTGCTAGCCGACCTGATGATTCCCATGACTGAATCCCCTCCTCATGCTCTCCTAAGGGCCAAGGCATTAGTGCTAGCCGACTACACCAAGGGATGCTATCATGCTACCCTAAGGCATTAGTGCTAGCCGACTACACCAAGGGATGTTGTCATGCTGCCCGAAGGCATTAGTGCTGGATGCTGTCATGCTGGCCGACAGCCATTAGTGCTAGCCAGAGCAAATTTTGCTCCACAGAAGGAACCGTGTTTCCATTTGTGGAGGAGCATTTGCTCTGGCTCTATGACTTCAGCTTCGTTTATCATATCTGGTTGTTGCTCTTCGGATATATCGTGCAATGCTGGATCTACATATGGCTTCAACCAAGAAACATGAAAGACATTGTGCATAGTCCAACTTTTCGGCAACTTTAACTTTAAAGAGACATCACTTGGCTTTTCAATGACTAGAAATGGCCGAAACTTCGGAATGATAGTTTGGGACAACGCTTGCCCGCTTGCTTTAGCCATTGTTTCATGATGCGGAGATATACCCAATCTCCTTCCTTAAAGTTGACATCTTGCTTGGATTTGTTGGCTTGCCGGGTATATGCTTCCGGAGCCTTGGCAAGGCGCTCCTTAATTGACTCCATGATTTTCGAGAATGTTTCGGTGGTTTTATTGGCCATCAATAGATGGTGACACCTGTCTCGTCAAAAGAGAGGGGCGGCCAAATGCTGCCTCTTACGGCGTCTGACCAATACTCGATGAGTGAGTATCGTTTAGGATTGCTTGAACCAAAGGAAGATATTGTTTCCATTTCGACTGTTGGTCATGGCAGTATGATTTGAGAACGTCAAAGGCCAATTGATTGTAAATTTCTGTTTGGCCATTTGTTTGAGGATGGAATGTGCTGGACAATTGCAACTTAGTTCCAAAATTGTCAAACAATGCTCTCCAAAATTGGGACGTAAATTTTGGATCTCTATCGGATGTGATAGTCCGTGGCAAACCACCAATTGGGTACCAAAACCGAATGAACAAGCGAGCTATGTCCTCGGCTGCGGCTGTTTGCTTGCATGGAATGAGCATGCAAAACTTGCTGAATCTATCAACAATGGTCATACATTGTGTGTTTCTAGATTCAGTTGAGGCGGGAAGAGGGCCTACGAAGTCCATACTGATGTTGTGAAAGGGCCCCTCAAGAATAGGCAAAGGTTGTAGCAACCCTCCTTGTTTGGTATGAGGAACTTTCACTTTTTGACATATCTGGCATGATTGGACATGTTGGTAGACATCCCGTCGCATCTTAGGCCAATAGAATGACCTCTCTAACTTCTCCAAGGTACTGTTGATACCCCTATGACCTCCAACAAGAGAATCATGGGCATCGTGGAGAAGGACTTGATGCTTGTCTTTGAGTACACAAAGACGGTTCTTGAGAAACAACCAACCATCCCGTATAATGTAATGGCTTGGTTCTAAACTGAGGGCCAAATGATATTGAGTCCCGAACTCTTCCGAATCCGGATACTGTGCCTTCATATTGTCTAAGTCTTTGCCTTGAATTTCAAGCACAGTGGACTCTTGCAATGTCTGAATAGTTCCCTTGCGACTAAGAGCATTGGCAATGAGGTTATTCTTGCCCGGGACGTATTTAATCATTTCCCCAAATTGTTGGAACAATTGACTCTATCTGGATTGCTTGTCACTCCATTGGGCACTAGGCATGGTTTGCAACCATTTAAGTGCCTCGTGATTTGTCTTAACTGTGAAGTCCCTCCCGTAAAGAAAGTGCTTCCAATGTTTAAGAGTAGTCATCACCCCCAAGAGCTCTCTGTCATACACCGAATAATTCTTCTCGTCGTTATTCAACTTGTAGCTATAATAAGCCACTGGCCTACCATCTTGCTGTAAAACAGCTCCAATGGCAAGGTTACTGGCATTGGTAATCACCTTGAAAGGATCATCCCATGATGCCAACTTCAAAACTGGAGACTCAGAGGCAACTTTCTTCATTGCCTGGAATGCCTCTAGAGCCTTGCTCGTGTGACGGACACTTTCTGACGACGAGTCTTCACGCCTTGAGTAGGTCAGTAAGAGGTGCTTCAAGGTCAGAAAACTTGTTCATATGGGTGCCGTAGGCTTGACAAGACCCACAAATGAGTGGATTTCCTGGGCTGTAGTGGGAACATCCCAACTGAGAATGGCTGGATTTTTGAGCCTTAGACTTATGCACGGGCACTGACCCTCGCTCAGAATCAAGAGCTGATGCTGAACGAAGGTAAGCCCAAGCACGTATAATCTACCGCAAAGCCCCAACAGCAGCCATCTACCTCACAGTCATCTACCCAGAGTAAGTCCCAGAACAGCAAAGACCAAAAGGACCAAAAGAAAAAGTCTTCGGGTCAATCAGGCCATAAAAAAGATTCTATGCCCAAGAAGACTCTTGAGGAAAAAGCTGAGGAGGACATAACTGGAGGTTATCTCCAGCCTAATGAACAAACACCGTACTAGAAAGAGAACCGTTGTTTCTTCTGTCACACTGTGTGACACGGGAAGAAAGATTGTCCAAAATTTCAAGCTAAAAAGTCTACTAAGGCATCCACTTCCACAATAGCAACCATAGCATCATCATCCATACCTTCGCCATCAGCCAGTGTAATGACCTTGCTTGAATAGGTCAAAACAGGGGAACCACCTTGAGTGAGTTTGTAAAACTCATCCTCAAGATTGGTCATGTACTGTGGTGGAAGAAAACGGGCTTTGAGATCAGCCATGAAGGTGTTCCAATGAAAACGGACTTGGCCTGTGAGGGGGTCTGTGTGAAGTTGTGACCAATGCTGCCACCAAGTAACAACTTCCCCAATGAGTTGGGTGCTGCCACACATGGACTTTGTCTTGTGGATCTGTGATTTTAGCTAATGGAAAATGTGCTTCAAATTGATGAATAAATTGAGTAACTGCAATGAATAAGTTGAGTAAACTGTAGCATGATCACACTTACCATCATACTTACTAAAATTTGGAGAGGTTTGTATGACGGTGGTGGTAGGGGCGGTGGAGGACGAGGAATGTGACGCTTGCCGAGGGAGAGCCGCCAAAATTTGTGCCATCGTTTGTTGATTTTGGATTTGCACAGCCTCCCAGCCAAGTCTTTGTTGGAACTCTCGATCGGCCTTCTCTCTGCGGCATTGGTCTTCCTCAAATTTGCATGTGGCTTCCCTATCCCTTTGTTCCTCTATATGTCTCAGTTCTCTTTCTTCGTCTGCTTTTCTTTTTGCTTCGTCGTCTTTTCTTCATTGTTCTTCAATATGTAGCAGGACCTGTGCGAGATCTGAGATGCCTTCTTTGGGCTTCTCCTTTTCGGCTGCAAGCTGCATCTTCAGAGAATTTATTTTATCCATCATCGTTTTTAGGAGCTCTTCTGTGCTTGGCGGAAGCGTTTTTTCTGTTTGGAAGCTTTGTGACTCCATTCCTTCTTGCTGGCTTTCTTCTTGATGTGATGTTTCTCCCGGCATGGTGAAGGTCCTGGGTTTCTTTTCCGGACTGCAGTATAACCATCCACCAGATGCTCTCACTTCTTTAGGTAGCCGAGTTGGGTTACCAACCTGATGCTTTGATACCAATGTTACATGCACTGAGGTTGATCGTGATAAGCACAACATGGCCTTCTTTATACCTTTATGTGGTGAGAATCTGTAGCATCAACTTTAGAGAGTAGGGAGAGAGAAGAGAATGTAGAAGACGACACAGTATTGGGTCCCAATACCCACTTAAGCCCCCCCCCCCCCCCCCTCTTCCCTTCTCTCTCTCTCTCTCTCTCTCTCTCTCTCTTGCAAGCAAGAGTATTTGCTTATATTATTCTTCGGAGAAATGTTGTACTGCTGAGTTCAAATGATATGAATGCCCAACACAAGGACGAGGAGGCCCAAATGTCGGCGGAGTATCCAGTTATCCTGAGGCTCTGTCGAAGACTTTCCTTGGCCATTGATGCAAATCCAGATGACTGTAGGACTGCACCCATGCTGGCTGAGATAGAAGAGTATCTTCCTTGTTGCCTGGAGATGAGTAGGACTGCTGAACTGTTGTTGTTCACTGCTGAATACGTGAATATCCGAGAGAGGGATGCGCATACTTTTATATCTACAAAGCATGCAGTCGGTTGGTTTCATACCCTATGGCCAGTTCCATATGGACAAATAATATTATTTTTCTGCATTTTGTGCTGGCCGACCTGATGATTCCCACGACTGAATCCCTTCCTCATGCTCTGCTGGCCGACTGCTGCCCTAAGGCATTAGTGCTAGCCGACTACACCAAGGGATGCTGTCATACTGGCCGACAGCCCCTGGTCAGGCTGTTGGGCTGGTCGACAGGCAGTGGGCTTGAAATGGGGCAGCCAGTCGGCTGCCCAAGCCTACCAATGGCTTGGATGAGGCCCCTAGCCCAAGGCAAACTAAATGATCCTAATGCAAACCTAATGCTAAGGCTGACACTACATGCTTCTGAATGATGCTTTCTCTAAGTGGGTTAAGGGGACTGACATTTGATTGACCTCTAAAGCTCAGAGATTGGCCTACGTAGCTCGTGCCTGACTGTCCCTGGACTGAGGGCTCACAATGGGGTCACGACGTACGACAAATAATCCTAGAAAAGGGTATAAATGCTGCACTGATGATCATGCCAGTGTGTCACTGTGTACCCCAATGCAGGGTGCACGTGACAGAGAACCTAGCGCTCTGATACCATGAGAGAAAGATTGAAGGCAGCAAGTGGAAGCAAAGGAGAGACTTGGAGCAGCTAGCAATGATGACCGAGGAAAAAGTCCATGACAAGGAAAAGCGCCTAATAAAAATGGGAAAAATATGCAAAAATATCAGATAAATATGCTGAATAAGAGGGGGCATAAAAGGGATCAAACGGGGCTGGAGATGATCATTCCAACAAGAAGGTCCTCTCCCTCCATACCATATTCTTGGTTGTTTCTCATGGCTGAACTAGTTTTTCCTTAGTAGAATTTGATTTGTGCTTGGGCTTCCTTTTGTGGTACTATCCCTAGTAACTTTACTGTGGACGACTGCTCTTAGAGATGGGTAGGATGATTTTGTTTAGAGGCTTTTATTTCAATTTTACTCATGAGGGCTGATTTTTGTGCATAGAGTGGCTATGCAAGATAGGGGAGAACAAGATGTAGGAGCACAGTATTTTCAGATACTTTGTCAGATTTTCTCGTTAATGGCCTCTCAGTGTGAGAGGCTAGGTTAAGATCAACTGTACTCTATTTTGGTTATATATGATCATTAGCTTCATAAGTAAATTTACTTCCATGCGATCTTGTCTGTATGAGTGAAGACTCAATCATGAACAACCTATTATTTGATAACTAATTTTTGCTGAAAATGAGCATTTCAGGCTGTCTTGAAGCAATTCACTGGCTACACAGGCTCGCAGGGCCCTGATGTCTTTGCGGATGAAGCACAGCTTCAAAGGCACCAACAGTTAGAAAGGCTCTACATATCTACAAGAGCAGGAAAGGTATGAACGTATTGCACAGATCATGGCTTTCACACTCTAGACATTGCATGACATTTTCTCTTTTTCTTTCCTCAAAATGGTGTATAATTGTAAATAGACGGATTGTTCATGCAGCATTTTCAAAGAGAAATTGTGAGGGGCATTGAAGGTTTCATCTCCGCCGGCTCAAAACAGCTTGAAGTCTGTATGTGGCCTGCCTAGCATAAGCTTTTACACCCCCAACTCCCCCTCCTCCAAATGTGCACGCCCAGCCCCCCTGTGTGGATGCACACAAAAATACACCAAAAAAACCCTCACTAAACTTCCATTTGTTCTTACATAGCCCACTCACTCTTTTCTCTGTTCAACTTTCTGTAAGTTTCTAACGCAAAAGCTTATTGTGGTGTTTTTCTTTGGGCTTTACTTGCAGGTACAAAGTTGTCAGAAGATTGTTGCAAGTATGCGACGGACGGACCTAATTCAACGGGAACTCTTGCACGAGCTTCTAATGTTTTCGGCAACTCAGTCCTCCAAATGGAGAAAGAAAGAGAGACTTTGCACCGTGCTCTTGGAACTCAGGTTAATTCAATGTTTGGGTGCTTTGTTAATCTCTTTTACGTGCTACTTTGTTCTATTTGTTAGTGTCTTTACATGTTGCTTGCTGGCCGGCAGATGGGGTGGGGAGGGAGGGAGGGAGGGAGGGTTGTACGTACAATCTGCCAACATCATCTTTGGCAATTAGTACACATTTTCAGTGCATGTCTGCAAGCAGTGGGGATATTCTCCCTTCAATGTCGCATGCATCTTGCACTTGGATGCCGTGGACATGATTGTACATAAAAAAGTGCAAGACCTTGTGGTCGGACACCTGGCCTATTGTGAGTTTTCGTCCAGGGACGTGTAAGCTAGCGTGCCACTGCAGGTGTGTCAGGGTCAGTTGTGCACGTCCTGCACACATTAGTTGTGCACATCTTGCACACATATGTAACCCTCTTGAACGATGTAATGGCGTCAAGGTGTCCTGTACACTCACGATGGTTATTAGTGGTGTGAACATAGACCCTTTTTACCGCCTAGACCCTACAAAAGTCCTTTCTAGAGTCCTCGGTGCGCATGCAAGTCACCATGTAGTTGCTTGTACAATCACATATCTATAAATTTAAACTCACAATCTCAGCTGGTGGGGTTTTGAGTGCCTTCACATATGGAGCAGGCATGTTGTAACATGCTAAGTGGAAGCGTGTTGATTATGTTGATCAGTACATGCGCATGCCTCGCTGTACTGATCCACAGCCCTAAGCCTGATTGAGAACAAGATGCTGAAATATACATGATTAAGACAGAGGAGAGAGAGAGATTGGTGTCAGGGTTTTCTTGTATTTATATTGTACAAAAAGGTGGCTTAATGAATGTACATGGTCAGGCCCTTGGTCAGCTCCAAAGGGGTGACTTTTGGCCCCTTTACATGATATCTATTGACTTATATGCTAGATGAATGATATGACTTGATGCTTTTATATGTGTGGGAGATGCTGGTGGACCAGCTTTGGACAAACATTTAGGAATTTAATCCCATAAAATGCTGCACTTTGCTGCCCATGCTGCTGACCATCTCCTGATGCTAGGCTGACTGGGTACACAGGTCCCTATGCTGGCTGCTGCTGCCGCCGACAAGTTCCCATGCCTCTTCCCATGCTGATGCTGATGCTGATGCTGTGGTGATGATGATGTTGTGGGTGCTGATGCTGAAGATGAGGAATTTAATCCCATAAAATGCTGCACTTTGCTGCCCATGCTGCTGACCATCGCCTGATGCTAGGCCGACTGGGTGCACAGGTCCCTATGCTGGCTGCTGCTGCTGCCGACAAGTTCCCATGCCTCTTCCCATGCTGATGCTGATGCTGATGCTGATGCTGTGGTTGATGATGTTGATGTTGTGGGTGCTGATGCTGAAGATGATGGTGTTGATGCTAATGATGATGAAGATGCCGATGATGTGCTGTGCTGATGATGACCTAATTATTGACTTAATCAAGGATTAAGACTGTTCATGCAGAGGATTATGCCATGGCACGGGCGTGCACATGACATTCCCTCTTGCTAAACTTGATTACGGGGTGGACGCTCTGTCATCCTTTCTCCCTGCATTGCTACTATCTTTGACCTGCTACTTTGACTTTGACTTTGATTGATATTTTTGTTTGAACACCTTCAGTCTTGATCTCCACTTCCAAGTCTTGCTGAAGAACTGAGCATCTATTCTATTGCTGCTCCCATGCTTGCTTTTTCCTTTACCGTAACACAATGGTGGGTCACCAACCGGAACTGATCATGCTTGTTGCTAGGCCGTTGGAACTGATCTGAGAGTTATCTGAGAGCTTAATGGTGTACTGGCTATGCGTACATATCCTCAGGGAATGCTTCCTCTGGCTTCGTCTGTTACAGACCACTCCATTTGCTACCTTGCTGCATTCTTCTGTTTGATGTGTGCACCTTCCTTGGGACTATGCTGCTTGAATGCTCTGATACCAATGTTGCATGCGCGGAAGCCTTCTTGTACTTATTTATAGCCCTTGTTAAGATTTTATCTTAATTAAACATGATTAAAATATCTTAATTCTTAAATACTTGAGTAAACATGAGGCAAAGAGCAGAAAGCTGTGTTGTTTACAGTGAGACACAGGGCCTTGTTAAATAGGGCCTGAAGAGGTACAAATGAAGAGGCACATCCCTGATGAAAGGGTATGACCTCTTGAATGAATAGTTATGTCCTTTGGACGTAGAGATATGTCCTTTGATCAATAGATGTGTCCCTTTGAAGAGATATGTCCTTTGGTGATGACCCATGTGATAGGTTGTGACCCTTCATTGGTGTCCCTTCAATGATTAAGAGTAATTAGGGATAATTAAGAGTAATTAGGGCGTCACAATCGTGACATTCCCTCCCACTTAAAATAAGACTCCGGCTAAAGAAGAGACTTCTGCTGAAGATCTTCATCATTAGGCCATTTATGCTTGTGGTGAAGCTTGCAGCGGCACAATCTGCATATCCGCTCAGCTCTGGGAACCCGTGCCGCTCTCCCAGCCTCTATCTCTAGCTGATGTGATGAGACTCGTACATGGTTAGGCCCTTGGTCAGCCCCAAAGGGGTGACCTTTGGCCCTTTTACATGATATCTACCGACGCATATGCTAGATGAATGATGAAAAATGACTTGAATGAATTGAATTATGACTTGATGCTTTAATATGTGTGGGAGATGCTGGTCGGCCAGCATATGCTGCTGTTGGCCAGCTTTGGACAAACATTTAGGAATTTAATCCCATAAAATGCTGCACTTTGCTGCCCATGCTGCCGACCATCTCCTGATGCTAGGCCGACGCTGCACTGGTCCCTATGTTGGTTGCTGCTACTGCCGACAGGTTCCCATGCCTCTTCCCATGCTGATGCTGATGCTGATGCTGTTGCTGTTTCTGTTGCTGTGGTTGATGATGATGATGCTGCGGGTGCTGATGCTGAAGATGATGGTGTTGATGCTAATGATGATGATGATGACCTAATTACTGACTTAATCAGGGATTAAGACTGGTCATGCAGAGGATTATGCCATGGCACGGGCGTGCATGTGACAACATGCATGGAGAGAAGGAACATTGGGAGAAGCTCAAGATATTTCTTTAAGGAACATTTGTCTAGTTAATTGAGTTTTTGAACAGTTTATATGAATCATAATGACTTCCCTGATGAAGACTTGTTCATCACTCCTATGAATCATGATGACTGCCCTTATGAAGACTCGTTCATTACTCTTTTACTGGATCTTGTTAAAGGCTTTCTGAGTTGATCCAGTGTTGGCATTTGGTGTGCTAGGTAGCAGAGCCCTTGAGAGCTATGGTGATGGGTGCTCCTTTGGAAGATGCAAGACATTTGTGCCAACGATTTGATCGCCTCCGTCAAGAAGCAGAAGCTCAGGTTTCATTACATTTTTTGTTTGTATATTACAAAGAGCAACATTTGGTGTACAATGTGACTTATCTAGAGTTTGTTTTCTTTTGGGTTTCCTCTGGAACCAGGCAGTTGAGGTCGCTAGAAGACAAGTGAAGTCAAAGGAGGCAGGTGGAACTGTTGAAAACACCTACAAGCTGCAAGGAGCAGAAACAAAGCTAGCAGAGCTTACATCAGCAATGGCAATATTGGGAAAGGAAGCAGAGGCTGCGATGATTGCTGTGGAGGCTCAACAGCAGCGTCTTACTCTTCAACGTCTCATTGCGATGGTATAAAGGCACATCTCTTTTATGTTTCAAGATATAGAAGAATCTCATGGTCCTTTTTTTGAGACTGCAAACAGCCTTGGACCGATTCGTGGTGAAAAGAGTGTTAATGGTTGGTCAGGGCATATCCATGATTCCATGGTATCATTTGTGGGCCGGTTAGCTACATTGAGCAGCCCATTTGTGTATGCTCTCAAATGAATGGGTTTGTGAGTGGGCACGCTGATTTCCTGATGACTCAGGAAATTATTATTGGCTAATTGTGGTCAAATCGAAGATCTCTGTGAGGTTGGCCATCATAGACCAGGGTTTGAACAATGGTTTTTGACCAGTTCTGGTACACTTGCTGCAGTTATGAACAGTCTGGCCATCTTCGACCAGCCTTGAGACCAAGGTTTGACACTTGCTATATGAAGACTGTAGATTAGCCATGGTTATTATTTTTCTTGCATCAAAAGGCTGCAGATCTACCACTGCTATTTTATTGTGAGAGCATCTGAGACTACGGCTTGGGAGTATTTTGGTATCTTGAAACCATGAAAGAGAAAAATGTATTCGGGAATATGTAGATGTGCTTACGAGATCTGTGATACTAGTTGGTTGATGTACTCTTATCCACTAATTTAAAAAATTGTTTGAATAAAAATTTCAGGTTGAAGCTGAACATGTATATCATCAGCGTACTGAAGAAATTCTTCATCATTTGCACATGCAGGTGCAGTGTACATAGATTTCTTGAACTTTTTGGTGGAATTTAGTTGATGTATGGGAATTTTTAGATTGCAAAGAGTCGGGTATTTTGTGAAAGAGGGCACACCGAGAGCCAATATTCCATTGAAGTGTTATTTTTTTCTGTATGGATAGATGGTTGCTGAGCGTCAGCGAAGCGAAGTTACTCCATCGATTCGTGCATTGCCTGAGTCATATATGCCACCACCATCGTATGATGAAATCAAGTCAAACGGACCAGATTCTATCATGCCCAATGCTGGAGCAACTGCAACTCAAAAAGCGATGTTTTTCTTGGCAGAGGTAATTCGATTTTAATACTGAGGCTTCTTTTTTTTGTTGAGAAAGAGCAATATGCCATATTAGCTGTTGGGGTTCAAGCTTGCCCACCCGAGTGAGTAATGTGAAGCAATAACCACCTGGACATGGGCCTGCTGACATATTGAAGGTGCTTACACTTTTTTTTTGGATGTTCATTTAAAGTTTCTGGAAACCGTTTGCTGCAAGGCATGACACTAGGCTTGGGAATGGCTCCCTGATCCATACACTTTCACATGTTCCACTTGCTTTTGTAAAAAGTTTATACCTTGAGTAGTTGCTTTTGTAGTCACAATTTGGTACCTGTGTGGAGGTGTCTTGGTCTTGCCACCTGAAGGCATCACAACTTGTGGCCAAAGTGGCCACAACGGAAGCTTGTGGGGATTTGAACTTGCGACCTCCGCTCCCCAAGTGACAAGCTACGACTAGGCTACGCGCCTGTCGGCGTGCTCCAATTGCTTTGTGATCCTCTACATGTGTTCCAGGAAAGAAAATGTTTCCCTTTGGCTGCTATGTTTGGTTCCTAATAGCGAGTGTTTCTCGCGCATTATTCCCCAAGTTCTATAAGGTCAACAACTCAATCACTTTCAAAGCTTGTGAAAGGAGAAGCAAAGGCTTGACTGAGCAATCCAAATTTCCAAATGTGCGGTAAGTGGAATTCATAACACTTTACTCTTCAATAGTATGGAGTGGTTAAGTGGAGTTGTCCAAAAAGCTGAGTTGCTCTTCAACAAAGGCACTTGCCGGCTTGGCTCTTGAAGAGGTATTCGGTGCTCACAAGCTGGGTTTTTTGCACTTAAAGTCAAATCAAAACAAATGGGTTTCAAATCAGCAAATTGTGTATTTGTTAGAGTCCTCAAAACTTGGCATGGGGAAGGTCCCTGATCTCTTTCTCACAGTTCTTCGCAAGAGGACAAGTAGATGAGATGGCTGAACTCTGGGCTGAATTGGACCTCTTGAGGTAACATTGGCAAAACCAAGGTCATGATTTTTTATACAAGCCATGACAAATTGTAAGTGTAACATTACCATCCAAGTGTATGGCTAGAGCTTGGTCATGGCCTAATCTGGGTCTTGATCTCTATCAACTGGAGATTTGAGCAATCTACTGACTTATATAGAGGCTTGAAGTGGGGAATTGAAAAAAAAAACTAATTGAAGCAGTCTTAAGTTACTTTACGCTGAGCCCTATATTTGTAAGCCTAACCTCGTAAAAAAGCTAGCGTAGTTATGTCCTTACAGCACATGACATTGAATGACTGTAGCCACATCAACCCACTGCTAGCATTTTCAAACTTCTACAAATGGTAACTTGCATTGTGTGGTTGAAGGAAGGATCTTGTTGATTTACAGCCTTTACAGTGGACCACTTTTAGTGGTGGTTCATGTCTTGTTTACTTCAACAGACTATCTTCGCTAGCTGCTCAATGTCTCAATTTGAGATTTGCATATTTCAATGTCCAATGCCTCTTTTTTGGCCTCCAGTTCTATGTTGCATTTTGGTTTTTAGGCACAGCTGACTAGGACCTTCAATCCCTGTTGAAGTACAATGAAACACAGGTTTTTCGAAATGCTTTTCATTAATAGATAAAGCTCTTTGCTACCAGGGCTTTTTGTAGATGCAGTTGTTATATTTTTTGGTATTTTGTTCGCAGGTCATTCATTCTTTTGAGGCAGAGGCACCCGGGGAGCTTTCTTTGACAGCCGGTGATTATGTGGTGGTTCGTCAAGTGAGGATCCAATCTTTTCTTGCTATCTTTTCCTGTTGTTAACTTTTTACCTTTTTGATTGGCAAGGATAAGTGGGAGTTGTTTAAACATTCCAAATTTATCTCTCTTAGTCTGTTAATGGAGTCGAAAAGCTCACCTATGAACAGCCAAAGAGTGGTGGAAACCGGGCACTTTTGTTTTTCTCCAATAATGCTCTGTACCTTGCCTAATAGTTCTTGCTCTTTGCAAATGGAGCTGTCACTTCCCAAAATGACCTCATCCTCTACTTCTATTCATCTCAAGAGTGTTGATCAACGTTGCCCATGAGATACTGTCAAGTGCTTTGCCAAGTTCTGCAAAGCAACATAAAGCCTTTCTCCTCTATGGCTGTGGCCTTTTGCCTGCCTCAATTATCAATCCAAGTGTAGATGTGTTCCAGTATTGAGCAATTTCACTGAAAGCCTACCTGGCTCATGGTTTGAACCTCTAGTTTTCCTGCCCATGTGTGTGCCTGCATGCCCGCCTGCCCATCTGTCTGGCCTGCATAGTATGAGGACGTTTACATATGATGTTTTCTATTTTGTTTTTTCTCCATCCGACTTTTAGTCTTATTCATATATTACTTGTACTACTGTTTGTTCTCATAAATCCTTTGGGTCTTTCGTAGACATTAATAAAAACTCTCTTTCTTTTTACACACACCCAACCAGTACAAATGACTAATGTATCCGATCAAAACAGGTAATCATATGTCGTCCTCATCAAACAGAGGACATAGCCTCAATATCCACCTCCTCCGTCAGTGCATCTCTATTTTGTTGGAGTGTGTCCGTAATCCAGAGCTAATGTGAAGAGAGTTTGTATCTCTGGGGTATGGCCGGTTGGATCTCTAGAGAGAGAAAGATAATCGTCTACAAAAGAGCAAAGGATATATAAGATTGAAATTGTCACATTACATCCATGAAGTAGTCGTATCATGGAGTAAAGATTGATATAACGATCTAGCTCAAAAAACAAAACAAAACATCCATGAGGATGATAATGCTACAATGTATACATGTAGTAACTGAAACATGTTGAGAGAAAAACTGTCTTGCTAAAAGAAAGACAGGACACAGAATCTCAATTACAAGCCCCTCTATCTAGCCAATAGGGATCATGTGTCTCCTCCACATCTCTGACCTCATCCACCAGCTGTGGTGGAGCACTCGTGTCTCCGAAGATCTCTCGAATCTGGAGCCGTAAGGAGGGTTGGCTCAGTCTTGTAGGCCATGGGCACGCTGTAATTCAGGGCTCTCTCGAACATAACCTATGGGAGGTATGGTGGACTTGTTAGACATCATCCCCTTGCTGCTTGCTTCATGTGTGGTGTCCTATTTTAGTCTTTAGGGCTGACCATGTTAGCTAGAGGGGCTAGTCACCCCTCACATCATTTACCCACCTATTTTCCCATTTTATGGAGTCATGGCATTTATCCCTAGGCGTGAGCTGGTCAGCTGCCTCTACATGGGCATATATATAGCCGGGTATACCCTCCCTCATTTTCATTGCATTGCATTGTGCCTCTTGCATGCCTTAGTGCCTCTGCATATTGGCTTGTTGCAGTCTCTCACATACGAGGTCTTCTTCCCCTCTTGCTTGGGACTTGTATTCTTGTTTGGTGATATTGAGAGCAGGTATACACCTGTGTTTCCTCTCCATCTCTCTCTCACTCTCTCTCCTGTGTTTCCACTTTCCATCTTCCGTTGTGCATTCTATCAGGACTGTGGTCGAGGTATGCAACCATGCTGGTTTTGACGCTGTCAGTATGTGCTGGCTGGTCTGTCTGATTATTGATAAGGTCATCTCACTCGGGGGATTACCATGGTTGTCATTGAGTGTCTCCTTCCGAGACTGGCTGAAAGAAACTAATGATGGGTGGCTGTGAAGTGTTCGGGGCATGGGTCTGGGCCTCCCTATATAGGTAGTGTCTATGTCAGCACAACTTCATCTGGTATAGTCCGGTCCTGGAAGTCAATGTCTTTGGACAATGAGCCAAAACCATCTCCGATTAGACATAATCTCTCATAGGACATAGGGCATCTGAAAAAATAGTGCGTTATTCCTTACTTCTAGAGTGGAGCAGAGTCTCCAATGATTGTCCTCCCTGTGCCCCTCCCTTGCAATGCCCTCTCTCACAATGCCCTCTGCTTGCCCAATCTCCACTCAAGCGATTGGAAGAGACTTGGGGAGAGAAAGAAAGGTATATTAACATCTACAAAGACAAAACTGTCTATGAGACAAAGAGTGACAGTGAATCCAAGAACTGTATCATGGAAAAAAGATAAACAAACAGCTACTTAAACAAAATAGTCATATGAGAGAACTACAAAGTAGGCCTGGAATGGCTGAAGCATGTGGTGTGATTAAATAGGTACATGACCTCTATCTGGTAAAAGGAAGGTCTGTGCATAGTCCGGCATAGGGGAGCATATGATTGTCGAGAGGCTCGCCATGTCCACCATGAGAAAGAAGAAAGAAAGAAAGTTGTATTAACGTCTTCAAAAGGCCAAAATGACCTATGAGACCAAAAGGTTACATCATATCCATGAGGTACATCATCCTGGGTACAAAATAGTAATAAAGAAAGATAACAAAAATCTAGAACTATAAAATCTGAGAGAGAGAGAATGTTATATTAACGTCTACAAAGGATGAGAGAGAGAGAGAGAGAGAGAGAGAGAGAGGAGCTTCATTAACATCTGCTGAGGGCCAAGATGACCAATGAGATCATGTGCAAACATGAAGACCATGGAGGTCTTGAGCTAAATCTGTAGTACTGAAAAGGGATCATTGAAAGGAAAGAAAAGGAAATGAAAAACCCTGCTTATCAGCTGGTGAACCTCTGATGTCTGGATGTGCATTGGTTATACAAGTGGAGGCTTGATTGGTTTTGGAGGGAGAAGAGAAAGAAAGAAAGGTACATCGGTTGCAAGCGAAGGTGGGTATTTTGCGAGGGGGGAGAGGGGAGGGGGTGTTGGGGGGTTGTGTGGGTGGGGAGAAATTTCTTTGCTACATCCTTACAGGTTTCTCCAACTGGCTGGTCCGAGGGAGAATGCAAAGCAAAGTGTGGTTGGTTTCCGACGTCACATGTGGAGCGGCGTCAGCGAGCGCCAGCAAGTAAAGTAGTGGAAGCTGGCTCACTTCTCTGAATTCTTACTGCTCCAGCAGGGTTCCAATGTTCCTCTGGACTCTTCGTTGTGGGGCTGTCTAGCCTTTATTGTTTCGCAGTGTAGCTAGTAGGTTACTGTTATTAGAAGTCTACTGACATGCCACCAGGTCTGCTGAACAGTGTTGAGCTGCTGACATCTATGTGGTGTGTATGTAATTGAGAGCTTAAGTAGTCGTTAAAGCATGCTGTACCTTCCACTTGTAATTAAAATGACTACTCTATTGATCAATACATGGATTGCCCTTACCAACTATGTGAATGCTGTGAGATGTTAGGTTATGCATGGGCCTGGTTCACTGTCCTTTAGTTCTGAACTCATCCATATTAATACCATAGTAGCTTGATAGAAATTTTATTTTGATAGTGCATTTTTGTGCTTAGAGCTTCATTAAACATTCAAGAGGACATCTTATCATTTGTGTGTTTTGTGAAGAATGGATAATAATGTGTGGGTTGGTAGGGGGACAAGGTAGTTGTAGGTGCATGTACCTGTGTGTGCCATGAGATGCGAGAAGTGAAACAACTGTGATACCCATCATGAAATATGCAGGTTATGTGCATGGGCAATGTGCAGAAGGGGTGCCCATGTGAGTGCCATGAGATGTGAAGTGAAAAAATTGTGATGTCCATAGTGAAATACGTGCATGGGCAATGGGTGACAGGTGTGCCTGTGTGGATGCACTTCTCCAACACAAGGACTTCTCTAACATAGCTACTTTATTGGACTCTTTTTGCTACTTTCTTCGACATTTACTTAACCTTTTCTTGGGGAGTCAAGATCAGTAGAGTGTTTGAGGTATGACAACATATTTGCCCCCACAATTGCAAGGGAGCTGTGTGGCTCAAGGGACGTGGCGTTGTCGAGCCTGTTGTATAGAGGCGTGTGAATCAAGGGGTGGTGTGGTCAAAGATGAGGCCACGAAAGGTTCCTGCTAATTGTAGGATGGTTTAGGTAATGGGTCATACCATGGACTAGGCTTGCACTCGCCACGGTCTCCCCATCTAGACATGTATTTGGAGGGTTATAGGTGATGTAGCTTAATGCATGCTCATGAAAGAACAATGCCTATGCGTCTAATACATGAAGAGCCCATGTATATGTTGCAAGTGATGTGCATGGGCAATGGGCAAAAGGTGGGCTCGTTTACAAGCTTCTTCCAATGAAACTCCAACACTATGCTTTCTTTGACTCTTACACACGGTTCGAAATAGAAAATTAGTGGTTGATGTGTAACGCGACTTGTCGCTAAGGCAACTGGGAATGAGATTGGGTTGTCCGTGAGAATTTAGGACAACCAGGTTGGTGAGTAAATTGGTAAATCGCACACTAGGAGTGGCATGCCAGACATTGCCGATTGGATCTAAGTGCCTGTTGAGCCTCTTATTAAAATGTGAGTGGCTATTCAATCCCTTGCTTGAAGTATGGTGATGGCGGCAAAAAGAAGGGAAGCATTATGAGGTGTCCGTGGGTTGGGGGTGAAATTTTGGAATGCTAGACACTACCGACCTTGGGCACACAGCATTTCTATGACATTTTGGACATATGTACCACGCTTGATTAGCATGGGTGTAGGCAAGTTTTGTGCCGCGCCAAGGGAGACAAAGAGCAAGGTTGACTGAATTATTGCATTGTGTGAAGATTGTCATTTGGGTGCATGGATCCGATGGGTCCATGGACCGCAATTGGGATGCCCATGTGATTAGGCAAGATGGAAGATTCTCCGATGGCATCTTCACAAAGTCCCAACGTGCTAGACGCAGATGGAAGGCTAGTAGCCCTTCTGAGTGTGCAAACGCTAGAATTGTGCTTCATGGATGGAAAGAGGGCTGGATTGAGCAAGAACAAAACTCAATGAAGAAGAGACCAAGCAAGACAACCGGATTGAAGGCAAACATGCAAGGTGTTAGCATGGTGCATGGATGTTGTGTGTAAGAATGGGATCCAATGTCAAAGTGCCTTGGTAAGGTGCGATGGAGATAGAGGATGTGATCAAAGAAAGGCATGAGTGCAAGGATAGATGCCGAATGGACCACAAGACAAGGACTATCTAGGTACACGTGCTTGAGTGCCACAGTGGCAAAGGATATGGCATTGTCCACTATGATGTGTGCACGAAGGTTCCTTGTGCATAATGAATTAGTCCTTAGGTGTTTTGTAAGTTCAAAGTCATTATGTGGTAAGTTTGTGTTCGGAAAGTGCACAATCGTTATGTGGTGAGTTCGTGTTCGAAAAGGATTTGGGACTGTCCGAGAAGATGCATTTAGACTCTTTGGGAGAGTACCTACAAACAACACTACTTTACCCCCTATAGGGAGTGATCTATCCACTCAATGGGGAGACAAATTAAGCAATAAAATAAGGGTGAAGTGGTTACTTGCGCTTACCAACTTGTCGAGAAGACGGTGTGGTGTTAATAGTTGCCGGAATGCTGGTAGTGGCAAGCCGGATGAGGGCCTTTTCTCGCTGATTACTTTGTGCCAGTGATGGGGTTGCCTTGTTGTCGGCATCGATGATAGTGTGGAAGAGGCAGGGGTCTCCCTTTCTCTCAGCTTTGAGAATCATCTCTTTTTCTCTAGCTCTCTTACCTCGTACCCAATCTACACAATTCAAAAAGCACATGGAGTAAAGTCAAAGCAAGATGTGGAGTGCTCTCTCCAAACAAGCATTATGGCATACCATACTTGGAGAAATCTTACATAGGGTGGTCAGTGTCTTCTCTGAATATACAATCTCAAGCCTTAGAAGATCAAATAAATGTTGCATCACGCTTGCAATCGACTTCACGTGCAACATCCCTCTTATGTTACTGTCCCCGGACAGGTTGATAAGAAGGCCGCCAATTATCCGAAACGTTAAAAGTTAATACTATCGGTAATTCGACATTAAATTTTCCATGCAAGCCGTAGCCCAATAAAGCTTGTAGGGACTTGACAATCTTTTTGGGTGCACCTTTCAGCTCGAGCGATCGCTAAGGCATACATTTGAAGTGGTAATGTATTAAACAATGAATGTAAAAACTAAGATTGATTACTTACACAATGAATGTAAAAACTAAGATTGATTACTTACACCTTAACTACTGTGCTGCTACCTAGTTCCAATGGAGATCTAACTTACGTTAATGTATAAAGTTAGCGAAGGATATTGACATTTTTTATGAACACTATTTTCCTTCCATTCCTACATGGAGTTATCGCTTCTAGCCTTGTCCTAGGTACATTTCAAATATACACTCAGGCATGAAGGCTCGTTGGAGATACCTGCAAGGTCGGGGGTACGATGGGTCGTGCCATGCGATAGGCTTGTGCTTGCCAGGTCCCTCCACATCTAGAAATGTACCTAGTGGGTTGACGGGGATGAGGTTAGTTGTAGGTGCAAGTGTTTGTGTGTGACGTGAGATGCAAGCAATGAAACAATATGGATCCGAATATGGATGCCCATGTGATTGGACAAGATGGACGATTCTCTGGTGGTATCTTCATGGAGTCCCAGTATGCCGAGCACAGATGCAAGGCTAATAGTCTAATAGTCCTGTGCAGACGTCAAACTTGTGCTTCATGGATGGAAAGAGGACTAGATTGAGCAAGAATGAGACTCAATGAAGAAGAGAAGCTAAATAAGACAACTAGATCGAAGATAAACATGCAAGGTGTTAGCATGGGACATAGATATTGCGGACAAGAATGGAATCCGATGTCAGAGTGCCTTGATAAGGTGCAATGAAGACCGTGGATGTGGTCGGCAAAAAGCATGAGTGCGAGGATGGGTGCCCGATGGATAACAAGATAGGAATGACTATTCGTGTATATGTGCCTAAGTGCCAATGGCAAAAGTATGCGGCGACGTCTTCCACGAGAGGTGCACACGAAGGTTCCTTGTGTGTAATGAATTAAGTCCTTGGGTGTTTGGTAAGTGCACTGTCGTTATGTGCTGAGTCCATGTTCAAAAAGGATTTGGGTTTGTCCGAGAATCTGTATTTGGACTTTCCGAGAGAGTACTTACAAACAACTAGCTGTACCAGCTCTACCCTTCGTGGGGAGTGATCTATCCACTCAATTAAGGAGTAAAAGGAGGGTGAACTGGTTACCTGCACTTACAGACTTGCCGAAAAGACGTGGATGCAAGGGTTGTAGTGATCATCGCTTGCTCGAATGCCAGTACGGTAGCACTGATAGCAGCCGGACGAGGGCTTTTTATCGCCAATTGCTTTAGTTGATGACTGGGTTGCCTTGTTTTGTCAACGTTGGTGAATGATGTGGAAGAGACCAGGGTCTCTCTCTCTCTCTCTCTCTCAGCTTTGAGAATCAATCTCTTTCTCTCTAGCACTCTTACCTCGTATCCACTCAACAATCTCTTCAGCCATATGGATTGTCGTTGTGTAGGGGTTCTAGGTACTTTGGAACATAGACAAAGCAAGCACTAAGTGAAGTTCAAAAAGTACATGGAGTAAACCAAACCGGGATATTGTCAGGTGTGCATTGTCCTGCACATGAAGCAGTGCCAGTCCGCGCTGTGAGTCTCCCTCTGGAATGATGTCAGATGTGCTGTGTATCTGGTTTGCAACTGGATGCCAGGCCTCTGTAGGCATGTAGGTTGCATGTAGAGATGGGGCCAGCCCATAGGGCTACCCCAGTGAGAAGGTTTTGCATTTGCACTTGTATTATGGGCATGGGGGAGGTGTAGAACCACCCCCAAGGGGCCAGGAGGGCCCAAGCCTTGCCCACCAGCCAAGGCAAGGGCTGGGAGGGCTGTCGGCCAGCTCCAGAGCTTCTGGACAGGCAGCCGACAGAGATTAAAGCCCTAAACAGCAGGCGGCCAGATGTAGGGGCAGTCCCCACACCCATGCGTAGCATGCCCAGCAGCCAGGGTGCTGCCCAGAAGCATGCGCAGAATGGCCAGATTATTGCCTAGTGTGAAGGCAGCAGTTATTAAAGTGTGAAAGTATTTTATTAGGATGGTTAGCTTGCCTCCTCATGCGTGTATGTGGCGGGTTCGACGCTACAGTATTGCACCTCTTTTTTTTGGACTTTATTTGTTTTTTTTAAGTATTAAAAACAACCAAGGCAAGTTCCCATGCCCATGCCCACCCTAATTGCCCATGTGAACCTTGCCTATGGTTATGGCCTTCAAAAAGAAATTTGTCATCCCAAGACTCGAACCCATAACCAAAAGGTTGAGAGGAGAAAGCCTTACCAAGGCACTAAACAAAACTTCGTGTCAAATACTTTGCAGAAATGATATATATTCTCAAATAAGCTTTAAAAAGCCTTTTCTAGCAAGCCCATGACCAGCAGGCGCCCTAGTTTACTATATTTGTCCAAGTTCACTGTGCGCGATCCTACGACCTCACCCCAATTTTCGTGTCCCTTGTCCCCCACCCTAGATCCCATGCTCGGCACTTAGTCCCATCACCATGCCCTTAAGTGCTGAGACTGAACCAGCGCACGAGGCTTGGCACAAATCCCAAACTCAAATGTGACCTGAATTTTTTAGGAAATAATAAGGCACATCAACAAAAGATCAAAAATTTCCAAATCATAAACATAACTGTGGGAGGGTGTGTGCATGTGGGTCCTGAATGTGCATGAGTGTGTGTAGGTGCGCGCACCTACATGTGCTAATGTGTGCATGTGGCAAATGTGTGTGCACGGTGCGCGTGCTAAAGTGCGCGCACTCAGATTCCCTCATTATTAGTTCTATGATTGGCTCTGGGATGGGGTCAAGGATCGGCTCAGGCAAGGTCAGTGGTTCATACTCGACCACTTGCTCAAATATCGGCTCTCGTCCAGCCTGTACCTTCCTCACAAGCTCTTGGGGTTGCTTCACTCTCTTTCTCCAATACGCGGTTGGGGTACTCCTTGAGTTTTTTCAGAAGGTATTCGCAGTCAATGGGTTTCTTTTCCTTGGGAAGAGCTGGTTTGCACAGGAGATCGCTCGTTGTCTCCATGAGGGAGGCAGCTTCGGAGCTATTGTTTGGACCACTTTCAATGGCGATCATGATGTCCTTGCCCTTGATATAACTGATCGTGCATTGCGTTTCTACATGCTCTTCGAGGACTTCTTCTTCTGGACCTTTGGTTCTGGTTTATTAGTCTTTTTAGGGGCTACAACCTTGGGGCTTGTGCCTCTGGCTCTGGGGCTACTAGCCTTGAGGTTGAAGCTTGAGCTTTCTTCTTCTTTGTTGCCTTGGATGTTGCCCTCAACTTGGTTTCTCAACATGGTTTGGAGCCTTGTGATTAAAGGGGAGCTGCATAAATAAGTCCCACCTTATATACTTAACAAGTTAAGGCTCGTCGAAGTGGTTGATGCCCCTGCCACACCATTGGGGTGATTATCACTCTATTGGGACAATCCTTGAAGGCTTGTTCGAATCCACACTTGTAACATGTGCATCTATATGGAATGACATTGGAGTTTGGCACTAGATTCAAGGATGGAGTTGGGGTACTTGGTGCAATGATGGCTCTATAAGGAGGCCTCGAACAAAGAGGTATAATCTATGGCTCTAGACATCTATATGAACCATACGACTCATAGCTATGAATCATACTACTTATATGACTCATAGCTCTCATATTCTGGATTCTTTGAGTCCAATGGTAATGTCATCGAGTATTATTGTACTGGTACGATTCCAAGAGGAATTGGTTGGGGTGATAATACTAGAGGTGAGTATGGCATCAGTGTGGCAGTCTATCCATACCTCACAGTATAGGGTTTTGATATGTAGGCCCTGTATTATGCATAGATTGAGGAGCATTTGGTATGGGCAATAGAACTAGTGGTTGATTTGGTGCTAGGAGCATAGGCTATATTTTTGGGTTTCCCTAGTACTAACAATGAGATGTGTCATGGTTCTCATGGGTGGACAATGAGCACACAAAACTACTCTTCATGAGAATAGATGTGGGTATCCTGCTTGAGGTGATGTTGGTTGGGCCCTGCCACTGCTGTTACTGTTGCTTTTTTGCTAACTCGTCCATGCTTATGTCCTTAACTAGGACTCTAGTTGGTGTGCTAGTAGGGCACCTGATGAGGCTTTGGATGATGCATCCCGTACCTCTTGATTCGAGTGGATGACTTCTACATCCTTGTCGTCCACGTTATCCACTAGGTCTATTGCCTTGGGGATAGCACTCACATTAAAGATGTAGTGCCTAGAACTATAGAGATGGTTGTGCAACCTCTTGCTCTTGAGACCGATCATAAATCAATCGATGGTCGTGCGATAAGTCATCTAGTCTCTCGTGTGGATACTACATCTGATATGGAGATACTTGGCTCTAGCAATATAGTCCCACATTGTTTCACCCTCCTCTTGCTTGAGGTTATAGATCTCGGTGATATGGCTCCATTTAGCTCCACTGGGTGAGAATTCCACCATGAAAGACCTCATACTAGTTGGCCTTTTCAAAAGTGGATTGAAGTGACCTAAACCACTTGCTTGCTTTGCCTTTAAGACAAAGTCCGAATGAGCAAATCTTTATGGGATCATCAATCTCACCAAGATCTTGGTAGGATCATCAATCCATCGATGGCCTAGTAAATTTGATTGAGCTTCTCTAGGTACTGAATGGGATCTCTAGCTCCATCTAATTTGGTCATCATCCTTGAGATGTGGATTGGCTTTGTTTTCCCCAACTCTGATGCTCTAGGTGCTATGTTCGTCTCACAACCCCCCTTCCCTTTTCAAACACCATCCTCTCATCATGTCTTCTACGTATTCATGTGGCAGTGTAATCTAAGAAGGTGGTGGTGCAAAACCTCTATTTTAGGGTATAGGATATCTTGCTCTATGGGTTGGATTGTAGGGTTTCCAATGGCATTGTCTTCTTACCCCTCTCCATGTTCCTTGTTCTTCTTCCAAATGGAGAAGAACTAGAACTTGGTCCCATCATAAAGGTACTTCTATAGTGGGCTCCTATGGAGAGCGGGACTCTTGCTTGCAATGTGTGTGTTTGCTCTTGTGTGTATTATAGAACATTATCCCTAGTGGTGGTACAGAAAAAGAGACATGTCATGTTTATCATAACTGTGATTATTAGCTTGCTTGTTGGTCATGGTCTACTTTGGATATATCCAACTTAGGATTGATACCAAATGTTTGAAACATTATGGCATCTGACATGGTTTGACCGCTTACTGTATGATGGGAAAAAACCTTGAGGTTCATGGTCTTGCTCACTTGAGTTGCACCCAAAAACAAGACAACTGAATGCGTTCTTTATAAAATTTAAGGCGATATTTATAAAGCAAGGTTGTGAATACAAAGCTCGAAGGCTATTGGGGTTGCTCCTGTTTCCAAGGGGTCTACTATTCCTCTACTCACATTTGTGTTTTCTTGGCCCATTTTCTCCCAAAGATTCTTGCTTGAGGTGGATAGGAGTATAGCCTTCTTATTAATAACGGAGCACTTTGTTAAGTGCTATTGTGATCGAAAGCTTGGTGGGTTTGAGGAAGTGTGTTTTGATGTGTTATAAATTCATTGTATTATTGTTTTCAATACTTTATCAAGATTGGGTTCACATCAAAGGTCCTTGATGCTTTTGAATCATATATGAGAATAATTTCAGATAAGTTTTTTTACTTTACTACTAGGCTCACGTGTCCAAGTTCATGCCTCCAGGTTTACGTCTGTAGGCTCATGTTTGCAAGTTCATGTGCGTGGGGTTATATATCTAGGCTCATGTCTCTAAACTCATATCTCCACACTCACATCTACAGGTTTATGTCTCTAGGTTCACGTCTATAGGATCATGCCTTTTTTGTATGAACTCGGCTCACATACTTCCCTTGTATGAAGCGAGTATACTTGGGATACAAAAATCTAGAAATTGGGCCTATGACAGGGTTGGTGTGCAACTGTTAGTAATGTGTACTTAATTTTTTAATAATTACAAAGGACTAGAATTTTCCTTGGAATTCGTAGTTGGTATAGATTGTATGATAAGAGAATTTTCCAAGGACATGGGTAGGTATGTCCGTACGGGTCTTTATGACCATAATAATTTATCCATACTATATGAGGTATACCTATCTCTAGACTCGTCTCCAAGCTCACGCCTATAAGTTCACGTGTCCAAGTTGATGGCTCACGTGTCTAGACCCACGACTCACGTATCCAAGCTTACATCATTTTTACATGGGATTGTGGGCTCACGTCCCCTGCCCAAGAGATAATTTGGCTTGGTTTTTGGTGGTTTTGTGATTTTTTAGAGTTAATGGGGTGACATGAAGAGTTCTAATCCTAGTTAATGGGATGAGATAAAGAGTCCTAATCCTAGTTAATGGGATGAGATAAAGTTTCCTAATCCTAGTTAATGGTTGTAATACAACTACTTAAGTGTTTTTTAATTGTTTTTTAATGATTTCGTATACTTATAATCTACCAATTCCAATAATGTATAAATAAATTATGAAATGCATGAATAAAAATTGACAATCCCACTTTAATTTATCCTAATAGAGCTCAATGCTCATGTTTTTGGAGTGGATTCCACTCTAATCACAATCGCTAAACTAATTCTTGGATCAATGCAATGAAATCTAAGCCTCTTGGCCTCCAAATTTATGTAAATCAACAAAGAACTAGGGTTTTTCCCTACCAATAGATGAAAGTAGAATGCCCTAATACAGAATAAATTCTAAATGAAAATCAAACACAATCATAGCATACACATTGAATGCTCCAAAACTGTATGTTTTTTTTTGGAGTGTTAAATCTTTAACATCGAGCAACATTGGTTAATCCCAACTTGCAATGGACAGAAAAATGGAGCTAAGACCTAGGCTAGGCAATGGCACTAAATATGTTCAAGTCAAGAGCTTAGCTTAGCCTGGTCGAAACATGTGTCATTTGGGTCTTTCCTTGCAACTTTCCATTGTGGGTGACCTAGCATGTCTATCACTCATCGGTTGTCACACTAGAATGCTTCTAGCCAAAAGAGTGAAGGGACCTCTCAATGCCTATAGAGGCAATAAAATATGGTTCTCTCACAAAAAGTAGGGAAAGAAAAAGCTAATCGAATAGGGAAATTTACAGTCAAACCTATTCAACCATGCATCTAGCTAGCAAGCATGAATTTGAAAGCATACAAGCAATCAAGAAGAGGGAAGAAGGAGAGCTCACAAGAATTGTGTATTGCTTATTGTTAAAAAATAAGTGACTAGTCGGCCAAACTAAAAAATGGTATAGCCTTTACTAGTGTTAAGCAACTATGTATACTAAGTCCATAAAGTTTTCCTATTTAACATTAAGCACAGGGTAAGGCCACTTATATGTTGTAGTGTCGTCTTACAAAAGTTAAGTGTCCATTTGCATGATAAGATGGCGAAGTGCCTTACACACACACACACACATGTATGTGTAGTATGTGTGTGTATATGTACACACACACACACACACACACACACACACACACACACACACACACACGTGTGTGTGTGTATGTGTACACACACACATACACATGTATGTACATATATGTGTACATACATACATCTACATATATGGATACACACACACACACACACACACACACACACACACACACACATGTACTCATATGTCTGTGTGTGTACCCACCATATATGTACATATATGGGTATACACACACGCACAAAGATAAATAAATAAATAGATAAATATAAATATAAATATGTAACCTAACTTTTTAGGGTAAAGGAAAGCAAGCACGTGAACATGGGAAATATCATTCATGCTAACATTTTTTGTGTCTAGAAAATACAAAATTGACAACTCGAGTGGTACAATCAAGAAAGTTAAGTCAAGTTAGCAAAACTTAAAGATAATCAAAAGCTAGATGCAAGCCCTTTCTCGCTATATGAAACTGAAAGAATTATGAGTGTAAATGCAAGGGAAGATCCTCGACAACACTTATATCGCCCAACTATCATGTATCAATCAAAAAATTGAAATAAAGCCAGAACAGGCAGCAGAAGAGAAGGCATGCCACCATGGAAGCATTTGTATAACTATAGTAGCAACTCTCATTCATGTGATAGAGAGTAGCTACAATTTAATGATTGCATAGTTGAAAGAAAAGATGTTGAGTGGCCGAACAAGAGCAAAATAATGAAGCATTTGTGGTTGGAAGGCTCAACCCATCTACCTTCCAAGTATATATGCCACCTTATATGTTTTTTGAATGACAAGGCATTTTATAGGTTGTAGAGATTTCAACTAGTGTGTCATTCAAGTTGTCTTTCATAGTCTCACCATGGAGACCTCACCTTTGCAAAAAATTCCTTGCATAGGAAAAGATAAAAGTGTGCACATCTTGAAAGTCCTACACTCTATGAGGCTTTTATAGCATCATTGTGCCCGTGATTAGTTGAGATATTCTTACTTTTGGTTTGAGATCTCCCTTTGTATGATTTTATTTTACTTAATGGAAGTCTCTTTTCTAATGGAAAAAAAAAATCTCACAAATTTGATAGAGAAGGACAAAAGAAGATTTTGAGAGTAGCCATGAATCCACACCAATTGGCATTGAATCCGCAACCAACTTTTATCCCTACTATATCTACAACAAGTGAACATGTTTCTAGCCATGCACACATGTAATACCAATGCGTAATACCAAACTTAATAAGATATATAAACCAACCCAAAAAATAATATACAATACCAAACTTGAACAAGAAAGATAAACCAACCAAGAAAACTATGCAATTCAAAAATGATGTAGAATTAAGTCATAAAAAGATCAAAATAAGGTGTCTAGAGAAGATGGTAGTGTCACAAGTCATATGGATTATGGGATTGCCTAACCTCATCTCCACTTGTGTTCACAACACGCATTTTGACCTGTTAATGGAGATTCCCTAAACAAAAGGTGCCACCACATTGTCTTTCATATCAACATCCACATCAAAAATGTAAATAAGGCTATTGAGAGGCTTGAAATGCTCTCATAAGTGGAGAAGGGAGCTCATCATAGCCACGTTAATGGCTGTTAAAACCTATGATAGAAGGTTTGAGGAGGCAAAGTAAACTATAACTGCAAAGCAAAGAAAGAGTCTGCCTAGCAAACCAAAAGCTTGGAGGAAAGACAAATGGAGATGTATTGAAGATGAGGGCCTTAGTGTCGATGATGAAAATGCAGAGGGTATAACTATAGTAGTCTTGAGCAACTCGCCACCACGAAGCAGCCTTCACAGTTGATAATAGGTAGCGGTAGAGAGAAAGAAATGAGCAACTAGCTGCAAAGCTCTCAACGAGCAGCACTACAAAAAAAAAGGTAAATAAAAGACAGGTGCGACTGGTAGTCTCCATTGCCAACCAAGCAAGCAACGAAAAACAAAGCAAGCAAAGTGAGTTATGTGGTGAGAAACAATGGTGTCAGGCGACTGATGAAGACTACGAGGGATGGTAGAGTGAGAAGCGGCAACATTTGAAGAGAAACAGACCTACTCATAGATATCGTGAGCAGCGGCGGTAACATTTGCAAGGACACTCAGAAAAGGGTGCTAAAGCAAACAACATAGCAACGTACGTGGCAGTTTTTCTAACTGCAAGAAGATGGACTGGCTGGAGCTGGAAGAGAAGAATGCAGCTCTTGACAAGTTCATGAAGCTCATAGCTCAAGCGCAGATTGACGATGACAAACTTGATATCACAGTGCCAGGAAGAGGATAATCATGTGCATGGGTCCCAGCCACTTGTAAAGTCTGGTGAGCAACAAAAAAAAACTGGGAGCGTGGGTCAGTTTTGGCAGCAATGCATTCAATGCATGGCTGTGTGCAATAGGAGTGGCGGATTCAGTGTGTGTAGTATAGGGCGTTGAAGAAAGACAAAGCTTTAAATTTTAAATCTTAAAGAGATGGAATATTTATTTTTTTCTCTTTAAAGTGTTCATTTGGACCCTTAATCAAGCATTCACACAACCAAATTTTCAGAGTTTTTCAAGAAGATATTCACACACTTGGTTTCACTACCCAGCTTCGACCAAAACGCATTATATTTTTTTGTTTCACCCATTGGTATGAGGGTTGCCCTACCGGAGCTCACCGAGAAGCTCAAAATGGTTGTTGTAATGTGTGCATGAGCGATGCACGTGTGAGGTGCATGCGCATGGGTTGGTTTCCCACCCGAACTTCTACGTTCAAATTGGACTCAGTGATTCCGCTGTGAGCGAGTCGACTCAAAATGGACTTGGTGTCTAAGATGGTAGACACGCGCACACATGTTTGGTTGATGGACACTCCAATGTATCATTGAGGGGGAGTGTTGAGAGGTAGCGATTGCGTTTGTGTAATGCTACATTGATATGGGTGATGGATGATGGGTGAGTTGTGGAACACCTCGATTAAGAGGAGGTGTTGAGAGATGTAATCGTGGTGTTGTGTGTATGTGGGAAAGCACCCTAAAGGTGCAAGATATTGTGGCAAGATAAGAATGTCACATGTAATATTGTATGGTATGTGAGTGTTGACCAAAAGAGTGGAAAAGGAGTTGCCACACATGGATGATGACATGTAAAGTGGGATAAGGCTAGAAAGCTTATATCATTGTTGTATGGTTCATTGTGAATGCAATAAGGCAATAGAGCTATTGTTGAGTGTGCAATCTCTCTCTCTCTCTCTCTCTCTCTCTCTCTCTCTCTCTCTCTCTCTCTCTCTCTCTCTCTCATGGAGTTTTTAGTGTGGTATAACCCACCTTAATTATGTTGCTTAATCTATGTCCTTCACCATGATCAATTCCATTTTGGATTGTCAACATTGCACATATTAGATGATATGCAAACTGGAGATTATTCATTCTAGGGGTGTTGTTTAATGCCTAAGTATGTGATTTAAAAAAATTTGGTTGTTAGTCAATCTAGCAAGACCATTCTATTAAGACCCAACTTTTACAAACAAGGGGGGTGGGATGTTAACACCTACCTTCTCTCAATAAAATTAAAAGTACTAACTTCTCTCAAATAAAATAAAAGTACAATAAGGGGGTGGGATGTTGACACCTATCTTCTCTCAAACAAATTAGAAGTATTACCTTCTCTTAAGCAAATTAAAAGTACTACCTTGTTTTGTTTTTGGGATGGTGGTAGGCAAAGAGTACTTCCTCTTTAGCTTTATAGAGTGTATTATCAGAGTGTATGATCATTGATTATTTTTAGGATGGTGGTACACAAAAGTGGTAGGCAAGAGTCCCTCCTCTTTAGCTTTATGGAGCATTGGATCATTGATTATGGACATAATGATATGCTTGGCATTGACAACATACCTTGCTATGATTGCAGAACCATGATTATTTATGTAACCCTTCCTAAATATGATTATGGACCTAACAACATACTTGGCATTGACATCATACTTTGCTATGATTGTGGAACCATAGGATCATTGATTATGAACATAATGATATCCTTGGCATTTGACAGCATACCTTGCTATGATTGTGGAACCATAATTATTTATGTAGCCCCTCCTAAAATTGTTTATGATTTATATAATGTCTAACTCAATGAAATTGAATTTTATTGATTTTTTTAAGGCAACTTGAATTTTATTGATTTTCTTTTGAAGAAAACTTGAGCTTTCTTTAGACTAACTTGATGCTATGAAAAGTTAACTTTAGTAATAACAATAATGCCTTTTTTCTTAGATTAATGTGCTACTTATTGACACACTTTCACATTTTATTCCTTACAAGTTTTGTTCTTGACACATTAGAGTGATGTTGGCTAGGATAGTGTAGGATTGACATAGTCTTGCTTTTTATTCCTTTACAAGTTTGGTTCTTGCCACATAATAGTGATGCTAGCTTGATTAGTTTTACACATCCCAAAGGAGCATGTCCACAAAGGCATGACTTTTGGCTATTCGAGACTATTGTGATGCCAAAAGTTGCTTCCTTATGGAAAACACACTTTTTGGCCTCCTTTTGACCTTGAAACCCCTTTTTTAAAAAGGCACTTAGTCCATATATCTATGTTTTGGGCCTTTAAAAAATCACAATTTGTTTTTCAAAATGTCCCCAAAAGGCCCTCCAAATAGGGCATACGTTTTCCTCTCCATTCAGAGCTACTTATCATCCTAAAGTATTTATGGTAGGGTTTCCCCTTGCATCAAGAATCCTCCACATAAGTAACCATGTGTACCCCAATTAATGGACTACTTTGGGATATCCTCCAAAGTAACATGGATATTGCTTCTAACGGGAGGAAGGGCTGCCCCCTTGCACCAAGAAGCCTCCATATGTATAAACATATGTATAGTAATTAATGGACTAGTTTGGGATATCCTCCAAAGTAGCATGGATATTGCTTCTAATGGGAGGAAGGTCTGACCCCTTTCACCAAGAAGCCTCCATATGTGTAACCATATGTACCCCCATATAATAGAATACTTTGGGATATCCTCCAAAGTAACATGTATATTTATTCTAATGGGATCTTCAAATCACACCATTTAAGGTGACCCCTAAAAAGGCCCTCTAAATAGGGCAATATTTTTTTGCCCCCCCCTTAAGACATGATCCACTTTTCAGAGCTTTTGTTGTGTCTTCGTTTACTTTTTGCTTACTTCTTTTTTGGCAATTAAAACATAGGGTTACAATGTTTTATTTTGACTTCAGTAAGAAGCTAAGGCTTGTTAGTAATGGAAGAGAAGGCCGGAGGAATGCAGACACAATTATTAGAATGAGATTATATATCTATGTTCCTCATTCAATACATTGAAGCACACTTGAGTAATTTAAGAGATTAACGTCTTGCATGTTGTCTTTCCCTTGTGAATGTTGTCAAATAAACTTGAGGTAGAAATATTCTTGTATTTATCCCCCATGTGCTTTTTATCTTTTAAGTGCATTAAAGTGATTTGACAAGTACATGTTCAAATGAAATTACAAATGTAGTGCATGAAAGTGAGTCAAGAGGACTCACTTTGCATGAAAGTGCATTAAAGTCCTTTGATAAGCAGATGTACAAATGAAGTGCATGAAAGTGAGTCACAAGGACTCTTGATGTAGTTACTGTTGATGTCGAGAGAATTGGAGAGGCATGAAAGTTGGCTTACGAGGCCAATGTAAAAGCTTTATTCTTGTCAGAGAAGAGTTGGGCTCATTACGTGAAGATGTTGTTGTTAGGGGGGTTGGGGGGGACCGAGCACTCATTTCTAGCAAGGTTTATATCATCTGAATAGAGTATGACCTAATGGTGACATTTATGAAAAACTTTCAAGGAAATCCAAGTGATGGGTCATACCATGGACAAGGTTTTCACCCACCATGCCCGACTATCTATAGATGTACCTCCAATGATGTCGATGGTGAGGCCATAAGCTTTACATATTCTTATATCCACTCACAAAGTAGCTATAGTGGTTAGTCAGTCAAAAGAAGAATGGTAAGCCAATTAACTTACCCATTGTTGAAGTGCCTAGCTATTCTTGGTGATTTAAGAGCTTTTTTGTAGAAGGTTGATGAGGATTTGTTGAGACTTATCCTATTTGTAGGAGGTTTTTATGGCATTATACCTCTTTTTTTAGGCATTTGGTTCTTGTGGCTCCCTTGTTATTATTTTAACCACCTTGCAAGCAACAATGTTCACCCATGTTCTTTACCACCTTGCAATATCTGCCCTCCTTCTTGAGAGGGGGCAAGTAACTTATGGATCTTATGGAGTTAGTTCAAAAATTAGGTTTATGTAGTATTACGCCTATGGACTCTGTTGTGATATGTGAAGATGTTAAAGCTTAGATTTGGAACTCTTCAAGTGTTGAGACAGCAGGTGAGGGTATACTTAACCCTGTGTTGATTGGAGTGCAAGAAAGTTCTTGTGGCTAGGTTCTTATGGCTTCTCTAATTTTTGAAGAGGGTTCTACTTACTACTGGTTTGGTCACCAAACCATTTGATATTTTGGTGCACTTTTTATAACTAAGATTGGTAGTGAGGCTCTGCTTTTTTAATTTCTTTAGGCACTCATATGATGGAATACCCCCCTTCCTAAAACGGTGAGTCCACACCCTCATGGCACACCTATATCGGGTGGTGAAGCTAGCTATTGAGTTGGAGAGGTGTGTGGATAGTCCAAGATATGTTGTAAACTTGGTGTATGAGATTAAGTGGTAGATTTGGGATAAATCTACAACCATATGGTAAAGGATACATCATAAAGTTGGTGTACAAGATCTCTCTTTTATGCTTGTCTAATCTTGTGTGTGTGTGTGAAGTAGTTTGCTTGGTAAGGATCTCAAGCTCACCCACTCCACCATGTTCTTTTCTCATGGTATCAGAGTGTTGGTTTGCATAAAGATCTTAAGAGGCAAGCAAGAGACAAGTAAAGGAAGCAATACGTGGGTACTTCACCTCTTTCCCTTTGATTCAAAAGAAAATATCTACATGTAACTGCTAGTCAATGATAACAAGCACTAGGCACAACAAGGGGCACTTTCTTATCTTAGGAAGCCCTCTTCTTGATGAAGAAAAAACATTATTTTTGCTATTTGGAGTCATTTTAGACCATGTCTTAGCCTTGTAAGGTTTTCGTAGACACTCTGTAGAAGTGTTGACAGTGATAGTTTTGGACTATGTTGTGTTTTTATGCATGTTTTACATAGTCTATTGTGCGTAGTGCTTGATTTAAGTGCCTACAAAGATTTTGGGATTTTCACATGTATGGAAGATGTACGTTGATGTGATTGGTTCACATAAAGTGGTTGCATAATAGGTTTATAGTACCAGTAGTAATTGTGTATGTATTTGGTTCACATAAAAGTGGTTACATAATAGGTTTATAGGACCAGTAGTAATTGTGTATGTATTTGTTAGACAGATCATTGAAGATTACTTAATTGCTATGAGTGCAAAAGTTATTGTAATTTTTTCTAGTGGTTTACTGAATACCATATTTGGTGCAGGTGAAAGTTGCTATAGGTAACAATGTGTGACATTCTATATTTTAGATTGTGAGTGAGAAGCTATATAAGAATAATAGGTACTTAGTGGACCAAGAGATTCCTCAAGCAATAGGTTTGTTATCAGTCCTTGATCAGGTAGGTTGAATGTGTCATTTAGTGGTACTATAGGTGCTAAAAATTTAGCAAGTTATATCCTACAAGGGAAAAGAAAAGGTGGATCAGCCTTTTATAATGCCTAATTTTCAACAAGAACTCCTTTGTTGATGGAGATAGTGGCTCAAAAAACAGAGCCTTAATGAGGAGTTTGGGATCTTGGTTTTTGTTACACCTAATGTAGGAATATCTATATTAGTTTTAGGAACACCTCATAGTGATCTAAGTGTACATAGGTTAATTAAAGTTAGACTTCTAGTGGATAGGTTGAGATATGATGGGTATACATCCCATCATTATGCATATATGGTCAAAGCTATATCAGAGGTAAAGCTCACATGTTTTGAGGAGGCACTCAGGAATTAACATTGGGAAGATGTCGTGGATGAAGTGGATGAAGAGATGGATGCATTAATGATTATGAGATATAGGATTTGGTGCCTTTGCCTAAGGAAAAGAAGGAAATTGGATGTATTGGGTCTACAAAGTGAAGCATAATGCATATGGTTCAATTAGCAGGTACAAGCAACATTGGTTATTACCAAAGGATATGCTAAGACATACGGTGACATTTAGACCTAGTTACTAGGATGGAAACCGCCTATGACTGTGGCTGCGGCATTAATTATGAGGAGATGTTCATACCTAGTCACATTGCTACAGCTATGACTGCTAGCTAAGGGATGGTCTTTACATCAATGGAGACATTTAGCCTTAGTTTCTAGGATGGCAACTATGAGAGAAGTCATTTCTATAGCTGTAACTAAGGGATGGTCTTTACATCAACTAGATGTAAAGAATTCATTTTACATGGTGTCTTACACAGGAGGAAGTCTACATGGTATCACCCAAGATCTGAGGATCATGCATACCTAGAATAAGCCTTGTATGGTGTCAGGTGTTTTTCTGAGACGTCTTTTTGGCTAGTGTACATACGTGTGCGTGGCAGTTGTAAAGAGTTTGGTTTGGAGAGCGTGTGCAGATGTTCTGGGTGGATGCTTTTGGTTTTGGGCTGGTTGCAGGCTTGTCCGGTGAACGGTTTGCTGGGTTGATTTAAGCTGCTCGGTCGTCTGAATTTGTGTGGGCGTCCAAGAAATATAGCGGGCACTTGGAAGGTCGTCGCATTGAAGGTATGTGGAAACATGTGAGTATGGGCAGAAAAAGGTGAGAAGGGGCTATGTGCCATGGGCATTTGATATGAAAAGATGGGGGTGGCCCTCTCTTAGGTAAAATGAAATATATATAATATTATATGGCCAAAAAAAGAAGAGAGGCGTGGAGCTTTACTATGCTGCCAACGCTACGTTCTAGAAGCGGACGAGCTGGTGGAGTCGGGCTGCAGATAAGCTAAGGATCACCGCCTTGATTTGAGTGGGGGGCTTCTTGGGCGACGAGTTGCTGCAGGCGACGGGCTGCTCTGCAGATGCGATATTGGTGATGCGCAGCTGGTAATAGAGAGGTGACGGGCTGCAAATTGGAGCGGGAGCCTCCCCGTGTGAAGTGCAGAGAGGGCTGGTTAACTGGGCGATCTGCTGGCATTCAAGATTCAGGCTGGCGACCGTCGCGACCGTCGGGTGTGACTAGCGTCAAAGGTGGTGAAGAAGCTGACAGTGGGTTGGCGTGCAGAGAGTCGCTCTTGGGCATTGTGCAGCCATAAGCGAAGCAAAGGCAAGAGGGCGCAGCAAAGATGGGCTGTTTCTGCAGGTATATGGAGTGGGGTCTCCCGTGAGAGGCAGAAGAGCTGCCTTGGTGAGAACAGCCTATGGGCTGGTGAGCAGGGTGCGCAGCTGCAAGGTGGGCGACTGGAGACTGTAGAGATGGCCGCCCTGGGGTACGAGAACTGGTGAGTGTGGAGGACACACACAGAAAGACAGGTGGGCAGTGACTTCGAAGGCAGAGGGAGCCTGTGAAGGGGAGCAGATAAGCTGCAAGTGACAGGCAGGCTGGTGTGAGCCGCCTAGAAGACTGGACAGAGGACAGAGAGGGTGCCGAGTGAAGCACAGAGGGGACGGTGTTGCTGCTTGGTGGTGGGCCGGTAGCAAAGGCAGATAAGCTGCCTGGGTTTGGGTGAGGCTGACAGAGGATCAGCACAGAGACTGAGAGAGTGAGAGAGATGATGGTGTAGCTGCTCTGCTGGTGACACATGCAGAGGTGATGGGTCGCAGAGGACTCGAGGGTTAGCTGGTGTGGGCGCCTTCTGGAGTGAGAGTGGCCGGGTTCATTCTGGTGTGGTTGGTACAGCAGGCAGGCGAGTGGATCATGTGATGATCGTGGATGTGGTGTATCCTCGGCTGACAGGCCTGAGTGTTTTGTTTATGGTTGTGTGAGTAAGGCTTCTGTGTCGAGAGAAGCTTGTATGAAATGTTTTGATCTGGGAATATAAGGCTGGGTGTTTGTTTTGTCTACGGTGCCCCTGTTTTGGGCTGTCTGTCTGGCGTGGGTTGGGTGGTGAGTGCGAGAATTGTTCCAGCCGGTGGCTGGTGGTGCCCCGTTCGGGTGAGTGTTTCCAAGTTTGCAAGGTGGAAGGGCTATAGAGGCAGGTCTTTCTTTCTTTTTTTCACCTCACATCCTTCTGGTGCCCCCACTGAGGAGTTGCTCAGGATTTGTGTGACTAAGGAGTGGCTCTGGCGTTGTTTTGTGCCTAGAAGGGCGTGTGTTCCGCTGAGGAGAGCTCAGGGATTGGTACAGGCTGTCATGATGTGGTCTTATCCGGAGTTTCATGGCAGGAGGGAAGAAGATGTGTGTGACTTCTTGGAGCAGATGGAGCTGGCATGCATTAGCAATCATGTCACGGATGAAGAGCAGGTTCTGAGGCTGATAAGGATTTTCTTGAAGGGAGATGCCCGAAGCTGGCTGAAGGGTTTTGAAGCACAGGATGCTGGTGTCTTGACCTTGGACAGGTTGAAGGAAGGCCTTTTGGAGCATTTTCAGCAAGTGGAGGATCCTAGTGTGCTTTGGCAGGAGCTGAGCGTCTTGAAGCAGGTACATGGGCAATCACTGGATGATTTTGTGCAGGTATTTACATGTTTGTGGAGTAAATGGTGTATGACATTGAAACAGGAAGTTCCTCCAATGTTTTTGAAGAAGAGCTTGTTTATTGATGGTTTGTTACCCCATTTGAGGGTCAGGGTTGAGTTGAAGAATCCCAGGTCATTTGATGATGCTGTTAGCATTGCTAGGGAAAAGGAAGGCAAGGTTTTGAAGCAGATGGAGATGGATATATATCCGTATGAAGGTGTTGTGTCTGTTGCAAGGGATAAGCAGGTAAATTTGGTGGAGGTGGATAAGAGTCCTACGCAAAGCCTGATCAGACAGGAGCCTCAAAGGCCAGTACAGGTGCAAAGGGGTATGTTTTATATGCCTTCTGATTTTTTTCCAAAGTTTGAAAAGCATGTGCAGGTGGATGAGAAACAGGTGAAGGAGCAAAGTGCAGATGAGAAGTTGCCAGTGGATTCTTCTTTGGATTTGGACGTGGTGGCTGTACATGACAGTGATCTGGATGGCATGCATACACAGGGAAGCAATGAGGATGATGCCTTGGGATTGGCTAACGATAAGAAGGAGAAGGAGCTGGATACAGGATGTTCTGAGGATGATTCTTTGCCAGATTCTACGAGGGAGGAGGATGGGGTAGAGACGTGTGGTGAAGTTAGGATGGTTTGTGATGCAGATGTGGAGAGCGTGGAGGAAGATCCTATCATCATGGATTTTCTTAGACAGCTGGATGATGGTATGGTACCTGCGATGGATGATGTGGATGCATTATGTGCTGGGGAGTCTTTGGACGATGATACCAGGGGGGTTGGCAGCACTGAAGAAGGTATGCAGGTAGATTTAGCTGATGAGGAACGTTGTGTGGTGAGTATTGTGCCTGAGGATGATATCTGGGAAGTTGCTAGCCTGGATGAACAGGAGCCAGAGATAGAGATGGATGCAGATATGGCTGAGAGTGTGGCAAAGGCTTCAATGCGGATTGCTGAAATGCTGAAGGCAAAGTCCCTGGTAGACAAGGATTCTAAGCTAGTTGAGCTGAATGATTGTGAAGAGATGCCTGAATTGCTGGAGCTGGAAGTGCTGGTGGACATTGCTGATGGAAAGGACGTGGATTTTAGTGTGGAGAAGGGTCAAGATGCTGGAATCTGGCCTTCAATGGTGTTGATGGATGGAATGCTAGATGCTGTAATGCCACAGGTTTTGAAGACGAGGAGGTTTGTTGTGGGTAAAGAGCAAAGGCTTGAGGATGATGCTGTGTGGTCAGAGTCAGTGAATGCTGATCAGATGATAAATGGAAATGATTTTGTGCATATGGTGGATGTTTGGTCTGCAGTGATGCAGTTATGGTGTTTAACAGATGCTGGGGATTGGGATGGTGAGTTACTGTTTCCTTTTGATCCTGGTGGATGACTACTGGAATTGTCTAATGCTGCTGAGCATGAATGCTCTAGCAGATGGGGGGGTGGCAAAGTATGTCAGGTGTTTTTCTGAGACGTCTTTTTGGCTAGTGTACATACGTGTGCGTGGCAGTTGTAAAGAGTTTGGTTTGGAGAGCGTGTGCAGATGTTCTGGGTGGATGCTTTTGGTTTTGGGCTGGTTGCAGGCTTGTCCGGTGAACGGTTTGCTGGGTTGATTTAAGCTGCTCGGTCGTCTGAATTTGTGTGGGCGTCCAAGAAATATAGCGGGCACTTGGAAGGTCGTCGCATTGAAGGTATGTGGAAACATGTGAGTATGGGCAGAAAAAGGTGAGAAGGGGCTATGTGCCATGGGCATTTGATATGAAAAGATGGGGGTGGCCCTCTCTTAGGTAAAATGAAATATATATAATATTATATGGCCAAAAAAAGAAGAGAGGCGTGGAGCTTTACTATGCTGCCAACGCTACGTTCCAGAAGCGGACGAGCTGGTGGAGTCGGGCTGCAGATAAGCTAAGGATCACCGCCTTGATTTGAGTGGGGGGCTTCTTGGGCGACGAGTTGCTGCAGGCGACGGGCTGCTCTGCAGATGCGATATTGGTGATGCGCAGCTGGTAATAGAGAGGTGACGGGCTGCAAATTGGAGCGGGAGCCTCCCCGTGTGAAGTGCAGAGAGGGCTGGTTAACTGGGCGATCTGCTGGCGTTCAAGATTCAGGCTGGCGACCGTCGCGACCGTCGGGTGTGACTAGCGTCAAAGGTGGTGAAGAAGCTGACAGTGGGTTGGCGTGCAGAGAGTCGCTCTTGGGCATTGTGCAGCCCCATAAGCGAAGCAAAGGCAAGAGGGCGCAGCAAAGATGGGCTGTTTCTACAGGTATATGGAGTGGGGTCTCCCGTGAGAGGCAGAAGAGCTGCCTTGGTGAGAACAGCCTATGGGCTGGTGAGCAGGGTGCGCAGCTGCAAGGTGGGCGACTGGAGACTGTAGAGATGGCCGCCCTGGGGTACGAGAACTGGTGAGTGTGGAGGACACACACAGAAAGACAGGTGGGCAGTGACTTCGAAGGCAGAGGGAGCCTGTGAAGGGGAGCAGATAAGCTGCAAGTGACAGGCAGGCTGGTGTGAGCCGCCTAGAAGACTGGACAGAGGACAGAGAGGGTGCCGAGTGAAGCACAGAGGGGACGGTGTTGCTGCTTGGTGGTGGGCCGGTAGCAAAGGCAGATAAGCTGCCTGGGTTTGGGTGAGGCTGACAGAGGATCAGCACAGAGACTGAGAGAGTGAGAGAGATGATGGTGTAGCTGCTGCTGGTGACACATGCAGAGGTGATGGGTCGCAGAGGACTCGAGGGTTAGCTGGTGTGGGCGCCTTCTGGAGTGAGAGTGGCCGGGTTCATTCTGGTGTGGTTGGTACAGCAGGCAGGCGAGTGGATCATGTGATGATCGTGGATGTGGTGTATCCTCGGCTGACAGGCCTGAGTGTTTTGTTTATGGTTGTGTGAGTAAGGCTTCTGTGTCGAGAGAAGCTTGTATGAAATGTTTTGATCTGGGAATATAAGGCTGGGTGTTTGTTTTGTCTACGGTGCCCCTGTTTTGGGCTGTCTGTCTGGCGTGGGTTGGGTGGTGAGTGCGAGAATTGTTCCAGCCGGTGGGGCTGGTGGTGCCCCGTTCGGGTGAGTGTTTCCAAGTTTGCGAGGTGGAAGGGCTATAGAGGCAGGTCTTTCTTTCTTTTTTTCACCTCACATATGGCTTGAAGGTAGGCACCTAGAGCATGGTTAGGCAAGATAGGGGAGCATCTTCTCACTATTGGATTTTAGAATAAGCCTTGTATGGCTTGAAGGTAGGCACCTAGAGCATGGTTAGGCAAGATAGGGGAGCATCTTCTCACTATTGGATTTTAGATATCTAATGCTAATTTATCACTTTATGTGAGAAAGACTGAGTGGTCATCTTGTTAATGAATTGATTATACTAATGGTTGTCTATGTTGATTACCACATTTGACATTGGTCATCTATGCTGATTATTACATTTAACAGTGATGATGACATTTATGAGGTGAAGATACTTCTTAAAAAGAAGTTTAAAATGAAAGATTTTGCTGCAATACTTCTGGGTATTGCTGCTAGTGGTCATCTATGTTGGTTATCATATATGACAGTGATGATGACATTCATAAGGTGAAGATGCTTCTTAAGAAGAAGTTTAAAATGAAAGATTTAGTGAGATGTTATATTTCTTGGGTATAGAGGTGATTAGATTACGTGCAGTAGTATGCTTTGGTCATGATACCCAAGTATAGTATGATAGGGTGTAAGCTAATCTCAGTGCCATTGGAACATAACATGAGGTTGTTTATACATGAAAGATTTAGGTGAGCTATGATCCTTCCTGGGGGTATAGTGGTAACTACGTGAGGTAAGTATGGTATGATAGGGTGTAAGCCAATCTCAATGCTATTGGAGCAAAACAAGGTTGTCTACACAAACATGTGATCTCTTGGAGGGCCATATTGTTAATAATGCTAAAACTTGATATTAATCATGGTAGTGCACATAATTAACAAGAATAGTTAGGGTGGATTATACCACACTAAAAAATCCATGACGAGAGAGACACAAGTTAGCACCCACAATAATATCTTCCCTATTGTAATATATTGTAAACCATACAGCAATAAGAGGTTTCTAATATAGATATCCTCTAGTCCAATCTCCTTTACATGTGTCATGCCATGTGGCAATCCCTTTTCCACACTTTCATGTGGCTCTCACAATTCACATAATATCTCATGTGTCATTCTTATCTTTCCACAACATACAAGATAATAACTTACACCTCTAAGGTGTGTTTACACACTTAGCCAAATAACATAAGCTTACATATTTGGCTAAGTGTTTACACACTTAGCCAAATAACATAAGCTTACATATTTTAACACCCCCTCTTGAGCAAAGGCTGTGTACTCAAATCATTCTTGACCACCACTATCTAATCAATTAACCAAACACTCCCCCACAATAATTTGACATCATGCCAAAGTCATCTTCCAACACTCCCCCCATCAATGCTGAATTGGAGTGTTCTACTCAGTGCATGTGCATGTGTCTACTAGTTTAGACACTCAAGTCCGTTATGAGTACCATTTTACTTGGGTGGAGCCACCCAAGTGCTTTTGGACACCTATGTGCCCAGGAAAAGGAACCAACCCACAAAGTGAATCACCCATGCATACATAACTCAATACACACCACATTACAAACTGTTTTGAGCACATGTGGGCTCGGACAATAGGGGACCCTCATAATCTGGGTGAGAAAATACAATCCTTTTTATGCATAATGCAAGGGCAGAGCATCTATCTAGAAATAATGGTCACAAAGATTAACATCCATGGATTTTTTTTCTAAGCTGATGTTTGCCTGATTTTTTAGGAGTGAAGATAGATTTTTTAAAGAAAATTTTTCAAAACCTTCCCAAAAACTGCATGCCTTAAGGTGTGAACGATCTCTAAAAATTTCGGGTTTAAACTCTTATCTCTTATCTTATCTTCAAGGTATACCACACACTGTGGTTATGAGATCCAATGTTGTAGTCGTGTTTCTTTTGTAAAATCTCTCTTTGTGCTCCTCTATTGTGGGATACCACACTGGCCTCCTCATGTACATATTTATCCTCCTTGCTCTCCTTATGATTAGCATTGTCTTACCAATTTCATTTCTTTCTTCAAATATTTTTTGCATGCTAGATGAGTCTTCACCAAACTATGTGTTGACATAAGAGTTTAAATGTCACTTGCCATGATTATTAGTGGTCAAAGGCATAGTCTTGTGAAAACTCATGCATAGCATTCTTGTGCATAATTTCATTTGCATATAAAAATATAAAATTATAAAAATCATATAAATCTCTAAAATCCAAAAAGATTATCCACTCATGCACTGTGCACTGCAATTCTAGAATAGAAACCTCGAAAGTAGGACCCATCTAGGTACACCTGTGGATGGGGGGGGCAATAGTATAACTTATCAAATGTCTTTGTGCACAGCATGTTGCTCTTATATTTTGTGGGCGCATTCAGGCACTTGCATCTTTCAAGTGCATGCATTATGAATTTTTTCTTGTTTTTTACCCATGCATGTGCATATACACCTAGATCAAAGCTTCATTGACAACAACCACCTATAATATCATAAAAATTCACTACTTGCATTTTATGTCAACAACTGTTGAAGAGAGCCCTAGTGATTCTACAACGAGAGCTCAAATGTACCTTCACCAGAGTGATCTATCCAATCTCCTAGGACTTCAACTTCTCTTGGCATAGGTTTGATGATGGACCTACTTCATGCAAGGAGAGATGTTAACTATCAAGTGGCGGGCATTGTCGAATCCATTTGTTAAAGTCACTTATACTTTTGTGTCCACTTGAGGGGGGTTTTTTACACTTATTATACTATCTTATTAAATTTTCCCTCTCAAATAAGCACATCACGATGTAAACAAGGGATGTTGATCTAAATGTAATGCCGACATCATATTCACATGTACACTAGTAGCACTAGTGTACATGGTAGTTCTCAATTTATACACAATGGTCATGGGTAATCAGCCACATAAGTTTTGTATAAATAACAATGACTAAAATGAGAACACACACTTCCCTTGTCAAGATTTTGCTCTTGTGTGGTTGTCTGTGAGAGTGAGTGAGAGAGGCATTTGGTTATCTATCCATACTATGTGCTATGAGGAGATAGTGTCCAATGTGCAAGCCTACTAAAACACTGGAGTGATGATGGTGGAGCAGTCTACACTAGTTAGCTACATTACGTGGTTGGAGGGCCTCCCTTGGGAATCTCTAAAGGGCATCACCGATCTTCCCCCATGACAAGTTAGTCTTTCTACTCTAATCTCCATTAATAGATTGTTTGTGTGAGTACGATGTTGTTCTTGGGATTGGGGTCTTTGGCTTAACATCGATACTCTAAGCCATGGTCTTTACATGTTAGATATGTATGAGAGATTGTCACATAATTCTTGTTCACTTACAACCACACATGCTATGAGTGACATGAAGCTATGTCATGCTTGCTTTGGTTGCTTGGATTAGGAAATTTTTGTGCCTTAAAAGAAAAGTGATGGTGTCAGAGTTACCATAGCTTGAGGCCCATGTCAAACATGTATGTGAGGGGTATATTTTGGGTAATATGCAATGCAGATATCACTCTCGAAAGATGGAATAGTAAGGGATGTCCATAAATTACAACTTATACATAGTGATGTATGTGGTTCTATGAGGATACCATCTATTAGGGGATATCTCTACTTTGTGACTTTTAGCAATGACTTCTTCAAGCACACTTAGGTGTATCCCAGTGAAATAAAAGTCATAGGTTTTTACATGCTTTACACATTTTTTTTCTATGGCTAAAAATGTATTTACATGTAAAGTTGGCACCCTTTGTAAAGATCGAGGGGGGAGCATATATCAAAGTAATTTCATGTATATACGCTTGAAATAGGCATAAAACATTAATGTATAGTACCTTACACACCTTAATAAAATGGTGTGACTAAGAGGAAGAACATATCTCTCATGGAGATGGCATGTTGCATGGTTAAAGGCCATGATTTACCTTATGTTTTTTGTTTAGAGGCAATACTATGTGCCATTTATGTGCTAAAATAGATGCCCCACCAAGGCCTTATGAAGTTTGGAATAGCAAGAATCCCTCTGTGGCTATTTTGTGTGTTTTTGGTTATCTTGCTTATGCTCTTGTACCTAAGTGCAACAATGCAATAAACTAGATGATAAGGTGTTAAAATTCATTAATGTATATACGCTTGAAAGAGGCATAAAACATTAATGTATAGTACCTTACACACCTTAATAAAATGGTGTGACTAAGAGGAAGAACATATCTCTCATGGGAGATGGCACGTTGCATGGTTAAAGGCCATGATTTAGCTTATGTTTTTTGTTTAGAGGCAATACTATGTGCCACTTATGTGCTAAAATAGATGCCCCACCAAGACCTTATGAAGGTTGGAATGGCAAGAAGCCCTCTGTGGCTATTTTGTGTTTTTGGTTATCTTGCTTATGCTCTTGTACCTAAGTGCAACAATGCAATGCTCTATCATCTAGTCCACAAGGTATATTTTTATGGTATAGACTCTACCATCTGGTCCACAAGGCATATTTTTATGGTATAGACTCTACTATCTGGTCCACAAGGCATATTTGGTGAGTAGAGTTGTTATCTTTGTTGAGAACTCAATTCAACCATGCCTTTATGTAAAAAATAATAAAGTGTATGCTCACATGAGAACATATTTGATACACTCCTACCTTTGTACAATGTTGAGCAACCATATGTAGAGAAAATGAATACTCAACAAGGTGCTGTAAATTAGCCCATACCGGTTGAAAATCAGCTCGAATTTCAACCCACAGATCATCAACCTATTCATGAGGTAACTGTGGATGATGAACTCGATGAGGAAAGGGCATATACATCCAAGAGTATGTAGGCATTGTGGGATAGCAAATTAACTAATCCTTTGCCTAGCAAGACACATGCAGTTTTTTGGTCTCATCGTTTTATACATTCATGACATGCTACTCACAAGCCCTAATAACAAGAAGATTTCAACCTTCAAGTCAAAACCGCATGTGTCATTTGAGATGACAAATTTGGGCTCATTATATTATTATTTGGGCATATAATTTATACAAATTTGGGCTCATTGTATTATTATTTGGGCATACAGTTTATATAATGTGATGACAGTATTATAATGGTGTAGTCAAAGTATTATAATGTTGCAGTTAAAGTACATATGGAGACTACTTGCAGAGTTTGCTATTAAAGATTCTAAGCATGTTGCTACCCCAGTAGAGAGATAGGTGCTAGGATTAGTCTCCAAGATGTAAGTGAACCATTTGATACTGTTGGGTGCCTCATCTTTCATGTAATACAAGGTTAGACATTCAGTTAGGGTCTCCCATTTGAGCAGGTTTATGCATAGTCCTAGAAGTAAGCATGAAAGACTAGCAAAAGTGAGTATTATAATACTTACAAGGCACTCAGTCCCTTAGCCTATTATATGCTAAGGGGGGTGATGTTCAACTACATGCTTTCAATGATTTCAATTAGGCTATGTATGCTATGGCACGTGAGCAAGCATTGAAAGGCTGCCCCAAAAGTGAGTATTATAATGTTTACAAGGCACTCAGTCCCTTGGCCTATTATATGCCAAGGGGGTGATACTTAACTACATGCTTTTAATGATTTTGATTAGGCTATGGATGTTATGACACAGGAGTACTACTGGCTTTTATTGATTTTGATTAGGCTATGGATGTTATGACACAGGAGTACTACTGGCTTTTATCTTGGTGATTCATGTATATTATGGGTCAACAAGGAAGTAGCTAACATCGGCCACTTTGAGCTATGAAGCTGAGTACATTGGAGTGTGTATGGCTTGGCAGATCTTGGTGTTGGATAGCAATCCCTGACCTCCATCTTCACTGATGTGACAGCCAAAGTTCCATAGCCTTTGTGAGAGGAACCTAATGTCCTATGCTCACACAATGCACATTAAGGTGCATTATCACTATGTAAGGGAGGGGCTCACAGGAGGATAGATTAGCTAGGCTTATGTCTCTACACATGACAATGTGGTAGATATGTTCATGAAGGCTACAATTTGAATGATGAGAGAAAAGGATATGGTAGCCTAATTAATAGACACTATGTATAGCTATCAGTAGATGTTTAATAGCTTTTATGAAACTCATACCTCTAATTTACAATCAATATAACCAAGTTATAGCTAGTACCATTAACTTGTAAGTAGATGTTTAATTGCTATTATGCAGCCCATACCTGTAATGTATAGTCAATATAACCAATTTATAGCTACTAGTACCATTGACTTGTAAGTCTTTATGGTCTTGAATTGTCTTCAATTATCCTCAGTTGTATTCAATTGTCTCCATTTTCCTTCAATTATCCTTCATTGTTATCTAGTTGGCCCAATCACCCTAAGTTTTATTTAATTGTCCTGATTGTTCTTGATTGTCTTGAATTGCCTTTAATGTCCCTCATTTGTCTTTAGTAGTCTCTTTAATTAGATTAGAAAGTTTCCCTATTTGTCTTTAGTGGTGTATTTAATTAGATTATAAAGTTTCCCTATTTTTCTTCAATGGTCTATTTAATTAGAGTAGAAATTTCCTTCATTGTTATCTAGTTGGCCCAATCACCCTAAGTTTCCCTATTTTTCTTCAATGGTCTATTTAATTAGAGTAGAAATTTCCTTCATTGTTATCTAGTTGGCCCAATCACCCTAAGTTTTCTTTAATTGTCCTGATTGTTCTTGATTGTCTTGAATTGCCTTCAATGTCTTGAATTGCCTTCAACGTCCCTCATTTGTCTTTAGTAGTCTCTTTAATTAGATTAGATTAGAAAGTTTCCCTATTTGTCTTTAGTGGTCTATTTAATTAGATTATAAAGTTTCCCTATTTTTTTTCAATGGTCTATTTAATTAGATTAGAAATTTCTTCTTCTTCTCCAACACATGGACCAACCCTTCAAGCACCATGGGCACCCTTATATTAATTAAGGGATGGTTGACCCCTCCCCAAATAGTTTGTGCACAACACTTAAAGGTTTCCACATATAAATTGAAAGTTAAGAAGAGCAAAATGATGAAAACATTATCAGAGAACACGTTGTAGTCGTGTATCCCCCCTAAAGAAACTCCTTATATAGTTATGGAAGGGTGGGGGAATGAAAAAATGGCAAAAATATTTCCAAGAGCTTGAAGCAATGGAGAAAGAGTGGGAGTATTAAGGTATCCCCGCTGCCTTTGCAGGTGGGTGCCAAACCAATCATTGCCACATCATCACTTCACACACCACTCACCAATCTACAAACCACCCACATCATCACTTCACACACCACTCACTGATCTACATACCACCCACTTATCACTTCATACACCACTCACCACTTTCACACACCATTCACCAACCCACATTACTACTTGCTCCACATAACTTCACAAAGTCGCACCACTTCACTTAAGTGAAACTAGAATAGACCATGGAGCTTGGATCTTAGATTTACCCTAGGGAAATAAGCACTTGATTTGAAAGAATTCAAGAAAAAGGAATCACCATTATATTAGCATAGGTAGGAGATAAGAGAAGGTGAGAGAGAATGACAGTAAGAGTAGAAGTAGAACTAGAGCAAAAGAAGGATAAGGTAAGAGAATACACTACAAAATTCCATAGTTTCATTGCAAAGTTCCAAGAGGGGGCCAAGGGATGAGGGAATGAAGAAATATTTAATTGTTTGTCTAAACAAATGTAACTATTGGGGGTACTAAGGATGGAAGAAGTGGAATTCTCAATAACATTAAATGTTTATCACCAAAGATTTATTTTAGTGAAAGATCAATCATACCATAATGATTGTGATATAGATGATGAAGCTTCTTCCATAACATCTAGGTCTAGTAGCTAGAAGCAGGCTCAATGGAAAGAGACTAAGACATAAGATGCAACAATAGACAAGACAACCAAGGAGTTAGTGATAAAATGGTTCAAAGTAAGTTTACTGTTGGGAGGTACTAAGGATGGAAGAAGTGGAATTCTCAATAACATTAGATGTTTATCATCAAAGATTTGTTTTAGTGAAAGATCAATCATACCATAATGATTGTGATATAGATGATGAAGCTTCTTCCATAACATCTAGGTCTAGTAGCTAGAACCAGGTTCAATGGAAAGAAACTAAGACTAAGATGAGACAATAGACAAGAGAACCAAGGAGTTAGTGATAAAATAGCTCAAAGTAAGTTGTAATAGTAACATGGCATTGTGTGTGGTGTTCAATTTGTATTAATTTGAAATGGTAAATGAATTTCCCTTTTTATGTATTATTATTAAATATTAAACCAAGTAAAAATCATGATTTGCCAATTGTACATATGGATCAAGAAGTTTAGTTTTAAGAGACCTTGCCAAGTGCTAGTAAGTTTATGCAATTCTGCAAACCCTGAAATAGCAATAGTTATACCGCTATTTTTTTCTCAACAACCTAACACAATAGTAACAACCAAAATAGCACTATTTCTACCCCTAATTTTTTCTCAACAACCCAACAATAAACATATTAGAGGAATTGGGTGGTAGTGGCTATGATAATCAAAGTGTTACCATATTATAGTAGTGATGTGTGTGAACACACTTAGGACCGCCGGGGCACTTTTTCCCTCACTAGGAGGTTTTTTCCCCCGTGCATTGTATATACGCCCATTATCTTCTAGGGCTTGTTATCTTTCATTTTTGGCACTCATAATACACTACTGTGTTGTGCTCAAGCTTCCTCATCTTCTTGAAGTTGTGTGTGCATTCCTGCAACCCTAATTCCAACAATTGGTATCAGAGCAGGCTTCCTCCTCCCGGGCAGCATCACCGGCCTGCCGCTTCATCTCCTCCGATTGCGACGAGGTTTCACGAGCGTCTGCAGGTTAGTATATGCCGTGGGCGAGCCCGTAGGGCTCGGTCATTTCAGAATTTTGATCTGAAGTCATTTCGCCCTCCGTTTTTGCATTCCAAGTACTGCGCAGGCAAAATCGTCCTACTGTGCAGATTTTCTGTCAAGATTAAAATTTGCAGGACAGGTGCCCATTCGTCTGTTTTGGGCTGTGCTACATAGCACAGATCGATTTTATACAGGTTTACCTCTTACAGACAGCATTTACATCTAGTAGTACAGTCATTGGCCATGGCTGACAACAATGATGTATTCCGCATGTTGGCTGCTGAGGATAAGTTGGATGGCACCAACTATCCATTGTGGGCATATATGATGCGACATGTATTGGTAGCAAAGGGGTTATGGAACATTGTGCAGGGTATTGATGCACGTCCTATTGTGGCTGGGAATGCTGCAAATACATCAGAAACAGGTACTGTTGATGATGGTGCAGGCACAAGTGCTGTAGCAGCTGTTCGAGAACCACCACTTTCAGCAGAGCAGATTCGTTGGGATGGTAGAGATGCGCAGGCTCATGCCTTGATTGCGCTGTCTGTCAAACGTACCATTATCCCACATATTCGCTCCTGCAGGACTTCTAAGGATGCTTGGGATGTACTTGCCACATTGTATCAGGCAAGAAATGAGGCTCGTGTTGCTTATCTCCGAAAACAGTTGGAGAGTGAGCATATGAACGAAGGTGATTCTATGGATAGCTTTTTGACAAAGATCAAGGATTTCAAAGAGCAGCTCATTTCTGCAGATGAAATCCTGTCAGACAGTTCACTTGTGCAGACTGTTTTGAATGGTCTACCAGATTCTTATCAGGGTTTTGCTTCCACTCTTCGCTTGATGATGAAAGGCAATCCCAATGCCTTATCATTTGAGGAGTTAGTTTCTGTTTTGTTGCAAGAAGACCAGTCAAGGCAAAACAGGAATATTATGCGTGTCGCAGATCAAGCTTTCGTTGCTAGTCAGAGAAGCGGGAAAGGTAAAGCTGGCTTTTCTTCTAGTAAGCAGAAATCTGCAAATGCTGCGCAACCAAAGAAGGAAGATAAAGATGAGAAGAAGGGTGACAAACAGAAGACATTTTGCAAGTACTGTAAGGGAAATGATCATGTCATCAAAGCGTGTCCTAAGCTGGCTGCGAAAGAGGCTAAGAAGAAAGAGGCTGGTATGGCTGTTGCAGATGCCTCTCCTTCTAACAATGAATCTGCTAATGTTGTGCTAGATACAGAATGGGCATTCAATGCGCAGTGCAGTTATGACCCATCTTTGCATGACACATGTATGTCTGCAGTAGATTCAGATGTATGGTACTTTGACAGTGGTGCCACTAAGCATATCACCTCGCAGCGCAGTTTATTCACTTTCCTTGAGTCTGCTCCCACAGGGAATACTGTCACTTGTGCCAATAACTCCTCTTATCCCGTTGAAGGAGTTGGACAGATTGTGCTGAATGTTGCAAATGGCAACACCTTTACACTTTTTGATGCATTGTATGTGCCAGGGATCAAAAAGAATCTGCTGTCAGTCTCCGCATTTGCCAAAACAGGTTTGGTTGTAAAATTTGTGGATGACAGATGTACTGTTCATGATCTCTCTTGTGGTGACATCATTGTAGCATCTGGTTCACTATGTCGAGGGCTGTATAAGCTCAATATGGATGGCAAATGTGTAGAGGATTCAGCATGTGCTATTATGGATACGCAGGCTATTTCAAATGCAAAACTGTGGCATGCACGTTTTGGTCATCTGAATTTTGCAAGTTTGTTGCGCCTGCAGAAATCTGAAATGGTGTCTTCTTTGCCTAAGCTTGAGGCACCTGTCAAGCATGTTTGTGAGGGCTGCATATTGGGTAAAATGCAGCGTGCTTCCTTTCCCAAAGATGGATCAGTGAGAGCTGAACGCAGATTGCAGCTTGTTCACAGTGATGTTTGTGGTCCCATGCAAACTCCATCATTTGGAAACTACCTTTACTTCGTGACTTTCATTGATGATTTTACCAGGCATGCATGGGTATATCCTTTGAAGGCAAAGTCCGAAGTGTTTTTGTGCTTCAAACAGTTTTTGGTTATGGCTGAAAATGTGTCAGAAAGTAAGATGGGCACCCTCCGTTCAGATCGAGGGGGGGAGTATATGTCTTCAGAATTTAATGCATTTCTGGCTGAGCGTGGGATAAAACACCAATGTACAGTGCCGTATACACCACAGCAAAATGGTGTGGCTGAGAGAAAAAACAGGTCTCTCATGGAAATGGCAAGATGTATGGTTAAAAGTCAAAGTCTACCACATGGTTTTTGGCTTGAGGCTGTCATGTGTGCCACTTATGTACTAAACAGGTGTCCCACCAAAGCATTACAGGTTGTCACTCCATATGAGGCTTGGCATAGCCGCAAGCCATCTGTTGGCCATTTACGTGTTTTTGGTTGCCTGGCATATGCATTAGTGCCTGTGCAACATCGCAGAAAATTGGATGACAAAGCTGTCAAATGTATTTTTGTTGGATATAGTGCTGAGAGCAAAGGCTATCGTTTGTATCATCCACAGACAAAGCGCATTTTGGTTAGCCGTGATGTTGTATTTGTGGAAGATGCAGTTCAGCCCTTGGTTTCATGTACTAAGGAGACAGATATCAGCTCACGTGATGTCTATGATACATTGTTGCCTCTTTTCAGTGGTGCACAGTCAAGTGCAATACCTCATGAGGCAGTTTTTCAGCCTATGCAGGTTTTAAATGATGGCACAGATCAGCCTATATCTGATGCAGATGTGCATGATGCACTTGAGGATGAGAGACAAGAGATTGAGGGCTCTAGGAACATGCCTAGATGGCTGGTGCAGACTTTGCGTGACAGCAAGTTGGATGCCCCTTTGTCTAGTCGCACTCGTTCTGGCTCTCATGGTGCCTCTTATGCGTCAGATTGTTATGCATTGGCTGTTTCTAGTATGTGCGATGAAAGTGAGCCTGTTTCATTTGATGAGGCACAAAGTTCAGAAAATTGGATGGCTGCTATGCAAGCAGAATACGATGCTATTATGAAGAATAGTACATGGTCTTTATGTGACTTGCCCCCTGGCAAGAAGGCCATTGGCACTAAGTGGGTATACAAATTGAAGCGTAAGCCTGATGGCACAGTGGATCGCCATAAGACTAGGCTTGTTGCAAAAGGTTATGCTCAAGAGAAGGGCATTGATTTTGATGAGACTTTTGCTCCCACATGTCGTATGACCACTGTTCGTAGCATCTGTGCATTAGCAGCTCATAATGGTTGGAATGTACATCAGCTGGACATAAAGACTGCGTTCTTAAATGGAGATTTGCATGAGGAGGTGTATGTATCGCAGCCTCGTGGTTTTGTTCAAAGAGGGCAGGAAAACAAAGTGTGCAGGTTAAAAAAGGCTTTATATGGTTTAAAGCAAGCTCCACGAGCTTGGTATGAAAAAATACATGCATATTTGACTGCACATGGGTTTCAGAATAGTCCAACAGAAAGCACTTTGTATGTTAGACGTGTGGATGGTGTACATCTAATCATTGCTCTCTATGTCGATGACATGCTGCTCACAGGACCAAATGAGAGTCATATTGCTGATTTTAAGGCTGATTTGAATGCCTCTTTTGAGATGTCAGATTTGGGGCATTTGCATCATTATTTGGGGATACAATTTAAGCAGTGTGATGGAGGTATTGCTTTGTGTCAGACAAAGTATATTGAAACATTGTTGCGGAGATTTGGCCTTGAAGACTGCAAGCCTATTGCTACTCCAATGGAGACAGGTTTGAAGTTCAGTCTTCATGATGCTGGAGATCACTTTGATGTCACACTCTATCAGACAGCTGTTGGTTGCCTCATTTATGTATGCATTACGAGGCCAGACATTCAGTTTGCAGTCTCACAGGTGAGCAGATTTATGCATAGCCCAGGCATTAAGCATTGGCAGGCAGTGAAGCGTATCTTTCGCTATTTGAGTGGTACTCGGCATCTTGGGTTGTTTTATCCCAAGGGGGGATCATTGCCGCCAGATTTACATGTTTTTTCAGATTCTGACTGGGCTGGCTGTTATGACACACGCGTGTCCACGAGTGGTTTTTGCTTCATGCTTGGAAGCTCATGCATATCATGGTTGAGCAAGAAGCAGCCTACTGTGGCCACTTCTAGTTGTGAAGCTGAGTACAGGGCAGCTTTCACAGCTACGGTTAAGTGTGTGTGGCTCAGACGCCTTATGGCTGATTTGGGTGTTGGGCAGCTATCTGCCACCACCATCTTCACTGACAGTCAGAGCGCATTGGCAGTTGCGCGGAACCCAGTGTTCCATGCTCGTACGAAGCACATTGAGGTGCACTACCATTATGTCAGGGAGAGACTCTCTGCAGGAGAGATCAGTTTGGCTTATGTGCCAACACAGGATAACCTTGCAGACCTTTTCACAAAGGCTCTGCCTCGTGAGAAGTTCGAAGCTTTTCGCAAAGCTTTGGGCTTACTCCCTTTTGTGGATTCGTCCACATAGCTAGACACTTCCCTATACATGAGTGCTAGCTCTTGTTCACCGCATCACTCCAGGGGGGATTTGTTACCATATTATAGTAGTGATGTGTGTGAACACACTTAGGACCGCCGGGGCACTTTTTCCCTCACTAGGAGGTTTTTTCCCCCGTGCATTGTATATACGCCCATTATCTTCTAGGGCTTGTTATCTTTCATTTTTGGCACTCATAATACACTACTGTGTTGTGCTCAAGCTTCCTCATCTTCTTGAAGTTGTGTGTGCATTCCTGCAACCCTAATTCCAACCGCCAGATTTACATGTTTTTTCAGATTCTGACTGGGCTGGTTGTTATGACACACGCGTGTCCACGAGTGGTTTTTGCTTCATGCTTGGAAGCTCATGCATATCATGGTTGAGCAAGAAGCAGCCTACTGTGGCCACTTCTAGTTGTGAAGCTGAGTACAGGGCAGCTTTCACAGCTACGGTTGAGTGTGTGTGGCTCAGACGCCTTATGGCTGATTTGGGTGTTGGGCAGCTATCTGCCACCACCATCTTCACTGACAGTCAGAGCGCATTGGCAGTTGCGCGGAACCCAGTGTTCCATGCTCGTACGAAGCACATTGAGGTGCACTACCATTATGTCAGGGAGAGACTCTCTGCAGGAGAGATCAGTTTGGCTTATGTGCCAACACAGGATAACCTTGCAGACCTTTTCACAAAGGCTCTGCCTCGTGAGAAGTTCGAAGCTTTTCGCAAAGCTTTGGGCTTACTCCCTTTTGTGGATTCGTCCACATAGCTAGACACTTCCCTATACATGAGTGCTAGCTCTTGTTCACCGCATCACTCCAGGGGGGATTTGTTACCATATTATAGTAGTGATGTGTGTGAACACACTTAGGACCGCCGGGGCACTTTTTCCCTCACTAGGAGGTTTTTTCCCCCGTGCATTGTATATACGCCCATTATCTTCTAGGGCTTGTTATCTTTCATTTTTGGCACTCATAATACACTACTGTGTTGTGCTCAAGCTTCCTCATCTTCTTGAAGTTGTGTGTGCATTCCTGCAACCCTAATTCCAACACAAAGAAAGGATGGCATTATCATGTACTACATGGAAGATGCAAGAGATGGGTATTTTTTTGTGTAAATAACATCATAGTATACCTCAAGGAAGGTGATAGAGTGTTTTGAGTGTGGTGTCACAGGGTTGATATAAGTGCAATCTTAGTGCATGTCTACATATTGTGGAATGGACCATCCCTATCAAAATTACTCAAAGTGGGCATCTAATTTAGCTATGTCCACAACCACCACAAGGTTGTTTAGGACTATCCACACCATCATTGACATTAATAATGCCACATACAAAGAAGACAACAAAACCAAGGCAAGGAAAAGTGGATTTCTTGGTGATTACAAGATCACAAGAACCACAGTTGGAAGAGCCCAATGATTAAAAAGAGAAGGATTTGAGTCAAGCCTTAATTGAGGACACAAAGGTAGACTTAAAAAGGAAATGCAAGAAGAAGAAGTGTGAGAGGAAAATAATGCAATCTCAAGCTAAAGAAGTAGGGATTGGCATTCACTTGAAAGAGTCAGAGGAGATGCTAAGCTTAGATTCAATTAAAGGAGCATCAAGTCGGCTGTTGAAAAGAGGAGGTTTCTCAAGGACAAGAAAGAGATAACTAAGGTGATAGAGAGAGAACCATTGTGTCATGATTAAAAAAAATGAAGTTGGGAAAGACTCTAATAAAGGAGGTGGCTAACACTACTATTCCTAAAGGTTTTTTCACTCATGTAATTGGGCAATACCCTATTATAAAAGCCTACAAGTTAAGGAGTAGGAAATTTAGAGAACTTGCTCTTGTAATTGATCACATCCAAATCACATGTCGCCAATGAATATCCTATTGACATTTTTACTTTGATCTGTGGAGATTTCAAAGCAATGGATGGAGAGGGATGAAACACAATGGAAAAAGAAGTGAATGTAATTATTGCTTATTGGATAATAAAGTAGAATGTAATGTAAGGCAAACCAAAGCTATTAAAGAGTGATTCTTCCAACATGACATTACCTATGGAACATAAGAAATTTTCAAGGGCTATAGCAATTTTAAGGTGGAGGATTTGGAGTGAATGTCATCAAAGAGGATTTGTACCATAAGTAGGGATGACCATCATTAGAAAAGATTTATCATTATAGAGGATTTTTACCATAAGTATAGGGACGACCAACATTAGAAAAGATGGACTTGGACAACATCCTAGAGGGAGATATTATAAACCTAAGGTGAACAAATGTGTTAGCCTCCAAAGTGTGATGGTCTTTCTTGATAATGTGTGAACGAATGTTTTGGCCTCCTCCACTTGTGTAATAATGGTCTTTCTTATGAGTATAAATTTTGCAAAACTTCGGTTACAACTCAAGGTGTACATGGACCAAGAATGATGGAGCTCACCTTTGGATTATTTTAGCGGTGCCATCAACAATAGCTTTGTGAAATTCTTTACTATATTGAAGGCTTAAATGGACAATGATAAATCCTAAAAGAAAATGTGGGATAGTCTCCAATGCAATCACCCCAAAGCCAATAGTATAAACACATGCAATGCTAAATTGTATACAAATAGATTGGGTGGCTAAGCATGTATTTATTAAAGTTCCTAGGACCACTTGGGCCTAGGGGCCTGAATAAAACATTAAATTTCATTATGCTAGAATTCAAGCAAGTAAAAACGAAACTTGATGATCAACATTGCAAGGCCACATATCAGCAACAACATGGCAATGAATGTGTGTGTGCGATTACACCCTTCTTAGGAGAGAGAAAATGACATTACTAAATTTTTAAAACAAGACAAAACATTGCATCATGTAGGATTGATGACCAAAGTAGCATTAAGGTATCCATGTAGGATTGATGACCAAAGTAGCATTAAGGTATCCAAGTACAACTAACAAAAGAGGTTATACATTGAAGGTTAAGGTTATACATTGGAAAGGAGGTTGTATGCAACTTTTGAGTATAAGATAACTGGTTAGTTAAATGGACCAAGTGCCCCCCAATTCTTTACTTGAATCTAACCACAGGCCATCAAAGTTTAGAAGGAGAGGGGGGGATATGCAAGATGGACACTCTCATACAAAAAGTAAACATGGAATAGAAGATTAATTTGTAGTGGTATATAAGGCCAAAACACCTTACATTTGAAAGAATGTCATGAAGCTTTTAAAAAATTCTCTCAAGCCCTAGATCCTAACCAAGCTTTTTTAAAATCGAGATGCTAAAGATGCATGGAAAAAGAAAACACACATTAGAAAGGACCTCAAATGAACTATTTTTTAAAGAAACACACACATTGGAAAGGGCATCAAAAAATGAGCTATTCTTTTGAGAACGTGGTTCTATGAAAGTAAAATATTAAAGGAGATATTGTTAGTTCAACAAAGGAGTTTAAGTATTCACCTTCAACTTATCGTGGACATACTTGATTTAAGCCTCATCATCATAACTTTAATCATAAAAGTTATTAATAGTAATGGAGATATTGTTAGTTCAACCAAGGAGTTTAAGTATGCAGCTTCAACTTATCATAGACATAATTGATTTAAACCTTATCATCATTATATTTATTCATTGGATATCACCCAAGAAGGGGGTTATATTAACTTGATCAACACCTTGATCGAGTCAATGAGGTCAACTAATGTCAATGATGTCTTGGATGCAAGGATTACAACTACATGACTAATCTGTGCAAGATTTGACAAAGGATTAAGCACACAAGCATCACCTAATTAAAGGACAAGGATGGGTATACACATTAAAACACACTAACACAACAACAAGGTCGAAGATGGTGATTCAATTTGGATTAGTGAACATCAATGAAAGATGTGTTCTCAATGCCCAAAGATAAGAACCCAATACATGATAATAGGAAGCCATTTTTGGCTTCGAGATTCATTTGAACAATTTTTGTAATAATAGATGCCCACCATGAGATGGCACTAGATTATGCTTAAAGATGTGTGTAGGATCATTATCAATGAATTAGGAATTAGAGAATAAAGATTAGAGGAAAAATTAAGTGAGAAGTGGGTTACAAATGTGAATGGACATGTGTTAGAGGAGGATAGACTAAGTTATAATGGATTATAGGCTATGAAAAATATGTGAAACAACCATAACTTAACTTATGGACATGTATATAAGTGAATTTGGACATTTATATGTCATTTTTAGCTTTGTGAGCTCTTTTCCTCTCCTTTTGCTCTTGTGAGCGCATCATGTTCTTCTCTATATGTGTGGTGCCTTTTTGGGATCCCTTGTTTCACAATCTCTTGAATATTAGAGTTAGTATAAGCCCTTGTGAATATTAGATTTATCATATAAGCTCTTGTGAATATTAGATTTATCATATAAGCTCTTGTGTTTTGGTTTTGCAAGGAGAAAGCAACACCTAGATTACCCTTGAGTAGGTAAGCATGAGTGGGTGAGCACCACTTGGGCTAAAAGTACCAATTAGAGTGGAGCGAGGCTAGGGAGATGAAAGGAAGATATGTATAGGAGAGAAAGAGGAGATAGAAAGATAAACTGTGAGAGGCTAAAGGGTGGGATTGTGAAAAATGCTTATAAGTGTTTGTCATATCGATTGTAGGGAAATCTTCCATACTGAGCTTTCCTTTATGTAGCTTAAAAAAGGACTAGGCATAAGAAATCATGGCCTATGCTTAGGGCAAAGAAAAGAGAAATCTTCCATATTTAGCTTTCCTAATGTAGCTTAGAAAAGGACTGGGTATAAGAGGCCATGGTCCATGAGGGCAAAGAAAGGAGAAAAGTGGAATGGTCTCAACTTCTCCACCATTAAGATTGAGTGAACACCTCATATTTCACTTCACACACCTCACCACTTCACAAACCATCACTCTCAGTACTCACCAACCCATTCACTCTCTCTCACACTACTTATCACTTGACACACCACTCACCAAACCAAGCATACCATTCTTACCACAACCCACTCACCACTACATCATCACTTCACACACCACTCACCACTCATTACCACATCATAACTTCATACACTATTTAATAACCACCACCAACTCACCACTCACCAGTCGCCACACCAGCAGCACTCATCAAACCAGTCATACCAGTCACCACAACCCTCATCACCACTCACCAAACTAGTCATACCAATCATCACCACAACCCACTCACCACAACATCGCTTTACACATCACTCACCAAACCATTCATACTACCAGTCACCACAACCCTCATCACCACTCACCAAACTAGTCATACCAGTCACCACAACCCTCATCACCACAACATCGCTTTACACATCACTCACCAAACCATTCATACTACCAGTCACCACACAAACCACTCACCTCCACATCATCACTTCACACACCACTCACCACTCATTGCCACTTCACACAACCACCACCCACTCACTACTCACAACAACCACCACCCACTCACTACTCACAACCACACCATCACCACTCATGTACCCACTCACCACTCATTGCCACATCATTACTTCACATACTACTTAATAACCCACTCACCACATATAGCCACACCATTGTTGGAAAAGAATTTGCTCAATGCTCCACCATCGTGTTTTTTTTGTGGGTGACAAATGTGCTCTATTTTTTGTAAGGCCCCCTCTATGAGGAGTAGCCATTGGTGGGGTGAGTACTCGAGCACATGGTAGTTCCCAGTTTAGACACTGGGAAGATGGTGGCCAAGTGTGGCAAGATGGTTAGGAGATGGATTATGTAGAATTAGCACTCTACTAAGTAGGATGCATGCTTATGCAGGTTAGCATTCTGCCAAGTAGGATGCATGGTTATGCAAGCTAGGTACAACCACATTAGTGATTGCAAGGTTGAGATGGCCTCAGATGGCCGTGGAAGCTGCACTTAATCCCTATGGACCTATGTCATAGTCTAATATACCCCAAACGGATGGTGTGGTTGATTGGTCATTTTGGACCAAGTCGTGGGTTCAAGTCGTGGGTTGGCCGATATGGCCGGCCTACAGCCTTAGTTTATCATGGAGTTCATTGTATTTAAGGACTCTTGTAAGCAAGACATCCTCCATCAAGAGCTATCTAGATCACGGGTAGACACCATCAATTTGTAATAAAGTTTTATAAGCAATAATATTCTTTAGTCTCCAGTTCTTTCTGTAACTCTATGCTTTGTATTGTGTTGATCCATCTTTCGCTATTGTGTATTCTTACCACATCAATACTTCACACACTACTTGACAACCCACTCACCACTATCACTTTGTCACACTACTCACCCACGACCACATAATTACTACTCACCAATCCATCGATAACGTCCCACACACACCACTTGCCATCATCATCACTTTATACCAATTCACAAGCCCACTCACCACTCCCACCATCATCACTTCACACGATCACACTGCCACTTGGATTAAGTTGTCGAAAGTGTTAAAAGAATAAAGGAACAAGAGTAGGCCATGGAGTTTAAATTCTAGATTGTCCTTAGGAAAATAAGCACCTAATCTAAAAGATATAAAGCTAAAAGAGATTGCCACTAGATTAGAGGAAGAGAAAATGAAAGAGAGAGAGAGAGAGAGAGAGAGAGAGAGAGAGAGAGAATAGAAACAAATTTATGTAAAAATTATAGTGTTGTCATCACCAATGCCACCACCTTCGTAACTAACTAGTGAGATTACCAATGCAAGCTTTGCAAGTTAACCCATCACAGAGAGAGAGAGAGAGAGAGAGAGAGAGAGAGAGAGAGAGAGAGAGAGAGAGAGAGAGAATAGAAACAAATTTATGTAAAAATTATAGTGTTGTCATCACCAATGCCACCACCTTCGTAACTAACTAGTGAGATTACCAATGCAAGCTTTGCAAGTTAACCCATCATCTAATGAGGTTGGGGAAACCTTCTTAGCACCCCTAGGTGTATACATCTCCAAGGTTATCCCCCTCAATAGTGGCCATAGCACTCCCTCTGGCCCCATCTTATATAGGACTCATCACCAAGCATGAACTCTAATCCTATGAAGTGCTCTTACTCATCAATCCTACCTAGCCTAATGAAATCAAAGTCCCACAGCTAAGTCTGCATTGCTCACCTCTTCTACTTTCCTCTTCTACACTTGAGCCTTTAATATATCTACCTCATACACGTTGCCTTCCACAAAGCATATTGCATCACAATATTCATGCTCAAAGAAATGAGCACCCAACACTTCTATATTTAGGATCAAGATCTCATAACCCATCATAAACTTGATAAAGACTATTCTAGTAAGACCATTCTTAACTTTCCTCTTCTCTAGGACACATGCACCCCATCATCAATGCAAGACCATTCTTTACTTTCCTCTTCTCTAGCACTCATGCACCCATCATCAATGTGTTACCATTGTAGTGCTACTTACTATCACATGATTTGGAACCTCCCCATCCTTTGCACCATTGTGGCAAAACATTCACACAAACTCTTGCAACATCTTACTCTTTAGCCTTAGTTCAAATCCTCATCACAATCATGATAATAATGCACAATTTTAATGGTTATGCTTCTTTACTTACCCTTTCTTACATCCTTCCTACCATTCCAACTCCTCGCTTGAGTGCATATGCCATCACATCCTTGTAGCATGTGACCCTTTTCTTAGATATCTTCTTTTATATCTTAGGTTTCATAGGTCTTGCACAATTTCAAGGCATTCAAAGATAAATCGTGAGACACACCTTTAAGCTTATACCACATGGTCTTGAATCATGCCTTAAACTCTAAAAATGGCTCCTCGTCAGCCTTCTTTAGCTTCACTATTTGCTTGCAAACCTCTTCTTCAACCTTCTTCTAATGGAACTCATCCACTAAGGATTTTGAAAGGGGTTTCTTACTTGATTGTTAATTCTGCATGTTTTGGGGCAAATTCTAGGTTCATGTGTGCAAGTGTGAACAAGGGGCATTGTAACTAGCCACCCTTGCTCTCTTATGCATGTGTGTGTGTTGTTGGGGGGGGGGGACAATGAATGGAAAACCTTTCGCTCATGCAACTAGTTCGGTAGGGATGCAATGAAATAGTGTAATCGAAGGTTTTTTAAAATGCTGAGCTTTAACTGTATGTTACATTTAAACCCGAGCTTAACCTTGATAGGTAGACGATGTGTGGAAGATTGATAGTTGATAATCCGTGTCCCCCCACACCACCCCCACCTCTCCCCCTCGTTTCTCCTCTTGCTTCTTAAATTCTAGGTGCTTAACCTTGATATTAGATAATGTGTGGAACCTTGATAGAAGATAATATGTGGCCAAAGGAGCAGATTGCTGGGTAAGAGAAAAAATATATTACTAAACTATTTGCAAGGCTCAGATTGGACTTGACGGAATTAAAAAAAGTTGAACTCTCTCTACCCCCCTCGCCTCGGCCGTCAACAATCCGCCTTTCCTGCCATTTTTTCTCTTGATTTGTCGGAATGCCTTCTTCCGATCTCCTTCTCCTCTCACTTAATCGACCCCCGGCGTTCTGAATTGACGTCTGTTGCCAGAGCTGTGAGAGATTGCCGCTGTTCGCATTGTCGGAATTTCTTTTGCCGGAGGCTATCAAGCTCTACAGAAAGCTTTCCTATCAACTCTTGTGTTGGTCTTCCCAATTCGGTACGCTCTTGTGAACATCGGTAAGAAGAAAGAGGTACATTGTATGTTGAATGATATATGACCACGCACATTCGCATGTTTATGCACATGCACATGCATGTGTTGATGTCACTACACATCCGCATGTGTTCATCATGCACATTCATGTGTATATGTTTGTATGCATACGTATATGCTTGTATTTTGAATTATACATATTGATATATGCCCATACGCATTCCGATACATATGCATATGTATGTATGAATATGTACATGTTTCTATGTTTCAAATGTGCTTGTGTAGTTTTCTTGACCTTGCACATGCACCACATGTTCCTCATCCTCTAAATTCCATGCCACAAGGTCCCAATCACCTCTTTCACTTTATCCATACAAGACTCAGAGAAACTCCACTTTAATGAATTATGAGTGAAATTGTGTTCTTGAGAGCATGCTTTCTTCGCAACCCAAATTTGTAGATTGTGTGTGATTGTAGATTGTGTTTTGTTGTTTGAACTCAGGTTCCATTTTGGCTGGACAGTTTGAAGTTGGTGGAAAGAAAGATGCATTGCCAAAAACCCATTACTTGCTGATGCCTCCGATGTGCTAGACTCTGCTGGTTCATCTTTATTTTGAATACCAGGCGTTGTTGCTGGTCAGGCCATGTTAACTTGGGTATTTGATTGAATCTAGGTTCTTTCGAAGAACAAACAAAGGCAATGGGAAAGCTACAAGAGGGCCTTGAAGTAGAAGCTACAGAAGAGAACAGTGCAGGGGCATCAGAGTCTGCCGAGAAAGAGAGTCCCCGAGTGTTGCTAGCCCTTGCGGCAACCTTAGAACGGCTGGTGCTGAGGAATGAGAAATGTCTGAAGGATCTTTCAGAACACAGGAAATTGACAATCTATCATGGCTTGCGGCCTCCTAACATAAGCATTTTAAGGTACCTAGAACGCATACACAAATACTCGAATTGTAGCCCATCATGCTTTGTTGTGGGCTTCATATTCATTGATCATCTAGTTCATAAGCAGCCTGATGTGCCCTTGATTTCCCTTAATGTGCACCGGCTGCTCATTACTAGCATCATGGTGGCAACCAAACTTCTTGATGATGTGTGAGTGCTTCTCTTGCTTCCATTTTGTCAAATTTGAGTTTATTCTCTCTTATAGCATCAGTCTAATTCTATCTGGTTGATTCCTGTGGCTTTTAGGCATTACAATAATGCCTTCTATGCACGTGTTGGTGGTATCAGCAACCTGGAGCTTAACAGCCTAGAGGTTGATTTTCTGTTCCGCTTGGACTTCCGGCTCCAAGTGACATCAAACACATTTGAAGGGTACTGCACACACCTAGAAAGAGAGATTGTGCTTGCAGGGCAACGGATAGAAAGAACACTACCAAACACTGTTGATTTATCAAGTGAGCACCAAAGCAACGAGAAGCAAAAAACGCTGGAGGATGCACACAGGAAACTGAGGCTTGTGATGAACCATAGTGCTGCATCTACTGCAAATGTGAAAACCATGAAAGCTTTAGTGTCACCCACCAGCAGCTTGCTAGACCCTTAGGGTAGTGTGCTAATCAGAAGCACTTGTTGTGGTTTATGGGGCACATTGTTATGGAGATTATAGGTATGTTATGCTGCCTGTTCTCTTAATGTGGAGTCGAAAAACCCTTTATGTGGTGTTATTTGTTTAGAGGTGCTGGGTTCATCTGCACCAGTGTTCAAGCCACAATCTTTATGGTGAACATTTATAACAGCTGAGCAAGTGTTGCTGCTGATCATGTATGCTTTGTGCAATTCAATGCCAGATAAACAAGGGTCAAGGTGGGGGGGAACTGCTTGAGGCAAGGGTTAAAAACTGCATTTGCCCTGGCAAAATCCAATACAAGATTGTTTTGGTTTTTGCGAGCAATTTTAGTAGCTCCCAATACAGTTGTAGTTTTGTTCCTCTCTCAGGCTTATATCGCCAGCAAACTAAATTCTTTTAGTGCTGATGTTTATAAGGCAGCTTGCTTACAACAATATTACATGTGGTCATGTATATGTGCATGACACATCACCTCTTGTCATACATGCTTGGTTGACTTGGTTAACGTTTTGTTGGGTGAATCAGGATCCTTTGATACAGTTGTAGTTTTGTTCCTATCTCGGGCTTATATTGCCAGAAAACTGAATTCTTTTAGTGCTAATGTTCATAAGGCAGCTTACTTCCAAAGATATTACTTGGACAGCAGAGCTGCAGCACCCCCCCCTTTCGTTAATCTCCCCCCCCCTCCCTCCTCCAGGGGCTCTTGGCAGCCCTCCCTCCTTCGGGCTTCCTTTCTGCCTCCCCTTCCTTGTTCACCCCCCTGCCACTGCTTTTTCCGCTTCATGAGACCCATCCTTCTCATCACCTGTTCACGTCGCCTGTCCGCTCTTACATCCTCCTTCACCCAATTGCCTCCCTCCTTTTTACTCATCCCCGCGCCTCGCTCCTTTTCCCCACGCCTCGCTCCTTTTCACTTTGTCTCCCCCCCTCCTCCCCCCCCTTCCCTCACCCTCTGTGACCATTTCGTTTTTCCTTGCCCCCATCTTTCTGTTCCCTTTTCCATTTTCTTTTTGCCTGCTTTTCTTGCTTCTCCTTGGTTAGGCTTCTCTTACAAGTAGCTTGGTTGCTGCCCTTTGGCATTCCCTTTGAGGATTCCATGGCAGTCGCTCCATCCACCCCGTCTGAGACTGCCATCAGCTGTCAACTCTAAGAAGCGGACCTTGAGCTCCTCGTGACCTCAGTGGGTTTATTGGAAGCCACTGTTCTTGTTTGCAAGCTCATCAGCAGCAGGATAGATATAGGACATTTTGCAAGGCACCCTGAGCAAGGGTGTATCTGGACGTCGAATTTCTCTTTAACGTTAATGGCCTGATCAAGTTCGACTCAGCCTGCTTACAGTGTGGGGCTCCTAGGTATGCTTTGCCTATTAGAAGCACAGCTTCTCTTTGGACTCCGACTTTTTTCAGCAGAAATTTCAGGATTTTCAGCCTCGGTTCACTTTCCCTGGCCTCTCTAAGGAGTATCACGTGCTCCTCCCAGAAATTGGGTGTTCTTTGGGCCAGGTTCTCCAACTCTTCATGTTTTTATCGCCTCTCTGAAGAACCTCCCTTGTCATTTCATGATCCCCATCTCGGTGGTTCCCTTCTCTTGCAGCAGATGGAATTCACTGGTCTCTTGGATAGTGTTTTGCATGCCGCCAGATGGATCATGAGGCATGGGCTTGCTCTCGTTGGCGCTTGGGCTTTGGGACAATCATGCGGGCTCTGGAGCTCCACCCAGCTGTGTCGCCCTGCGACAGCCTTCTCCCCATACCTCTCCTTCGGATCTGCACCCAGAGAGCAAGCGAAGACCTCGGCAGGACCAGCCACTGCAGGCACCCAACAGGAAGAGTGGTGGACCCCTTGCTAGCATGCCTATTGCCATTATGCCTGAATGGTGGAAGCCAAGGCCACAACACCCGAGATAATGGTTCGTCAGCAAACCGCTGTGAGCATTTACCACAGGATATCCCAGTGGAGCTGATAGAGGATATCCAAGATGAGGATCAGAATGCCAACCTGATAGGCTCAACAGCCACTCTCACCCTCACCCTCACCCTTATCCTTCAGTCCCCCGTCTTCGCGTGCTCCTGCTTGGATTCAAGTCGGGTTGTGTTAGCCCCGGATTTCACCCCCGCATCTCTCATCTCTCTTCTTCAACTCCCCCTCCTCTGCTGCCAGCCTCTTCCACCCCCCCCGTTCCGCCAAAGCTGCCTCTCAAAGGTGTGGTAGTTGCCCACCTGCGGCCCTGATCCCCCCTCGGCCTATGTACCACTGATGGCAGCAGTTCTTGAACATGTTGGTCAAAGCGGCTGTCTTCTTCTTTCCTGTGAGTGTTTTCCTTGAACAGGAGTGGGTACAACACCTCCATGGATATGACACCCTCGGGATCTGGTTATTGACTTAACACATTCATTGGGATACCTTGGTGTCCCAGAGGCTAATAGGCAATACTTGGTCCATTGCACGGATGGAGCTTCTGGCCTTCGCCAAGGCGGCCTGAGAGGTCCACTTGTTCCTTTCTTCCTCCTCAGCTTCATTGCCAATGAGAAAGGGACCTTCAGGTACATCCACAATGAGAAAGGGACCTTCAGGTACATCCACAATGAGGATGTTCACACCTAATTGTCAGTGTGCATCTGTGCTCGCTTCAAGCGCTTTGAAGCCTTGGACAGGTTGTCACTACTCTACTCCAAACCCTTCCCCAAAACCTGGCTCATCAAGGAGAGGCCTTTTGGCGCACCTGAATCTGAAAGTCGGTCCAATCTCTTGTCCCAATAGATGGTTGAGCGATCCTACCCACCAAGAGAAAGCAGCACCCACTAGGACATGACAGAGGCTCCAGAGGACATAGTGGCATCAGTATAGATGTCACAGTGGCTGGGGCTAAGGGTGCCGTGTCGGAGGGAGCTGCGCTTTGCTGTTTGGGGCCAAAATGCCTTGCATGCACTTACCAGAGTTTGGCCGGCCCCTGTTACGTCCCGACTGGCCTAGGGCTAGGGCAGGGAACATGTGGACTAACCCAAGATTAGGGTTAGGTTTAACCTAGAATTAGTGTTAAGGCTTAGCCGAGGGCGTGGGGACCTGGAGACGCGTAGGCTAAGGGCGCTAGGAAGAGGATCCCCCAGCCTGAGGTCAGATTGCCGCGCGAGCCTACTAAACACCGATAACCCCAACCTGGCGTCCCATACCACCAAGCCGAAACACCCGCTGCTAACAGCTCCATGGCCGAGAGCCCCTGCACGCTTCTTGGTAACCCCAGGCTACCGCATGGTTACTTGATCTCTCGTGTCTAGTAAGTGACCTTATATAGTAATAACCCCGCTATAAGTGGCCTGCTTTTATTTATGGGTGGTGAGTTTCTAGCCACAATCTATCGTGGTCACGCGATGAGTTCGATGTCAGGTCTATGGAAACCTTGCTAGGGTTTCTTAGCTATGTCCTCTATCCTAATCCACAATGGGTCTATGTTAGATAATCCATGGGCATGGTGTAGTGAGGACTTTATAGCCCCCCTCAGTGTACATTTCTCCATATTGTATTACCATGTTTGAGCCTCAAACCTGACCCGGCTAGACCACTTGTATGTGAATGAGCGGTCATGTGGGTATCCTTGTCGACACCATCTTCTCTGACCATGCTCCAATCTTGTTCCATCTTGGTGATCCTTATTGGGGACCTGCAGGTGTGCACTTGCACAAAGATAATCTGGGCCTCGAAGGAAATCAGTTCTTTCCTCTGCCCCTATGGAGGCGAAGAAGTCACGCTGTCCCCAACGTCGGTCCAAAAGGGTGCTTGTGCATGGTAACGGTACTCTACTCTCTGCATCTCTATAACCTCTAGAGTGGTACACATGGTCTCCATCTGTGTGCCCACCGAGGTACTGTTTGGGCAGCGGTAGCTGCCCCAGGGTGAAATGAGGACTCCTGGTCTATTCCTGAAGATGCTGAAGGGAGACAAGGCTGCGGTGCAGGTTCCTCTCTTGCTGTCATAGGGCCTCGACTTGATCCTGGGTTGTTGATTGGCCTGCATTATCGTATGGACTGCATCCACCACCTTCACAAACCGGATGGGTTGGTGGCATCGAATCCTCCATAGGTCTGTGCCATCGCCACTGACTTTAACTGCTAATTTCTTTTGATTGATCCACCCTTATTTAGTACTCCCAAGACCAGGCTCGTCAGAGGGTTTGGCAGCACATGAGAGCTGTCGTGTTGCTTATAGAGATCTTTGTGTTGGGGTAAAGGCGTTATGCCCACCCTTATAGTGTGTACAAGCCCATAAGTTATAGTACATAGTACACTTAGTACTTTTAATGTACTAAGTGCACTATGTGTACTAGTGCAATATACATGTGTGATAGGGGAGTCACACACTCATGCTTTTTCATGAGTTGACTTATCCCCACAACTCTCTCTCTCGCTCTCTCCCTTGCTTCTCTGTGTATGTCTCCCATGAATGAACTCTAAACCCTAATTCAGGTTCCTTCTCCCCATCAACTGGTATCAGAGCCAACACTTCCAACTGGTGGTGTCGAATTTGCTGTAGAGGAGAAGAAGGTTCAAGCGCTGATTTTTTCTCTCTCTGCTGAGTGTTGAACGCTGGGCTGTCTGCGTGAAGCGAAGGCTACACACAAATCGGCTGTGGTAGCTAAGCGTTCAAGCGCTACTAGGAGATAAGAGCATATGGAGCTGGCTATCACACCATAGGCGGGCGTCAGCACTAGGCGAAGGCAGCAGCGTTGGCGAACACTGAAGGCGGCGGAAACACAAGCGAAGAGAGCTGTCGACTACAAACACGGCGCAGGCAAACGGCGTAGGCGAGTGAAGCGAAAAGGCGTTAAACAAGTAGCGTCGGCTGGTCCAAAAAAGTAGGCGAAGGCAGCGTGAAGCGTGTGCTGCAGGCGTGTGCTGTCTGGCTGCGTGTTGCACGCTAGACGCCTGGCCAACTGGCGTAGAATGCGAATCCAGGCGGACATCCACCCAACTCGTCGACTGCAAGTATAGGCGCCTGGTCGTATGTAGCGCTGCTACTCGGTGAAGATGCCAGAAGCGACCTGATCCGCCTTCTCTGCACAACCAGCAACCAGCAACGAGTCAGCAAGAAGAGCCCCCCCCTTTCACCTGCAAGTATCAGAAATCAACACATAAGTCAGGATCAATCAAAATCGACTCCTGCAAACCTCAAATTCAGCCCGAAAATCAGAAAATCAGAGGTATTTTGCTTCAATTTTGGGAATTTCTCATCAATTCAATTAATTGAGCAGGTACAGGTGCTTAATTGCTCAATTTTTGAGCAAAATTGGCAAAATTGGGTGACATTGGTCACATCCCACGTCAATTGGCAGGAAATCGGTGACATTGGTCACATTTGCAGTCAATTGGCAGTAAATTGGGCATTGAAATTTGGGGCTTTTGATGTAAATGTGCAATTAAGCACTCATACATGCTGTATGATGTGAAAAATCGCACATTTGGGCAAAATTGCAGCAAATTGCAGTGCAAATCAAGGGGCTTTTGTGCCGATTTGGTTGATTTGCATGCAGGCAATTGCATTTGATGCTGTGGATAATGTGCTGATGCCTTACAAGCACTCAATGTGCCTGTAAATCAAGGGGCTTTCATGTATTTGATGTATATGTGGCCAGGGGGAAGCATCGTGAACACTCTGGATGCCTTCATGTGCGCCAATGTACCATGCATGATCAGAAATTGATCTCAAATCAAGGGGCTTTTCAAGTTTGTATGCTTGTTGAGCTTGGCAAAGCAGCAGGCAAGACATTTATGCCTTGAATCCTCAGAAATCAGCTTGCAGTCAAGGGGCTTTTGCCCAATTTCTGTTCGGGACTGTTTTATGCAGTGTTCGTGACTGTAAAAATCTGATTTTCACTCATTTGGACAGCTAGGAGAGCATTTATTGCTATTGTACCTGCTGGTACAGATTTGGCACAGCTTTGTGCATGTTTTGACATGGCTGTACACTGTTTTGAGTGATCAAAAGGTTCAATTTCAGCTGCTGAAATTGCCGGTACAGGTTTGGTACATCATTTGTAAGCACTTGGTACTGTTGTACAGTACTTCGGAAGGGCAAAAGAGCACATTTAAGGTGCTGTCCAAAATCTGCAGCAACCAGATTTTGGTGTTTTCATCACAAAAAGTGGGAGAAAAGTTGCATTCTTGCTTCCGCAGTGGGAGATAAAGCTTGGGAGAACATTTGTGAGCACTTTGTGTGCTTTGGGTGCAGTGTTTGCACATCTTGGGTGCAGTGTTTGCACATTTGCAGGGAGTCAGGCATTGACAGGTTGCATTTTGCTATGGCAACCACAGGTGAGAGCTCTTCATTGCTTCACATCAAGAAGCTTGAAGGCTCGCAGAATTATGATATTTGGCAAACCCAGTGCTACAATGTGTTGCTTCAGAAAAAGCAGCACAAGCCTATCAAAGAAAGGGGTGTGATGCCCGCTTCTCTTACAGCTGAAGAGTGGGAAGATATGGATGAGCTGGCAAGATCTACTATCATGTTGTCTGTGTCAGACTCATTACTTTTCAGCATTCGTGAAGAGAAGACAGCTTGGGGAATGTGGCAGAGATTGCAGGACTTGTATGCCCAACAAAGTGCCTCAAGCAAAGTGTATTGGTTGAAGAAACTCATAGGTCTTCAGATGAAGGAAGGGGCGTCTATGACAGCCCATTTAAATGAGTTTAATGGTATTGTCAGCCAGGTCATCAATCAAAAGTTGGCAATGGACGATGAGTTCAAAGCCACTTTTTTGTTATGCACTTTGCCAGAGAGTTGGGACACATTCAGGACAGCCACTAGCAATTCGAATGCTATGCTGTCATATGCAGATGTTGAGGGTGCTCTTCTTCAAGAAGAGATGAACAGGAAAAACAACTCTGTTGGCAAGTCCAATGCAATGAATGCACGTGGGAGATCCCAGCAAAGGGGGAAAAGCCAAGAAAGGGGAAGGAGCAAGTCTCGCTCCAAAAAGGATTTGGAATGCCATTATTGTGGCAAGAAGGGACACATCAAAAAGCAATGCTACAAATGGAAAAATGATCAAAAAGAAAAGGGAAAAGGCAAAGACAAAGAGAAGGATGAAGCCAAAGATGTAAAGCCAAAGGGCAAAAGTGGAGTCAAGATCGAAGAAATCAATGTGTCACATGCAGGTGGCAGTGAGGATGAGGTCCTCTTTACGTCTTCACTTGATGCCCATTCACTTTTTACAGGTGGTCATGGTATGCACTCATGGATCATTGATTCAGGTGCCTCCTTTCATGTCACAGGTTGCAGAGACTTGTTTGTCAGGTACACTGCTGGCAATGAAGGAGTGGTTTATTTGGGTGATAACCATGCATGCAAAATTCTTGGCAGAGGTGATGTGAGGCTTGTGTTTTCAGATGGCTCACAGCTTATGCTCCATGATGTCAGGCATGTGCCTGAGATCAAGAAGAATTTGCTTTCTACTGGACAGCTTGATGATGCTGATTATGTTACCACATTTGGTAGTGGAAAGTGGAAAATTAGTAAGGGCTCACTGGTTGTTGCCAGAGGCTCTAAAGTGGACACTCTTTACTTTATGCATGCAGGTGTTTGTCACCATGCCAATGTAAATGCAACCGAGCTGTCGGAAATTTCTATGTGGCATAGCCGGTTGGGACACATGAGTGTCAAGGGAATGGAGCAATTGTCTCGTTTGGGTTACTTGCCTTCTCTAAAGTTTTCAAGTTTTCAGTTTTGTGAGCATTGTATATATGGTAGGCAACTACAGTGCCCCCACAAGAAAGCTCTTGGACAGAAAGATGCTCAGTTAGAGCTTGTGCATACAGATGTATGTGAGATGCCTCAGCTTTCTTTGGGAGGGGCAAAATATTTTGTGTCTTTTATTGATGATGCCACACGCAAGGTGTGGGTTTATCCTCTTCGTTTGAAGAGTGATACATTCTCAGTGTTTGAGAAGTTTGTTGCTCTTGTTGAGAATCAAACTGGCAAAACACTGAAAGCTTTGCGTTCCGACAATGGTGGAGAGTATATGTCCAAACAGTTTCAGGACTTTTGTGATGCTAAAGGCATCAAGAGGGAGCTCTCTACTCCTTATGATCCTCCACAAAACGGGACAGCAGAGAGGATGAACAGGACCATACAGGAGAAGGTCCGTTCTATGTTGTCACATGCTGCATTACCTCATGGTTTTTGGGCTGAAGCTGTTATGACAGCCGTTCATCTTATAAACAGGTCACCTAACACGAGGCTTGGTGGGAAAGTGCCAGAAGAAGTATGGACAGGGAAGCCTCCGTCATACAAGCACTTGAGAGTGTTTGGTTGCGTTGCGTACGTGCACATACGCAGGGAAATGCGCACCAAACTTGATCCTAAGTCTCACAAATGCATATTCCTAGGATATGGTGACAGAGGTGAAATGGGGTATAGACTTTGGGATCCCATAAATAGAAAGATCATACGCAGCAATGATGTCATTTTTGATGAAACATGCATGTATAAGGAGCCTGCAAGGCAACAGGAGCCTGGCAGAGTCATCTTTGATGATGATGGACATCATGGACAACAACAAAGGGCTGTAAATCAGCCATTACAGCAGGAAAACCAGCCCTTAAATGGTGCTGAAAATGGTCCAAATGGACAGCCAGAGATGGCAGAAGATATCCCTATGGATATACCACAGTTAGAGGATATACCGGGCATGATTTTTCAGCCTTATGGCATGGAACAGGAGCCACCAATGGGTGATATGCAGGCTGGACAGCAACCTGCAAATGATGGTCATTGGGTACGGAGGTCCACTAGACCCTCCAGAGCCCCTGACAGGTTTGTTCCAGGGGTTGACTATTTGATGCTTACTGACTGTGGGGAGCCCTCATGTTATAAAGAGGCTTTACAGAGGGCAGACAAGGCTCTATGGGAGCGTGCCATGAAGTCAGAGATGGATTCTCTGCATAAAAATGGAACTTGGAAGTTGGTGCCTTTGCCTGCAGGCAAGAAGGTTTTGCCATGCAAGTGGGTATACAAGCTCAAAGTTGCATCAGATGCTAAGCCAAGATACAAAGCCAGGTTAGTGGCTAAGGGCTTCAAGCAGGAATATGGTGTGGACTTTGATGAGATCTTCTCTCCAGTGGTCAAAATGACCACACTTAGAGCTGTGTTGGCTTTGGTTGCGCATGATGATCTGGACTTGATTCAGATGGATGTGAAGACTGCTTTTCTTCACGGTGATCTCCATGAGGAGATATATATGCAGCAGCCAGAGGGTTATGCAGTAAGTGGAAAGGAGAAGCTTGTATGCAAGCTGAAAAAGAGTCTTTATGGGCTCAAACAGGCACCAAGAGAATGGTATCATAAATTTGATACATTCATGAAATCTCAGAAATTCAGGAGAAGTGACATAGATCACTGCTTGTACACCAAGACAGCTTTGGATGGCAGTCTCTTGATTCTCATTTTGTATGTTGATGATATGTTGATTGCCGGGAAATCTCGTAAAGAGATGGATGCCTTGAAGCAGAGGCTGCATCAAACCTTTGATATGAAGGATTTGGGTGATGCAAATCACATCTTGGGTATGCGGATACTTCGGGACAGAAATCAGCATGTGTTGTATTTGTCTCAGAAGGAATACATTGGCAAAGTCTTGCAGAGGTTCAATATGGACGGGGGGAAGAAAGCTAGTACTCCTTTGCCTCCATATGTGAAACTCAGTGCTATGGACAGCCCACAGTCAGATAGAGACAGGGCTGATATGGCCAAGATTCCGTATGCTTCAGCTTGTGGCAGTCTCATGTATGCCATGGTTGCTACTAGGCCGGACATTGCATTTGCAGTGGGAGTGGTTTCTAGATACATGGCCAACCCTGGCAAGAAGCATTGGGAAGCAGTGAAAGGTGTCATGAGATACCTGAAGGGCACACAGGATTTGTGCATTTGCTTTGGCAAACAGGATGCATTAGTGCATGGTTACACGGATTCGGATTATGCCGGTCATCCAGATAACCGGAAGTCTACTACCGGTTATGTATTTACATTCACAGGAGGTGCTGTGTCATGGATATCCAGGATGCAAAAGTGCACTGCCTTATCTACTACAGAGGCCGAGTATATTGCAGCCACAGAGGCTTGCAAGGAGGCATTATGGCTATCTCGGTTAGTGGTTGATTTGGGCTATACAGGGGATATTCCATTGTTGCATTGTGACAGTCAGAGTGCCATTCAGTTGGCAAAGAACCCTGTTTTTCATGCAAAGACGAAGCATGTGGATGTAAAGTATCACTTCATCAGAGAGGTGATAGAGAACAAGCAAATTCAGCTTGTTAAGATTCACACGGATGACAACCCGGCTGATCTGTTGACCAAGAGTTTGCCTCCGGAGCGGTTTGCTCATTGCAGACACTTGATGGGCATTGGATGAGGCCAGTTTCAGCCTTGATATGGCCTTGTATATTATCATGTACATGCTGATTTTTCTTTTCCTTTACTTAAGGGCACTTTGCCTTTAAGTGGGAGGTTGTTGGGGTAAAGGCGTTATGCCCACCCTTATAGTGTGTACAAGCCCATAAGTTATAGTACATAGTACACTTAGTACTTTTAATGTACTAAGTGCACTATGTGTACTAGTGCAATATACATGTGTGATAGGGGAGTCACACACTCATGCTTTTTCATGAGTTGACTTATCCCCACAACTCTCTCTCTCTCTCTCTCTCCCTTGCTTCTCTGTGTATGTCTCCCATGAATGAACTCTAAACCCTAATTCAGGTTCCTTCTCCCCATCACTTTGGACTCGCTTCTCTCTACGGGTGTGTTCGAGAGAGCTATAGGTGGTCTCTAGCCGGGAGTGTCAGAGCTAGGACGGGCTTTCTGTTTTCCTCTTCTAGTGTCAATGAGATCTCTATAGGTGCTTACTGGTGGCCTTTAACGAGGTCATGTTGACAGGTGTTCTTTTAGAGAGGCTTGTTGAGGGCCTCATCTACTTGACTCCCAAAGCAGAGGGGTGGTAGGCTTAAGGTGTGATAGCAGCATAACATCACTCTCGCTGGCTCCAGTTGCACCTTCCTAACCTTATCCATGGCAATTAGATAGGCTTTATCTGAGATAAAACCTTAGATAACATCTTTACTTTTTGGGAGGCTACTGACTCGGTGCAGATTTGGTAGGAGGATAAAGCAGTCGAGTTGACTGGGCCTTCTAGTTTGCAGATGACACCGCACTTTACTTTCCACTTTTAGAACGGAATCTTCAAAACTTCGTTGTGGCTATCGAGGTGTTTTGCCTTGCCTCTGACGATCGCATCAACTAGCACAGATCCCCAAAGGCACCACGGCTCTATATCTTGGATGCCACGTGGGCATTGACATCTCTCATGAACGGCAGATTACCCCTCTGTTGAACATTTGGAGGAAGCTTTTTTATAAGAGCTTGGCGATGTAGGCCATGTGGTCGTGGTGGCCAACCAGTTTCTATTGGCCACCATGTGGTACACTGCATCTCGTTGGACATTCTTATGTTTGTGCATCAGCTAGGATCTAGCATCTCATCCGCAACTTCTTGTGGGTCAGCAGTGATGGTCATGCAGCCCGGGCCAAAATGGCCTAGTGCACCACCAAGGGAGTTGGGCATCATCAATCCAAGGATTCAAACTGGGCAAGCTTATTGTCCATGGCCTCCAAATGAGGAAAGCCATGGAAGGATTTCTTGCTCATCCGCATTTTGGCCCACCCCCCTCTTTGGTGGCTTGTGGCTCTTCATCTTCTTCACCACTCCTATCCATGAACTTAGCACCCCTTTTAAGGATAAGTTTTTTTTTTGGTATTGTGAGAGTTTGTATTGAAGTTACATGCCACTAGGGTTGATTCAAACCCATTACCTCCACTTTGAGAGGTAAGGGTGCTACCACTGGCCACAGCCACAGCCAGGGGGGGGGAGCGGTGGGAGTTTGTAATTTTGAGACTAAGTATGCGGCCAATCTTTTCCATGCTTGGAAGGCGCTTCGCTGGACTCTTCTCCACCTCCTGTGAAGAGGGGTGGGATTGCTGCGCCATCTCCTGTGAAGAGGGGTGGGATTGCTGCGCCACCTCCTCCTTGGAGGCTCATGGCTCAGGCACCAGATGGATCTTCTTCACTACTGAACTTAGCATCTCTTTTGAGAATAGGTAGTCTTTTTCGTGTTTGGAAGGCACTTGATTTGACTCTCTTTCAATTGCCACCATCCTATGATGAAGAACGCGATTGCCAGCGCCTCATGTGTGGAACAAGCTTACCTGCATTCTCTCTGGCCACCTTTTTGGGGCCCGTTCTCACATTGCTTGGGGCCGTATCAGCTTTGGCCTAATCTACACGATGGGCTCTAAGTCGAGTTTCCATGAGCCACCCTGCCTTCTCACAGGAGTGGATAGCAGGGGTGATGCTCACCTTAGGCTTGACATCGACTCAACCGTTCCTCCAGACTTATGCATGTCCACAGCCTCGCCTCTCGATTTAGTGTGGGTTGCTGCCTCCTCTTGGCACGGTATCTTTCTAGCAATCTTCGGTATTTAGGATGATTCCTCCGCTTTTGTTTAAAATCTACAGCATCTAGGATGATTCCCCCCCTTTGCCCTTCCTGGTTGATGATCAGGGGCAATAACCTAGCTTTGTCTTCTTGAAGTCGACTACCTCAACTGCCCACAGTGGGTCAGTGTAGTTGGATTCCTCCATCACAAGTGGCACATCGATCTCTCCCCTTTGGTGGTTGGATGCAACCCAACGGGGCACTCGTGGCTTTAGGAGAACCGCCCCCTGTGAGGCTCCAGTGGGACCCAAGGGAGTGGTGCAGGCATAATGCCACCTTCCAATCAAAGGCTCTTGGCATCCCATTCTTCAGTATTTGACTAGATTAGGACGTCGTGTTTGTTAAAGTGATAGATGGAACCCAGCCATCCTTGCAAGTTGGCAAACCCAGGGCCTCTCCCTAGATTTTCTGAGTCTTCTAGCATCCCCTTTGGGACAGTTTTTGGCCTCTAAAGGTTACTCTTTTCCTTTGGTTGCTCACACACCATAGCCTTGTGATGGGCACGTAATTGGCCGTTGCAAGCCGTCCAACTTCATCCAGTATGTCTGGCACCTATCAATTTTCATGGTGGATAAAGCTTAGGATAATTAGCATATGATTAAAGTTACTTGTTGAGGATTAACAAAACATGAGATCAACCAAAATCAGGTCGCTAAGTTAAACAATCAAACTCCTATTAACATAGATCAAGTATAACTTTTATAGCTTCATTGAGCTCCATACACTACACAAATGAGTGGTTCAAGTTTATGTGAGACAAGTGGTTGAGAAGTGTGCCAATGACAACCACACCTTTTTGACATATTCTAGAGAGTTCTCGATTGTTTTACAAATCACTCCTCAAATCAGCTTAAGAACAACGCCCCCCCACACCCCCCCCCCCCTTTTCAATGTAGAGTTGAAGTTAAATCTTCATGTGACATACATGCACTATATCTGACTAATTTGCCTGGACTATCCCAAGGTCCTCTTGCATCTTTGGATGCCTCTAACCTAGATCTAAAGGAACATAAAAGGCCCAATCCATTGTCCTGGTCATCAAACCTTGTGTGCATCATCCTAGACTTTGAACTAGTCTTCAAAAGAATGTTTTTGGATCATCAGATTTGACTTCATCATCCATGAAATTTCTTGATGCAAAACATCTTCTCATCGTGACTTTTCTTTTGGTATCTCTTCAAAATGTGCTGTGCTCGGGCTGCTTACAGAAATTGCAAATGACTTTTTGAAATGTTAAATGTTTTTTATACCTAGACTCTCACTAGATCACCTTTCATTTCATTGTTGTTAATATTCTATCCTCATCCAATAATACACTAGTTACTTTATCCAAAGGTAGGATCTAATTGTGCTTTGAATGAGGAGACTATTGAATCATATTTTAAGCTCTTGCATCTTCATCTTTCACTACACTCCCATTACTAGCAAGTCGGTGAGCCAAATTTTAGGTTGTTAAGGTACATTGTCAAGGTTTGTCTAAGCAGAATAGTTAAATCTTTATATTTTGAACCTTTACACCAAACAATTTCTCTAGATTGTCCTACACATCCTTAGCTCTTTTAGTTAAATCAACATGATGAATATATTGTTAGAAAATGCTAAGATCAATGATTGCAAGTGCAGCTAGATCTTCTCTTTTGGAGATGATGCTCCAAAGCCCTTTCTCCATTAATTGCATTTTCAACTTCGTTTGACTAATGTAAAAGTTGTTGCCAGTGAAGCGCTTGACCGTAAAGGAAGAGGTGGTTGCCATGATGAAGAGGTTTGACAATATGAGATGCCTCCTAGATTTGTGAATAGCCTCTTATAACATCAAGACATTACAATGAATTGCAGTACAAAAGTCCCCCATTATTTGAGTACCTTAGTTAAGGTAATTTATATGTGCGTGGCTACAATACATGATATTGGAACAAGTGGTGCTGGTGAAGGAGGTAGCTTAGTAATTTAGATCAACTTAGTCCATCTAAATGAGCACAATGTCAAATTATCATGGGTGAGTGTTTGGTTAATTAATTGGATAGTGGTCAAGTGTGAGAACACAACCTTTGCTTAAGAATATGTAAGCTCGGGCTATTTGGTTGAGTGCATGAACACTCCTTAGAGGTGTAAGATATTATCTTGTATGTTGAGGAAAGATAAGAATGCCACATCATATATTATGTGAATGATGGTGATGAAAGTCACATGAAAGAATATGGAAAAGGGATTGCCATATGTAAAGAAGATTAGGCTAGAGACTATCTATATTAGAAGCCTCTCATTGTATGGTTTATAATATATTGCAATAGAGGATATATTGTTGAGTGTGTTACTTTGTGTCTCTCTCTCATCATGGAGTTTTTAGTGTGGTATAATCCACCCTAACTATTCTTGTTAATTATGTGTACCACCATGATTAATCCCAAGTTTTAGCATTCTTAACATGGTATCAGAGGCAACTTGGGCTATTATTATGGCAGATAAATATGTATAGTAGTAGCCTTTGTGAGAGTTCATCTGATTAAGCATATTGCATAATTTTGCTTCTTCTATTATGAAAATTTTATGCACACTCTATCAACATTTAGATTGCATTTGGAGTTTTGGAAGCTGTCCATCAAGTTAAGTACATATTTCAACATTATGAAGGCTATGGAGTCTACATCAACAAAAAAGGAGTGCCAAGAAGGATTTTTCACCAAAAAAAGTTTAGTTTTATGAAATTTTACCTCAGGAAGTTTTGGTTTGAGCATGAGAGAATTCTCTATGTGAAGAAGGATTACTAGTGGATGGGTTATGTGGATCCCGTGGTTCTTTGCATTTGGGCAAAAGCATAAGAGGTGCAAGCTTGTCCAAGGAAGGGGTAAGTGGTTATGGGCTAAGATTTCAACTCACATTGAGCTCATCAAAAGGGATAGAGCTTGGTATTTTGGTCATTGAAGATGGGAAACTAGTGTGGAAGCAATAGAAGTCTTTCACATGCTTTTGCACCTTGGTTTCTTGTAAGAAATCTATGAAGAGCAAGCACCCTTGGAAGATGCATGCTTATCATGGAAAGGTACATGTAGGTTGAGATAGGCTCAATGGTGAGCCACATAGCCATATTGATAGCTGTGTAATTGATGAGGCAAGGAGTCAAGTTGCATGTGTGAAGGAGAGCGTGGCCATTGAGAGCTCAATGGGGAGCTCACTATAGCCATGGTTAATGGCTTATTAGGGCAGTATGCATGATGTAGCACACAACATCATGGTCAGGTGGAAGATGATGCCAAAGCGTATCTAGAAAAACCACAAAAATCAGAGATGTGAGTAGAGAATCAGACAAAGCAAGAGGACATCAAGGTGAAGATGTCCCACTTGTTGGACCCTCCTACAACTATTGTCATTACCAAGAGACTCTATAGAATGTGGTATGGAGCAAGCAGAGATGGAGTTCATACAAAAGAAATAGGAGAATAGTGAATTATAAGGAGGCCTCGACCTTGACCTCGACCTTGACTAGCGACATCAAATTCCTTCCCTTTTTAGGTCAGGCGACTAACCGAACATACTTATAAAAAATTATTGGCCGAAAGTTGCTAATGTAAGTTTCGAAGCTCCAAAGAATAATGTGTTCTTCTGAAAGCCCTATAGGTAAGCCAAAATTCAATATCCAGGCATGTGGCTTGGGAGAAATCTTAGATGATGGAAGTTGAAAGCTACTTGATATTTACACAAGAGTTCCTCCTTCTTCTTCCATTTAGTTTCTTTTATTGGAACATCAACTTATCAATTGAAGGAAACTAGTGGTGGGGCCACAAATGAAGGGTCAAGTATTTGTCTCCATTCAAGATATTTGAGCCTCAGATGTTGGCGCATCTCATGAATAGTGGCAAAGGTATAAGGGTTGAATAAAGGATAATTAAAGATGCAATAAAGGTTCTCCTTTCTTTTTTCCCAATGCCCAAGGGATAATAATTTGGGCTCTCTTTGACCTTTAAGTAGCAAGTACAATCCCTGGCCTCAAAATGTCCATAGGTTTTCATCCATTCTAGACTATTGGAACCTACTCATCTCATGATCTAGGTTGTTGAAGTCCATTCTAGACTATTTTCATCCATTCTAGACTATTTTCATGCATTCTAAACTATTGGACACCAGTTCATTCTAGACTATTTTTATCCATTCTAGTCTCATTCATGACCTAGGTGGTTGTTGAAGTCCAGTCCCTCCGGTAGATCTAACGGTAGATCTAATACAACTGGCTACTCATCTTCTAGACATTCATGAGACTATAGTTATACATGGACCCATGCTCTAAAATTTAGGACAATAGGGTGTAAAGGGAATATAAACATCTCTTCGGGACTTTCTATGGCTAAATTACCATGAAAAAATGCCATTATAAAAGTGGGGGCATTTTGTATGGATAGCTTTCTAGTGATCCATTCCACATCTTCATGTGACTGATTGCCTCTTAAAAAAATATATACCCCTTTATGTAAGAGATAGTATTAGTGTAGAGGTGAAGAACTGTTGAGTTTGATCCCGGGTCTTGGGCATAACTACTACTGTTTGCTAATTTTGATGCATGATTAGAGAGAGCTTCCATGAGAGCACTTGCATCTTCCTGTTCTTGTGTGAAATTGGGGTAAACACATTTGTTTCTAATTACTTTTGCATTGCAATTTCCAATTTTGTGGCCCTATATTTCAAGCTTTGACACTCCTTCTGAGATTCCTTATACTTGTGCTTTCAATTGATCAAATTCTTCTTACACTCTGGCTATATTTTTCTTATGCTCTTCTTGGTAATACTAAAGCCATTTTTCAAATGTCCATTTGGCATCATGAAGTTGGTTTCGAGCTTAATTGCAATAGTGGGCTTCAAGAATGCTTACTTGCTATCTTTCAATTCCTATTTTTCATTTTTATAATCTGCCTAAAGTTGGGCCTACTTCTCTTTCAGTTCATCTAGCATTTTAGCATATTCCTCTACTTTCAGCCTAGTTTTCTCTAGACCTACCTCTGCCACTTGACATTTGGTTGCCCATTTCTCTCCCAATGTTCTTTTTTCTTCGACCTTAGATAAAAGTGCACTGATAAGTTATTCTTATTGCTCATGTTCTTTTACCTTGGCTTCAAGTCTCTAAGTTTCTTTCCACCACTGTTAAAGTACTTGGTCTACCAGGAACTTTGAGAGCTGAATAAGCATGTCACCTTGGTTGTCAAACTATTCAAGATCCTTCACGTTAAAGACTACCATGCCCTATTCCATAGCCTGATTCACTTCTAGATATATATATTTTTTCAATCTTTTGCTTCTTTTATGTTGGCATGCTAGATGGTTCTACATATATGTACTTATGCTTGCCTTGGGTTCTCGTGCCCTTTTGTATGTTAACCATAATCTCTTCTAGTGGAGCATTGTTAGTATTATTCATCGAGTCTGATTTCTGTGCAGCCATTGCAATTGCTTTACTTCCTTTACCTATGTGGCCTTGAGCGATAACTCTAATTAAGTGCTACCTTCAAGGTTAGAGGAAGGAGATGGCGTAGCGCTACTTATAGTCTAGCTTCTTGCATCATCCTTGAGTCCCTATTGATTTTTTGGGTTTTAAATTTTAGGATCAATTGTATGATTAGGACTCACCTCTTTTCCAATCACAACTTCTTGGCTCCATAGGTGATTAGTTGTGATGTATTAGCCCACTGTCCTTTTGGCTTCCCTAAAATAATCCAAGGAGAGATTTGTGCAAGACATAATCCCAATCCTCTTTTATTTCATGAACAAGCAAGTAGAAGCCTAGGTGAAATCCTGATGTATCTATCTAAGCACTTTAGCTGAGTGAGAAAATTTAAGGTTCTGCTAACATTCCATAGGTCCTCATCCAAAATGTCTTCAAATAGAATCCTCGCTTTCTTGCTTTTGACATGGTTGTGAATACTTCTACTTTTGCTATAAAATCACCATGCTCTACCATTCTCTTATTTAGGTCGAGGCCAAGAGTGTGGATGTAGACTGTCTAAGGAATGGCTCTTAAGGGGACTCCTATGTTGTGCGTATTCAAAGTCTAGTTCCATGATCAATATCCCCTACCATACACTCACCACATGTTATTGGAGAGAGTTATTGATGTAGAGGGTTACAACTTCTTGTCAACAACTCTCCACTAATCCATTGACCACATAGTATCGGAATCGAGTGAAGACATCACCCACTTCTTGGACTTCTTGGTTAATGGATTCCTAATAAAAAATGACCCATTAAGAAGGATGGAGCAGCCAAATGCCTCATTAAGAAGGAAACCCTCAATTACTCTATCAATTGATAGAGTGGGAATGATCAGCAAGAAGGATCAAGATGACGTTATGAGGAAATGCATTCATGAAGGTAACTTTATCATTTTTCTTAAACAAGCCCCTTATAGCATCAACGACACTTTATAGGGGATAACACAACAACTCGTAAGGTTCTCTAGATTAGACTATTGGCCTACAATCTTTAGACACGCAATAAAATTTGTAATAGTTTTACGATGAAAGCCAAAGGTTTACCATGGTCCAAGAGAAGGATCGTATGCCCCTAACCCTCATAATTTCAAAACAACTATTTGAAAATAGGGCTTAGACTTCATGGGATCCCATTAGCCTAGCCCGCTAAGGAAATCCTAACCCTCGTAATTTTTAGAGCAACCATTTAAAAAATAGGGTTTAAACTTTGTGGGTACCACTACCCTACTAAGGGAACCCTAACCCTTGTAATTTTAGAGCAACCATTTGAAAAATAGGGCTTAAACTTTGTGGGTCCCATTATCTCAATTTCTAAGGAAACACATGCAAGCTTTATCATAGTCACCATGCAAAATCTACATCCCCAAGTGGGTAGGGGTCCAATCTACACACAGAAAGTTGATACAAGGTCTACTACCAAGTTCCTTTATGAAAATGTATTTACTCATCATTTTGGTTGCCCATTAGGAATTTGATCAATAGAGTGATAAGAGTTACTACTCAAAAAATTACTTGCGCTATATAGAAAGCCGACACCTTACTACCCCCACAAGAAAACGATCAAGCTAAGAGTACAAACAAGATGTGCACCAACAAGAAGGTAGATGAATCCACCAAAAGTGATTGGGAGCAAAATGATGGAGCGATTACTCAAAGAATTGTGCATTCTCCACCCTTTGTGCAACCTTGGAGTGTTATTAAACTTGCAAACCATGTATAGTTGGAGGGGAGCTGGAGCAATACTAGTGTTACAAGCCTCTTTTGATGAGTCCCCTAACATTTGTGGTTTAGTAATTCACAAATTTTTATATGCAAGTTATAAATAATATTTGAAATTAATACATGTTCCCTTGTGTGTATGTAGGTTCATGAAAAAGATGCTTTTTCCCGACAACAAGATTCCAAACACAAGGGTGCATGCTAGGAGAGTATTGATGGAACTTGGCATAGATTACAAACATATACATGCATGTGTCAAATGATTGTGTGCTATTTAGGGGTGCTCAAAAAGATGTAACTCAATGTCCAAAATGTGGTGAGTCTTGTTATCGAAGTGATTTGCAAGGTGGTACAATGATTCCTCAAAAAGATGTTGAGGCATTTTCCTATCATACCTCACATTCAACACATGTTTTGGTGCAAGTCTATTGCCAAACTCATGACATGGCATGCACACAATCGCTCCACCAATGACATGATGAGGGTCCCTATGGATTCATTGACATGGCAACATATAGAAGAGGAGCGGTCAAAATTCAAGGATGAGCCACATCACTTACAACTTGAATATGGATGGATTCAATCCATTTGGTCTCAAAACGACATCATGGATCACATGGCCACTAGTGGTAGTAGTGAACTATAATCTCTCTCCTTATAAGTCAATAAAGAAGGATCATGTGATGCTAGCCCTTTTTGGCCCCAAAAGCAAAGAGTCAAGAACATCGATGTGTACCCTAAACCTTTGATCCAGGAGCTTGAGACACTGTGGCATCACATCCAAGTGCATGATGTGTCCTGATTGCTTACACAATGTAGCATAGAGGTGAAAGAAATTTTAATGTGGACAATGCATGACTTTCCAGGAAATTTTGGTATTTTTTCTATGCTCAATCACCTTCCTATGATTTGAACTATCAAATATGAGTTGTCTCTAAATATAAATTATTTGTGCATTTTACATAATTAGGACTCACAACATCCGGTCATAATGTTTTTCCAATTTGTGGGCCATTGCTTCCTACATCATGGCCTAAGTATCTCAAGAAAGTCGTGTATGAAGACCATAAAAAAATTTCCATTTGATCATGAGAAGTTAGTTCCATTTGATCATGAGAAGTTAGTCCCTTGCATCTTCCAAGAGTATGTGATTGGGAAGAATTGTGGAGAGGATTGTCCCATATGACCACCCCCCAGGAATGACAAGATACAATATACTTTCCCACTTCTACAGAACTAGAGATTGAGGAAAGAATGAGAGAAGCACAAGCCCAACTTAGAAGGCTTGAAAAAGAGAAGGCTAGCTTAGATCTCCATGCGGAGTTGCCCGAGAGATGTGCTTTTGATATAGCAATATGTGGAGAATATTCTTCGAATCTCAGGCATGGCGAGAACTTGGTCGCACAAGGCAGTACTAGAGAGGTTGAACTAGCAATGGCAATGGAGGAGGATATGCCACCTTTAGAGCTTATTCTGGAGGAGCCTTGAGATGGCCCAGTCACTCTCACAACACCTCTCTCAAGAAACAAGGAGCTATAAAGATGAGATTTGGAGAAAACTTACGCCAAGGTTGAGGTAGATGCAATGTTAAGAACCCCAGAGTTCTAGGAGTACATAAGAGGCATGTTGCTTCAAGAAGGGAGCCTAGGAGTGTTAACCCATTTCTAGGGTTAACAAGAGCTACTTCCATCATCTTATATCAAGGAGTCAAGGTAGACACACCAAAAGGTCATACATTCAAGATGATATGAAGCAATAGTGTCCAAATCTACAACTTGGATGGACACCCGTAATGGTCCGACAGAATACTTATAGCGATTTCTGCTTCAAGAGCGGGTGGTAGCAAGTTAGGATGAAGTTCCAAGAGACGTACTTCATTGATATATTATGAGAGTAGTCATTGTAATAGCATTAGGCCTCTTATGAGCCTAAAGTGAGCGGTCGGTTATAGTTTAAGTGAGTGTGAACACTTATGGCCATGTATATAAGTGAAAATCTCTCATAATACAAAGAACTCTCCCATTGTGCAATTGAGTGTGGGTCTTGCTAATCCTCTTGCTAATCTCTCTCTAATGCATGCTAGTGAGTGTGTGAGTGAAGTGAGGTGAGAGAAGGGACGAGTGCAACGTGGCGGGGTGACAACGTACACAGGAGGCTATGTCAGAATCGCTACTCAAGGAGTGGTGGAGCTTGGAGACCTCAAGGGTTACGAGCTCGGCCTTCGAAAAGATCCCCACAAACATTGCAATTCGCCAAGTAGTCTTCTTGTTGGATGTGTTTCGACGACGAGGGTTTGGGTGAGCCATAACATTTTTTGAGCCGTTGTGCTAGGGAGCCATCCCTTGGCTTTTTCCACTGTTTTCGCTCTAATCTACACAAACCCATTGCCCATTGTCTTTGTTAGTGGTTTCCCACAAAAAAAGTGTTGTTAATATGGAGAATTGTATGTGATTTTATGAGAAATACCTCTCTTTTTTGTCTTTTGAAAGAATGCCTTTTTTACTTAAATGTGTTGTTTTATTAGTTTTAATCTAGTTTTTAGTGTTTGTTAAGTGTGCACATAGAGTGTGTTAGGTTCAATTTACATCCATTGCATCAAACAATGCAATGTATTACTTTAGAGTTAAACATAGAACTAAAATCATTAAATTTTGCTTGATTTGTGTGTTTTTTTTTATTTGTATGCATTAGAGTATTAGCAAGTATTAGGGGTAGCCTAATCATTTTAAAATTTTCACAAAAACTTTTAAAAACTCTTGATTTTGACTAATCTTCCTTAATTTACTGGTTTTTATCATTAAGGGGTGATTAATCCAGTTCAAGAGGCACACAAAAAACTAGAAAATGTGTTTTTCAGGGTCAAAATCGATCATGTAGCGTGTCAAAATTAATGTTTTTGGGTGTTTTGGGAGCATCTCGATGCATCAAAACATCTAATTGCATCAATTTCTTCACTAATTAGAGAATTTTTGCTCTCTGGTCTAATTTACATAAAGAAAAGAGCCAAACTTAACAGCTTAATTAATCTTTAATTATTAGTTAATTTAAACTTTAGACTAAGCACAAAGCTTAGCAATCCAAGGATCTATCTAATGATGTGCTTAATTGTGTGGATTAATTGATGATTAAGGGTTAATTAGAGACTCTTGATTAATTAATTCAAAGGAGGAAAGATTAGTGAAAGGATTAATCTTTGATTAATTTTTAAGCACTTTTTTCCATTACTCATTAAGGCTTATAAGCATTGAATGAAAAGATGCCCCTTAGTTGGCAAATGGCCACTTGTGCGGGTGTCATAAAAGTGTTGACTTTTTTATTCCCACTTACCTTTTTGGGAAAATGCCTATATCTTTCCAATTTAAAATTAAAAAAATATTTCCTCCACATAAGAAAACTCAAATTTCTCTAGACTCCTAGAAAAAAAATCACGGTGTGAAAGGTTTAAAAAAATGGTGCGAAAAGGTCCATCCATTTCACGGCGTGAAAAGGTCCATGGAGTTTTTTTTATAAAGGATCCGATGTGCTCATCTGATTCGTTGAAGCAACATTCATCACTTGAAGAATTTAGCCTTCGATGATGTTGTTGAGTAGGACATGTTCCTGTATGCTTTGTTCCATGTGCTTTTTATGCTTTTATGTATATTTAAGTGTTCTTTGAAGTAGATATACGTGAAGTACATGAAATGAGTCAAATAGACTCTTATTAAGTTGTTGCTTGTTGAAGTAACCACTTATTTTGGCGAGGCATGAAAGAATTATGATGACTTGCAAGTTTATCATAGACATCTTTGTTGAGATGTCAAGCTCAACATGAGTTGACACTCACGAGGCGCCTGTATGACCGTTCGACATTTACATCACTGGCGGGTTTGGTAGTTGGCACCGACATATCTTCGCCAAAGATTCTACAACTAGACTACACCACGACTAGTCCACACCTACCCACTCCACTTAGCGTTCTCACATTAAGGACCACTTGTATATACTCTATTATGTGTGTTAGTCACTTTATCTTCTTTGTAGACCTCTTTTATTATGTGAAGAAGAATAATAATTTTCAGCCTCTCACCTTGTGTATTCTCTTTAAGGGATTATGTGAGTGTGTGTGTGCTTGCAAGAGCTCAAGCTCTCTTCTCCCCTGCATCTTTTCATGGTATCAGAGCATGGTTCATGCTAAGGGTTGAATGGCAAGCAAGAGAAGCACAGGAAGCAATATGAGGGTAAGAGCTTCATCTACTCTTCTCCCTTAGTGTTGGTTACTACACCCTTGTCGGGAGCTCTTTGGGAGGCACCGGCAAACAAACTCTGATTGAGGAGCTTTCATCGTGGGAGCAGAGCTACAGGGCTATTATAATGTTTGTTGGATAAAATTTTGGGGGGGGGAATGCGTTTTGGGTGCGTCTAGACCTCCGTTTTTCAGTTCTTTCGCAGGCGTTCACGGGCACTGTGGGTAAGTTTCGATTCTTTATATAGAACTCTGTTTTTGGAACTGCGGGAAGGGTGATTGGTTGTACAGACACTGTGTGTACTAAAAAGAGGTCTTAAAGTTGCCATTGGGTGTATGTATGCAAATTGAGGTCACTGGTTGTGACAATTTGGGTGCGATATAGTACCGCTGGTGGCAGAGAATACAACAGTTTGTGCAGGTCAAACAAGAGTGTTGTTTTTGGTAAATTTGTGTTGTAGACAAGATGTCAAATGATGGAATAAACCAGATTGTTGCAAAGAAGATTGATAAGAATAACTTCCATGCTTGGAAGTTTAGATTGACAAATTTCCTGATGGGAAAAGGTTACTGAGACTACATTGAACATGAGGAGGCACCAGAGATACTAGAGATTAATCCAATTGCTACAGATGTAAAAGAATTCAAGGATTGGAATCAAGGAGCAAGGAAAGTCATGTATTAGCTTTTTATTAGCATACATGACACTATGATTGGGTATATACAGGATGCCAAGTCACCTAAGGAGGCATGTGACACCTTGGTGAAGCTGTATGAAACTAACACCAAGGCACGAAAGATTCAGTTGAAGAATGAGCTTCATACTGTGGAGAAGAAAAATATGTATGTGAATGATTATGCCTTGAGGATCAAGGGCATTGTGGAATCCCTTGCATCAATTGGCATTTCTGTTGATGATGATGATAAGGCGAAAGTGTGTCTACATGGTCTTGGGCCACAATACAAGGCGTTCAAGATGTCTATTCAGACTCGGGAAAACATTCCCAGCTTCACAGATTTGGTGTCAACACTGATCATTGAAGAGAAGAATTTGGGTGAAGATCAATAGTCTTCACAAAACAAATAGTTCTGAGTAGCATGTAGGTAGAGGATGACGTAGAGGTCATGGATGTGGCCAAGGTGGTGGCCGAACAAGTAATCAGAATTACGGTCAGCACAGCAGCAACAGTCCCAAGATTTGCAACAACAACACATAGGTGGAAGAGGCCAGTTTAGAGGCAGGGGGAGTCAACGAGGTTGTGGTAATTGGCAAAGGTAGCATAATGATACACGAGGTTGTTTTTACTATGTGGTAATCATGGACATGTGCAAGCAGATTGCTATAAGAAACAGAGTGACATGCGAAATGGAAAAGTGCAGCAAAATAACTATACATCCTCTAGCAAAAATAATGAGGATAATGAGAGGTTTGTTATGCAACATGTAGTTAATGTTGTGTCTAAAAATGATGTAGCAGCATGTAAGGGGAGGATGTATGGCATGTTGATTTAGGTCTTTAAACCACATGACAAGTCATGGTGAGTGGTTCAAGGAAATGAAGAGTCTTGAAAGACCAGGTTTTGTTGAAACAGGGGATAACATTGCTCATTCGATTGCCCATGTTGGAGATGTGCCATTGTCTATGTAGGATGGTAAGGTAAAGTACCTTGTAGATGTACTTCATGTTCCAAACATTACAAAGAATCTGGTTTCAATTGGCCAGATGATTGAGCAGGGTTTGCAGGTCCGGTTTAACTCTGATAGATTTTAAAGATAAGTGCAGGTTGGTAAGGCAACAGAGTGGGCAGAATGTTTACATTGAATGTAAATATGCCTAAAGTGACTTCTACAATGTTTGCAAATGGTTCAGGAGGTTGTTGCAGATACAGACATTTGGCATAAGAGAATTGGGCATGTAAATGTGCAAAGAATGAAGTCTATGTAGACTAAAGAAATTGCTCATTCGATTGCCCATGTTGGAGATGTGCCTAAGTTTAAACTTGAAGGTATGCAAAAAGTATGTGAAGCATGACAATTTGGAAAGCAAACAAAGCATGTATTTCCACATGATAGAAATGTGAGAAGGAATGTACTAGATGTTGTGCATTCAGATGTATGGGGTCCTGTGAAGGGGTGGCTGCAGGTACTACATAACATTTATTGATGACTACACAAGGAAAGTGTGGGTGTATTTCATGAAGGAGAAGAGTGAAGTGTTCACTCATTTTCAGAATTTCAGAGTGATGTGGCTGAAAAACAGATAGGAAAGCATGTGAAGTGCCTAAGGTCAAATGGGGGGAAGAATACTTCTCCAATGAGTTCTCTGAATTCTTGCAAAAGAATAGCATTTAGAGACAAATTACATGTAGATACACTCCACAGCAAAATGGAGTTGCTAGCGAAAAAATAGGCACATTGCAGAGAGCACGATTATTGATGGTAGAGAAGAATATGCCACATAGCTACTGGGCTGAAGGTGTGTCTACAGCACTTTATATCATGAACAGGACTCCTACTACAACCATACATGATGTAACGCCAGAGGAGAAGTTTACTGGCGAGAAACCTGATTTGTCTCACTTAAACATTTTTGGATGTATTGCATATGTGCATGTACCAAATGAGTTGCGTACTAAGCTAGATCCAAAGGCAGAAAAATGTGTGTTCATTAGGTATTCCCTTGAGCAAAAGGGATATAGATACTATAATCCTACTACATGTGAATTGAGGGTAAGTAGGGATGTTGTATTTGATGAGATGAGTAGCTGGTATGCTACTAAAAAAGATGTTGTTGGGGCTGATGTAGGTGGAAACGTGGTTGCACAGAATGCAAGTCAACAATCACAGTCTCACTGAGTGGACCAAGAGAGTCCTCATCCAGCGGTACTGTTGATAGACCATGGAGTGGCAAGCTGCTTCATAATACCAGTACTAGAAATGTAGTTGGTACATCACATAAAGGCAAAGAGAAAGTGGTTGAGCCGCTTGGTATGCCTGATATTTTTGCAAGGCATTCTCTTGCTGATGGAAAGTCTAGTGGCTCGGAGATGAGCTTAATGAGGAGCTTGGGATTCTAGCAATGAGGACACCTAGTGTGAAGAAGGCTATGGAAGCCATAAATGTAAAGTTACGAAGATCTGGAAGAGTCAAAAATCCTGTGCAGATATTGACTTGTGATAGTTATGCGGCACATCATTATGCTTATGTGGCAAAATTTGTGTAGGTTGTAGAACCCACATGTTTTGATGAGCTATTGGAAATGTGTGTTAGAAGAAAGCTATAGATGAGGAGATTGATGCATTTTATGGAAATGAGACTTGGGATTTGGTGCCATTGCCTAAAAGGCAAGAAAGCTATTGGTTGTAAGTGGGAGTATAAGGTGAAACATAACAGTGATGGAGCATAAGCACGTACAAGACTAGATTGGTAGCCAAAGGATATACGCAGACACGGGATTGATTATGAGGAGACATTTGCCCCGGTTGCAAAAATGGCAACTGTGAGAGTTGTGAGAGTTGTGATTGTGGTGGCTGTAGCTCAAGGCTAGTTTTTATATCGGATGGATGTAAAAAATGTGTTCTTGTATAGTGACTTCCAAGAAGAAGTGTATATGGATCGGCCACCTTGTTTTGAGGATACAGGTCACCCAGAGTATGTATGTAAGCTTTGTAAGGCTTTATATAAGCTGAAGCAAGCTCCATGAGCATGGCATGACAAGATTGCTGAGTATCTTGTCACTATTGGTTTTCATATAGCAGATACACATCACTCTTTATATGTGCACAAGAGTGATAATGGTATTGTGATCATCACCATCTATGTAGCTGATCTTAGATTTGTGCTACTTTTTAGGAATCAAGGCCATTCGCACACCTGATGGTATTTGGCTGTCACAGAGACAGTATGTATTGGACATGTTGTCCAAGTATGGGATGGCTAATTGTAAGTCAATCTCGGTGCCATTAGATCAAAATGGCAAGCTTAGTGGTGCGAATGCAGGTTATGTGTTAGAGGATCCCACTATGTACATGAAGATTATGGGGAGTTTGATCTACATCACGATCAGCATGGAAGATTTGAGTTACACTGTTGGCTTAGAGAGCCAGTTTATGCAAGTTCCATGCAAACCACATCTTGACAGTGTGCAATGCACACTTCAGTATTTGAGGGCCACTGTTGATTATGCATTGTTTTACACAGCAGGTGTACCATTGGAGCTATATGGGTACACAAATGCAGATTGGACAGGTAGCATCTCAGACAGGAGATCTTCTAATGGATTTATGTTTTCATTAGAGAGTGTTGTTGTGACATGGAGCAGCAAGATGCAGCCACAGTTTCCTTATCGAGTACAGAGGAGATGCGGTGACAGCATGTGAAATAGCTTGGTTACGCAAGCTACTTGTTGATTTGGGGTTACATGTGCAGAGAAAGGTTGTCATATATTGTGACAATCTTAGTAGTATACAATTGGTCAGGAACCCAATTTTCCATGCGCATACGAAACACATTGAGGTACATTACTACTTCATCAGGGATAGAGTCTTAGCAGGCGACATCAACTTGGCGGCCTACGTCAGCACACAGGATCAGGTCGCTGACATCTTCACAAAGGCCTTGGGAGCTGAGACGCTCCGCAAATTTCAAGATATGCTTGGAGTTCATGAGCTAGAGTTGAGCTTGAGGGGGAGTGTTAGGATGTCAAGCTCAACATGAGCTGACACTCACGAGGTGCCTGTGTGAGGCAGCTCAGGAATACAAGAAGGCCGCTATAGCTCGCCGACTCACCACCTTCGGAACACTCACAAGCACAAGGGGCACCACCAGCTTCTCTAGCTGGAAAGAAAAATCTCTCTCTCTCTCTACCACCCAGAGATACCCAAAGAAAGGCAGTTTCAACAGCTCACATATCTCATTATCCAGGCCTTTTATCTGTTAGCAAGGCCAAACCACTCATATATCATCAACACAAACCCTATTGTCCATTTACAAGGGGTCATCCATCACACATAAATTTTATCAATTGACAAGGTTCAACCACTCATCCTCGCATTCTCCTTATATCACACACTCACAGCAAACAACTCACACACACTGCCCAAATCTTCCTCTTGGTCTCACACCAGAGGCCTCGAAAGAAGACGGCCACCTCCCAGTAGAAAGCCAGTAGCCGCACCAACACTAGTCACCTCTGAGGCATCACCCCATGCAGCTTTCCTCGCGACTGTCAACCCTTTGGTAGCTTCTCTGCCTTTGCTATCACCAGACCGCTCCTCACGTACAAGGCGGCTCCTCACTTCACCTGCACGTTGCACTCCAGCCGTTGCACTCCAGCCAGGCTCCAGGCCACTGATCACCCAAGCGCCTTCTCTAGCGCTATCGCCAGCCCTGCAGGCGGTCTCTCCAACCACCTCTCCACACTCTCCTCTCGCTGCGATTCACCACCACAGCCTCTCTGTCTACCCGATCACTCGCCAAGCCTCTCTTTACTACAAGGCGGTTATCTTTGCTATCTGTAGCTCCTTTGGCAGACCGACGACCCCACTGGTTCCTTTCTCTGCAGCAAGTGGTCTCCCTTCACACCAGGTAGCCCTCCCGTCGGCTTCTTTGACACCAGCAGCTTCCGTCTCTTTCCCACAGGCAGCGCCCCACCAGCCTCTGCCTTTACCAAGACGGCTCCCAGCTGCTGCTTCGCTGTCCTTGCCGAATCCTCAGAGAGTGACCATCACGTTGTTTCTTTCTTCCCCGGTGACTCCTCTCACCAGCAATCGTGGTCTCTGCAAGCGGTCTCTCCAGCTAGCTCTCGTACCAGGCGGCCTTCTTTTCACCTTCCACAGCAACTACAGCGCTTCCACAGTAGCACCACTCTAGAGCCCACATCAACAAGCCGGCTCATCTGTGCTCCTCTTCTCTGGTTCCCTCTCATACCAGCAAGGCGGTCATCTTTCCAGGTAGTGCGCTCGACAGCTTCCCTCTTCTGCAGCTCCCCTTCGCCGGTGCTACCTCCACGTCCCTGTCACCACTTCCACTGTTGCTGACGACCGGTGCTTCACACACACAAAACCAACGCTTCTCTACACTGTTTGCTGCAGCGCCTTCAAGGCCATTCACTAATTCTGCACCCCGGCTCCCTACTTCTTTGAGGCGGTCATCTTCACGTGCACCCGCCTCTATCCTTGCAGCCACTTCAGCGCTCTCTGTTGGCTCCCCAGAGCCGTCACCTCACACCTTCGAACCGCCCTAGCGCCTCTGCAGCTTCAGTGTTGAGGTGATCACTTCTCCTCAGGCGACCGACCGCACAAGCACCCGCCAGCCTTTTTCGTACAAGGCCTCCTCTTCACACCAGGCGAGCGTCAGCTCTGCAGCTTCTCCACAGCAAGGGCGACCTCTTCACTACACCCCGCTTTATCACCAGCCCTTGTACCTACAACTTGCCTCCACGCACCAGATCCGCCCTCTGCAGCTCTTCGTCCAGCCTATCTCCAGTCGACCAGTAGCCCTCCACACTACCTCTGGGCCTCACCTCTGTGGCGTCGCTACACCAGTCAGCAGATCTCTTTACTCTGTGCCCCAGCCTTCTCTGCATACACTTGCGGCTGTGCCAGAGGGCCCAAAACAAACAAGGCTTCTCTCAGGTTTTTTGTCTGCAGGCGCCGACTTGCCAACTCTCACACTTTCGCCAAGCTTCTACAACTTCTCGCTGGCGGCTACGTAAAGCTCCCATGTGGCCTTGCACAAATTGGCCACGTTTTTTATATCATTTTTTATTATTCCTTTTAAGGCCTATAAGATGGCCTCCTCAATACCTTCCAATTCCCACCAATTTAAAGGCAACAAAGGCCCTTTAACCTTTAACTGCTCCTCACGCTCTCCACCAACTTCAATTGCAACCTCGAGTGCCCGTTGTACTTGGGATGCCCACACATTTAGAGCACCCAAACAGCTAACATCATCCCCAGCCGACCACATTCCGGACAAGCCTATACATGCTCACAGCAAAACCGTCCACCCTGTACATCTGCCAAGGTGTTCCCGAGCAAAACTCTCACACATGCCACGCATTCCATATGTACACAAGCCAAAAACATCTTTCAGAAAAATGCCTAACACCTGCACTTAGCATGTTCACATTATGGACCACTTGTATATACTCTATATGTGTTAGTCACTTTATCTTCTTGTAGACCTCTTTTGTTGTGTGAAGAAGAAGAAAAATTTTCTGCCTCTCACCTTGTGTGTTATCTTCTAGGGTTTGTGTGTGTGTGTGTGTGTGTGTGTGTGCTTTTGCAAGAGCTCAAGCTCTCTTCTCTCCCCTGCATCTTTTCAATCTTCACTAAGGAATAGAGATCAATGTATTGTTAAGACTCTAGTTTTCGTTTGGAGATGTTTGCAATTTAAAGAAAAATTATAGCTTTTTCTTTTTGTTTAGGATCCAGCTTGCGCGCAACAAGTTCTTGTGGCTACTTTCCTTTTTAAGAGAATAGGTCTTTATGTATAACACATAGCTTTTGTAGTCATGCTTTCCATCAAGAGGGGTGAAAAGAGAATTGTGAGTTTGTCCTTGATGCGCTCATAAGTTTCTATTGAAAACATGGGGATTGAATCTTGAATTTATGGCTCAAGTGTTATCAAGGCGGTAGGTACATCTTCTGGTTGGTTTTGCCATTGGTATTGATTGAACACGTAAGCTCTTGTGTATGTGTTGTATGCACGAGAGGGGTTGAGTGGCTTGCTTGGTTTTCCATTCTTGTCGATCTTTAGGTGAAGTTCTTGGAATTGAAGCTGGTGGTGAGGCTTTCTTCACTTTGTCCGAACCATATGATGGGATTTCCATCAATATCCTTGTTCTTGAAGCACGTGCACAGGCACCGATCTTTGTGAACATTATGAATTGGTGGCCTGATGCTTTTGGTGCTGAGGTTTCTTTCTTTGTGTGGGCTTAGGTGACTTCTTGATGTGGGGCTTAGGTGACTTCTTGATGTGCTTGGGAATCCAAGCTTTGGTATTACCTTGGTAGTACCCTTGAGCTTGCAGAGTAATCTTTTTGGTACTCACAGTGGTGGTTGAGTGGCTGGAGTTCTTTAAGGAACCCACATAGGCTTTTGTAGACGACATTGTGGAGTAATTTTATTCTTCTTTGGCTTTTTTGTTTTGCGTTGAGGAGGAGGCTTTGATTGTCGAGGAACCCAAATTGGATTGGCACCTACGTAGTAGCCTTGAGCTACAAGTAGCTTCTTTTCCACCCACATTTTGATACCATAAGGATACCTCAATTTTGGCTATCGTGATGGAGTTTTCTTTTTGGCTGAAGCGGAAGGTTTGGGACCCTTCTTCACATTGGTTGGCACCCAGGTTGCAAGTTTGAGACTCATGGGCATTGTTGACAATGAGTTTCTCGTGGAGTGGTGGTTGACGATAGAGATAGATGGTTTCACTTGGGGGACTTCTTCAAGAATAGCTGTTGAATGCAAGGTTTTGGCATTGGACTTTGTTGGTTGCAAGGTTTTGGCATTGGAGTTGAAGGGGTAGATGCTTTGTCGGAGTTGGCCCGTTGATGCAGATGGTAGGTCTTTGATTAGAGAGGCTTTTGAGGAAGAGGCTTGTAGCTTTTTGCGCTCATCATCATATAGATCCTTCATTGTTGGATCTGCTTCCTTGCAATATGGTACTGTCAGCTTTGTGTCATTGATCATCATGACGACCATATCGTTAGCAAAGCACAATGGTGCTTGGGCAGTTATAGTCCATTTATGCCCCAAGATCAAATCTGCTTCCAATACATACTCAACCATAAAAAACTTGCCAGTAAGGGGGTTAGATTCTATATACATTGTTTGTTCAAAGTACCCCAAACACGGCATGTTCATGTCTTTTGTGAATGGAATTTTCTCCGAATAAACTTTTAGTGTTGGTTGACCTAACAAATCCCATAACTCAAGGGTCATGAGATTGTGTTCTCTTTGTGGATAAAGATGTGCTTGGATTGTGTTGAATTTATTATAAAGTTCTAATCCAACCATAACTCATGGGATATTCTCAGTAAGATATGTTGGGTGTTCCAGCTCCTCCAAGGTCTCTTCCTCCTGTAGTAGTAAGAGAAATTTCACAATGCCTGCATGAGTGTTCAAGGTGATTGTTTTCATGGATTCGTCAGTTGAGTACCACAAGTCATTTGCCAGAAGTTCCACCAAGGATGACATCATTTTCAATGGAATCTAGCGTTGCATAGAATTCAAATTCCATAATTTGACGGATTGTTTGAGTAGCATAGCTAAAGCAACCTAGAACTTCTATGGTTTCTCCATTGACACCTATCGTAAGAGAATTTTCTTTAGGGATGATTACATGTTGGTCCAATGATACCCAAGTGTCTATTGTCACGAGGTAATGGCTTGCTCAAGGACCAATCAATGTATTTCTATAAACCTTATTTCCCACAGGGAAATCTAACCATAGCATGATAGAATCCTCAAGCAGAACCATGGAAGTTTCAGTTTTTGTTTCAACTTCAGTTCTCGTTTCGGTTTCATATTCCCATTCACTTTCATCTTCTTGGCTCTCAGTTTTTTCAAGAGTACCCAATGTGTACAATAATGGTACATTGGGTCCACTGACCACTTTAACTGAGGTTTGTTTGGAAACTTACGAAACCGTACAGTTCCATTCTATGTAGCTCTTCAGATCTTGGTATAACTTATGGTTAGCCTTTAAAGGTGCAAGGACTGAAGCTATGCTAGCTTCACCACAAGAGAAGAAGAGCACTCCTCCAAATGAGGATTTGGAGACTGCTTAAATTTTGTAAGGGATTCATCAAATCCCTTGCATGCATTTTCAACTGCATCATTTGTACAATCTTCCCCTGATGGCTCTTTTTGGCTTGATGAGTTCATAGAGAGTAAGTCTTCCTCTTGAAAGGCAAAGTGATACTCTTGTGTTTTTTGTATTTTGGTTGCTTTTTAGGTTTGACATTATTAGGTTCAATCACAACTGGTGATCCTATTTAACACTCAATAATAATAAGCATGCTCTCCTGAGCTTGCTTTTTGCGTTCCTCATATGTTATATGATGATGATTTTCAATTTGGGGTGGTTTGGCGAGCTCTAATTTCTTGATGATGATTTTCAATTTGGGGTTGTTTGGCGAGCTCTAATTTCTTGATTGGACTGTGAGGTGCACTGAGTGATGAGTCAAAACTTGTTTTTTCCTCACTAAGTGACGTATTAGGACTTGTTTAATCTTCTGACTTGCCTTGGATCGTCAAGTTTTCATTATGTTTTCCCATACGATGAGAACGAACTTTCTTTCGGGCTTTGTGTATCATGTGTCGCACATGTGGGTTTTGTGGTTTCAAGGGTGGCCTTTGAGGTGAATGCATTGTTATGGCTCACCCAAACCCCCCTTGAAACACATCCAACAAGAGATTACGTGGTGAACCATAACTGTCGTGAGGATCTTTCCAATGGGAGAGTCCTTGTATTATGAGAGATTTTCACTTATATACATGGCCATTAGTGTTCACACTCACTTAAACTATGGTCGGCCAGGCACTTTAGGCTCATAAGAGTCCTAATGCTATTACAATGGCTACTCTCATAATATATCCATGAAGTACATCACATATGGAACTTCATCCTAACTTACTACCACACTCTTGAAGTAGAAATCACCATAAGTATTCCATGAGACCATTACGGGCGCTCATCCAAGTTGTAGATTTGGACACCATTGCTTCATATCTTAAATGTATGACCTTTTGGTGTATCTACCTTGACTCCTTGATATAAGCTAATGGTAGTAGCTCTTGTTAACCCTAGAAATGGGTTAACATTCCCCCCTTCCTGATGTCGATCGCCTCCTCGTGATCGCGTTGAAGACCTTTGTGTGGGAAGAATTGACATGTTTTGTTGATGGCTTTTAATGTTAAGAGCAATGGTCCTTGTTCCTCCTTCTTGATGTCGATCGTGTCCTCGTGATCGCGTTGAAGACCTTTGTGTGGGGAGAATTGACATGTTTTGTTGATAACTTTTAATAGTAAGTGCAATGGTTCTTATTTCTCCACCGAAAGGAATAAGAAAGGCTGGTTAGTAAAGAAAAGCTTGGAGATTAACATGAATTCCTAATAGGGTGAGGGTGGTGGGGATTTTTTGCACGAGTGATTGTAATTTAATCTTTTTGTGAGTAGGTTTTTTTAAATATATTTTTTACTCACTTTGTTTTTAGCAATCATAAGCAGAGTTACTTGGATTTGTGTTAGTGAGGAAACTAAGAGGTGTTAATGTTGGGGGAGAAGAGAAGAAAGGATCCGGAGGAATGTAGAGAATCATCAGAAAGAGATTTTGATTCTCCGTTCCTCATCTGATTCATTGAAGCAACATTCATCCATTGCAGAATTTGACTTTCGATGATATCCCTTTTTGTGATAGGATTCTTGTCAAATCTTGTTGAGTAGGACCTATTCATGCATGCTTCTTCCCATGTGTTGTTTATGCTTTTATGTATATTTAAGTGCTCTATGAAACAGAGATACATGAAGTACATTAAATGAATCAAATGGACTCTTATTGAGCTAATGTTGTTGAAGTAGCCACTTTTTGGTGAGGCATGAAAGAATTTCATTGACTTACAAGGCTAATATAGATATCCTCACTAAGGATTAGAGATCCATGTGTTGTGAAGTCCTGTGTTGTTATGTTTGCAATTTGAAGGAAAGTTTCAGGCGATAGGCTGTACCATTGACCAAGCTTTCGCCCACCATGGATCCCCCATCCAGAGATGTACCTGGAAGGTTGTCGATGGATGAGGCCTTGGTGCAAATGTCCTCCAATGCATGAGTATAGATATGTACTCAATGGAGCATTTGCTACATTAACTTAGCCAAAAGAATAGTAAGCTATAAGCTTAACAAAAATGTATTGGCTATATTAAAGAGGATTTTTTGTGATATGCTACCAAAGGTAGGCCATACTATGAGTCCCTTTTCTCTTTTTTTTGGTTACCATCTTGCGAGAAATAGGTTCTTGTGTCTAGTCTCCTTTTTGAGAGAATAGATTCTTATGTCTGCGTAGCTTCTACACTCATGCTTCTCATCTAGAATCTAGAGGGGTGACAAGAGCATTGTTGTGAGTTTGTCTTTGATGCGCTCATAAGATTCCGTTGTTGTAGACTGGGTACTGATTCTTGAATTTGTGGCTCAATTATTGTCGAGGCGGTAGGTAAGGCTTCTGGTTTGGTTACCATTGGGGTTGACTGAACACACAAGCTGTTGTGTAAGTGATGTATGCACGAGATGGGTTGAGTGGCTTGCTTTGTGTTGCTTGGGTCTCCATTCTTGTCGAACTTTAGTTGAAGCTCTTGGGGTTGAAGTTGGTGGTGGTGAAGCTATCTTCACTTTTTTCGATTTTGGCAATCATATGAAGGTTATACCATCATAATAACCTTGTTCCTAAAGCACGTACACATGAACCCAGCTTTGATGAACGTCATGAGTTGGTGGGGCTGATGTTTCTGGTGCTGAGGTTTCTCTGTTTGTGTAGGCTTAGTGGAATTTTTGATGCACTTGGGAATCCAAGCTTTGGTATAACCTTGGTAGTGCCCTTGTCTTGCAGTAATCTTTTTGGTACTCACACTTGTTGAGTTGCTGGCATTCTTTGAGAAACTCACTTAGTCTTTTGTGGACAATGTTATGGAGTACTTTTATTATTCCTTGGCCTCTGAGTTTTGCATTGAAGAAGAGGCTTTGATTGTTGAGGCACCCAAATTGGATTGGCACCTTCGTAGTAGCATTGAGCTACAAGTAACCGCTTTTCCACCCACATTTTGATACCATTAAGATACCTTGATTTTGGTTGTCTTGGTGGAGTTCTTTTTTGGTTGAAGTGGAAGATTTTAGGCCCTCCTTGACATTGGCTGGAGCTGAGGTTACAGGTTTGAGACTCATGGGCATGTGACGAATGATGCTAAAGTCTCTTGTGGAGTGGTTGCCAATGATGAAGCTTTTGAGCATACTCCTGTTGGTGAGGGTGGTGAACGAGGAGTTGTCGAGGCCAAGGCTTTTTCTTTGAGTTCCTTTTTAGAGATAGATGGTTTTGCATGGGGAACTTTTTCAAGAATAGCTGTTGATTGCGAGGTTGTGGTATTGGACTTTGTTGTGGTGAGGATGGAGCTGGAGGGGTAGATGCTTTATTGGAGTTGATCATTGATGCAGATGGTAGGTCATTGTGTAGAGGGGCTTGCGTGGAAGAGGCTTGTAACTTTTTGCATTCAGCATCATATAAATCCATTAGGGTTAGATCCTCTTCCTTGCAGTATGGTATTGTCAACTTTGTGTTGTTGACCATCATGATGACCCTAGTGCTAGCAAAGCATAGCGGTGCTTGGGCAACAATAGTCCATTTATGCCCCAAGATCAAATCTACTTCCAATACATACTGAACCACAAAAAACTTTGCAAGTAAGGGGGTTAGTTTCAATATACATTGTATGTTCAAAGTACCCCAAACATGGCATGTCCAGGTCTTGTGTGAATGGAATTCTTTCAGAATGAGACATGAGTGTTGGTTGATTTAACAAATCCCGTAACTCGAGGATCATGAGATTTTTCTCTTGTTGTGGGGATAAAGCTGTGCTTGAATTGTGGTGAGTCTAGTGGAAAGTTCTAATCCAACCATAATTCTTGGAATATTCTCAGTAAGATATGTTGGAAGTTCCAGATACTCCAATGTCTCTTCCTCCCGTAAATAGCAATTGCACAATGCCTGTAGGAGTGTTCAAGGTGATTGTTTACATGGATTAATCAATTGAATACAACAAGTCACGTATCCAAGTTCCACCAATGATGACATCATACTCAAGGGGATCTGGGGTAACATGGAATCTAAATTCCACATTTCCATTGATTGTTTGAGTAGCATAGCTAAAGTAACCTGGAACTTCAATGTTTTGTCCATTGGCACCTCTTCCAAAACCATTGTCTTTAGGAATGATTTTAGGTTATCCCAATGACACCCAAATGTCTATTTTCATAATGTTATAACTAGCTCAAGGGCTAATCAATGCGTATTTGTGCTTAACATCATTGCCCGTAGGGAAATCTAACCATACCATGATAGAATTTTCAAGAGGAACCATGGATGTTTCAGTTTTTGTTTCAACTTCAGATCCCGTTTTTTTGATTTCATGTTCCCATTCACTTTCTTCCTCTTCTTGGCTTTCAGCTTTTTTAAGAGTGCCCAATGTGTACAATGGCACACTTGGTCCTCTGACAACTTTAATTGAGGTCTTCTGTGAAACTTGTGAATCCTCACAGTCCTGTACTATGTAGCTCTTAATGTCTTGGTATAACTCATGTTTAGCCTTTAAAGGGACAAGTGCTGATGCTATGCTGGCTTCGCCCACAAGAGAAGAGATTCATCAAATTCCTCACGTGCTTTTTCAACCGCATAATTCGTGCAATTTGCCTCTAATGACTCTTCTATAGAGAGTACATCTTTCTCTTAACAGAGAAAGTGATACTCCTCATGTTCTTGTATTTTGATTTCTTTTTTAGGTTTGATATTATGAGGTTCAATCACACTCAGTGATCCTTTATGACACTCAACAGCTAAGCATGCTCTCCTAAGCTTGCTTTTTGCATTGCGCATATGTCATGTGATCATGATTTTCAATTTGCGATGGTTGGGCGAGTTCTAGTTTCTTGATTGGTCTATGATATGCAGTAAGTGACAAATCAGAACTTGTTTCATCCTCACTTAGTGACGTACTAGAACTTGTTTCATCCTCTAACTTTCCTTGGATTTTTAGGTTTTCATTATGTTTTCCCATCATGCGATGAGAATGAACTGTCTTTCGGGCTTTTGTATCATGTGTCGCACATGTGGGTGTTGTGGTTTGTGTGGTAACCTTTGGGGTGGATGCATTTGCATCATGTGCACCTTTTAGCTCTTTTGTGGCTAGGATCGGCACATGCGCCTTCTCATCTTTTATTTCAACCTTGGTTTTGACATTTGGGTTACCCTTGTTTTTCTTAGGTTTAGAAGGCTTTGTTTCCTCTTTTGGTTTCTGCTTTAAAACATGCTCCTCTACCCATTTCGAAGTGTTTTCTTTTGCATTCTTTTTTAGTGTTTCTCGTGCCTTCGCTTGTAAGCGTGTAAGCACATTCAAGGGTACCGTGTACAATTGCCCATTATGTACACTCAAGATGTTAAGAGTTGTGTGAGACAAGTTGCAGGTAAGCAACTCGTTTTGGGTAATCTTGGAATATGTGATCGATGCCACATCGTTTACATATGGGTTGTAAGGTGTCAGTGATTGTGGGCATGGAAGTATTCCAAACTGTGCATTCTGTCACCTTGTGTGGGCCACGACAATAGAAACACTGAAGTGTTTGCTTAAGTACTTCCTGAGCTGTTTCTACCCTTTGAACTATTTTTGTTCGAGGCACAGGATATGTAGGTTTTGAGTGAATTGTAGGTGAATTCGAACATTGAGGTGTGTCATGAGACCAAAGGTTCTGCAATATATGTAGTACAAAAAAATAGGCGCCAATGGGAAACACAAGGCATTTCGCCCATCACTTGGAGAGGGTTAAGGATGGTTGGTTTTGAGGGGGCTCATCCTCTCTTGGAGAGGCATTAAGGATGGTTGGTTTTGAGGGGGCTCATCCTCTCTTGGAGATTCTAGTTTAAGGCTTTTAAGCAAGGCTACATAGAATTCAGGGAATGACAATTCCAAGATCAATTTTTCCTTAGCCTTTGCTTTACTTGGTTTAGATGAGGAACATCTTGTATTGTGATCATCCTTCATCAGGTTGTTATCTAAACGTATTGCTTCTTTACAACATTAATCCAATGTTTTCGGATTGGATACAATGATCAAGTTGTGTAAGTTGTTTTGCTTTATGCCCATCATGAAACATCTCTTCAATTGAGCATCATTTAGTTTCTCCCATGGCTCACATGGTGAGTCCAAGATTTTTATCCGAAGGATAAATTCTCTAATGGTTTCATTTTGTTTTTGCTCAATTAAATAGAGTTCTTTTGTTGGACTCCACCGATCACCTTATCTTGAAAAGATGTGGATAAAGGCTCTTTTCAAGGCCTTGAAGTTCGTCTTGATCACCAGCATCAATGTGGAACCATTCATCGACTAGTTTTATACTAAGCATAGGTTCAATGCATGTACCTTGGTGGGGCAGTTTGGATTTCCAAAGGCTTCGCATCGTTGTTCAAACATTTGTATGAATTGAACATGATCAGTCGTTCCATCGTATTTGCCCATGATTTTGAAAATTTGTACAGCCGTGTTTTTGTATGTCACTGAGGCCACATGTGAGTGCTAATGTGGGTAGGGACTCACTTAGTCCTTGGGCAACCCCCTTTCCTAGATTAGTCAATACGTCCATAGTGTGGGTATTTAGGGGCTGCAAAGGGTTGGTACCTATCATGTCTAAAGGTTTAGGACTTGTGATAGTACTAGGCAAGGGACCAAATCTTGGAGAGATTGATGTGACAGGGGGTGTAAAACCTAATGACATGCTTGTTGTAGGCATGGAAAATGGTATTAGGAGATGCATTTGGGGCATGGACCTCAATGGCTCAAAGATATCAGCCACATTAGGTTTGTTGCCATATCTTGACGTTGTCAATTTCTCCTTTAATGAGCAAGCACAATTTTTCTTTTGCTTCTTAGGTCTTTTTACAGCCCGTTATAGCCTCAGGAGGCCTAGCGTACTCTTCGTTGGATTAAACGAGTGTCCATTTGCCCTAATTAGCTTAGGTGCTACACGCACGTGAACCTCTTAGAGATATTTTTCTGGAAAAAGCGCATGCCAGTAGCATCCCATATGAAAGAGGAGGTCTCAAACCTATTTTCTATCAATGTCTCAAGATTTTTTAAAAAATATATTTTCCTTGTTTTGCAACCCGTTTTTTAATGTGTTCCAAAAGGAATTTGGAAAAACTATGTATGAGAGAGTTGTGGATTTTCAGAGTACTACAACTTTGTCTTTTTGAGTTTTTCGTGATTTCGTCGTTTAGACACTCAAAAAGTAGCCCGAATATGGTTTGCAATCGTTTTCGGTAATTTTTAGTGCTTTAAGGGCCGTTTCTTGCCTCAATTTTCAAGTCAAATTTTGAGACTGCTAGTCGAAAGCCAAAATGATGGATCTTGTCCTCGAACGTTCAAGACCAATTTCAAAGATCTCAATGCCAGGTTTCTGATGCGCACTAGAGCACGTTCATCGGATTCATAGTTTAGGAGATATGAGCCTCCAAACATGGTTGTTTTCCTCCAGAGTCTTTTTTTTGTGCCGATAGACTCTCTTTCATCACAATGTGAAACAGGAGGTGTTTCACAACATGAAATGGACTTCACGAGAATTTTTTTTTTGTGAACCGCTTAGTCCATGAACTAGATTGATTTTTTTTGGTCGCCAGGGACTGTTTCACGCCGTGAACCCTTAACTCGTGAAACATCAATTTTTTTTAAAAAAGTATAGTGGAAAATTCGAATTTCTTTGTGTGGAGAGAATATTTTTTAAATTTTAAATTAGGGAGATATGGGCATTTTCCCAAAAAGGTAAGTGGGAATCAAAAAAGTCAATACTTTTATGACACTCCCTTACACCCTTCATACATGATACTCAAAATGGACAATTTGACAACTCATTGACATCTTTTCATTTAATGCTCATTAGCCTTAATGAGTTATGAAAAAAGGTGCTTAAGAATTAATCAAAGATTAATCCTTCCACTAATCTTTCTCTCTTTAGGACTAATCAAGGATTTTAATTAATCATTAATCACTAATTAATTCACACCATTGAGCACATCATTGGGTAGAGTATGAAATTACTAAGCTATGTGCATCAACTAATATATAAATTAATCTATAATTAAATATTAATTAAACTCTTAATTCTAGTCTCTTCTCTTTATGCAAAATTAAGCAAAAGAGAGAAATTCCTCCAATTGGGTTTATGTCCTTCACATGCTCCTTTTCCTTGTTCTTTAATTCAACCTTAGTTTTGATAGTTTGTTGTCCCCTTTTTTTCTTGGGTTTAGAAGGTTTTGTTTTCTCGTTTGGTTTCTGATTTAAGGCATGTTCTTCTACACATTTTGAAGTGTTATCTTTTACATTTTTTTAACCGTTTCTTGTGCCTTGGCTTGTAAGCGTGTAAGCACATTCAAGGGTACCGTCATGGACAATTGCTCGTTTTGTACACTTAAGATATTAAGAGTTGTATTTTGTGAGACAATTTGCATTAAAGAAACTCGTCTTGGGCAATCTTAGAACATGTGATCAATGCCACATCGTTCACACATGGGTTGCAAAGTATCACAGTGACTATGGGCATGGAAGTATTCCAAGATGTGCAGTCTGCCACTTTGTGAGGTCCACGATAATAGAAACACTGGAGTTTGATTAACTGCTTTCTGAGCAGTTTCTACCCTGTTTGGTGCATGGGAGATGGGGGTTTTGAGTCAATTGTTGATGAATTGGGACACTTTATAGTATCATGATTAAATGATTTACAATATATGCAGTACAAAAAAATAGGTGCCTTGTATGCACAATGGGGATTGGTCATAGTGATTGCACTTAACACAATGGGGATTGGGATGGTCGTAGTGATTGCACTTAACACAAGGTATTTCGCTCCTCACTATAGAGGCATTAAGGATGGTTGGTTTTGAAGGAGCTCATCCTGTCTTAGAGATATCGATTGCAAGCTTTTAAGCAAGGCATTAAGGATGGTTGGTTTTGAAGGAGCTCATCCTGTCTTAGAGATATCGATTGCAAGCTTTTAAGCAAGGCATTAAGGATGGTTGGTTTTTAAGGAGCTCATCCTGTCTTAGAGATGTCGATTGCAAGCTTTTAAGCAAGGCTGCATAGAATTCGGGGAATGACAATTCCGAGATCGATCGTTCTTTTGCCATTACTTCACTTGGTTTAGATGAGGAACATCTCGTAGCATGATCATCTTCCAGCATGTTATCATTTAAACGTACAGCTTCTTTACAACATTGATCGAATGTTTTCGGGTTGGATATAATAATCAAGTTGTGTAAGCTATTATTCTTTAAGTCCATCATGGAACATCTCTTCAATTGAGAATCATTTAATTTTTCTCACCATGACTCACATCGTGAGTCCAAGAGCTTTATCCGAAGGATAAAGTCTCTAATGGTTTCATTTGGTTTACACTTAATTGAATAGAGTTCTTTCACTGCACTCCACCGATCACCTTGTCTTGAAAAGCCATGGATAAAGGCTGACTTCAAGGTTCTGAAGTTTGTCTTAATCACTGGCATCAAGGTGATGAACCATCGACTAGCTTTTTCCTCTAAGCATAGGTTCAATGCATGTACCTTGGTGGAGCAGTTTGGATTTCCAAAGGCTTCACATCTCTGTTCAAACATTTGAATGAATTGAAAAGGATCAGTTGTTTTGTCGTATTTTCTCATAATTTTAGAAATCTGTACGCCCGTATTTTGTATGTCACTGAGGCCGTATGTGAGTGCTCTTGATGGTAGGGACTCACTCAGTACTTGGGATACCCCCCTTCCTAGACTAGTCAGTATGTCCAAGGTGTGGGCATCCATGGGTTAGAAAGGGTTGGTACCTATAGGATTTATGGAAATGTTAGGTAAAGGATCAAAGCCCGATGGGATTGAAGACATGGGGTGCAAAACCCGATGACACTCTTGTTGTTAGCATGGCAAATGGTATTGGGATGTGCATTTGGGGCATAGATCTCAATGGCTCGAAGATGTCAGCCATTGGGTTTAGTGAGGGTGTCGACCCACATAGTCCCTCTATCTCACTGTCATGTCTGATTTCCTAATTGCTCCTTAATGAGCAAGCACACTTTTCTTTTTGTGTTTATATTTTCTCACAGCTCGTTATAGCCTCAAGAGACATGGCATACTCTTTGTTGGGTCAAACAAGTGTCTGTTTGCCCTAATTAGCTGACGCTATATGCACGTGAGCGACCTTTTAGGAATATTTTTTCGAAAAAAGTGCATGCTAGTAACTTCCCAAATGGAAGAGGAGGTCCTAAAACCTATTTTTTATCACTATCCAAGATGGAAAAAAAATTTCGAAAATTTTTCCCATGTTTCGCAGCACATTTTTAAAGGTGTTCTAAAAGGAATTTGGAAAAACTCTGTATAAGAGAGTTGTAGTATTTTTGGAGTACTACAACTTTGTCTCCCTGAGTCGTTCGTGATTTTGTCATTAGACCCTCAAAAAGTAGCCTGAATATGGTTCGAAGTCATTTTCGCATTGTTTTTTACGATTTTTAGTACTTTTCGGGCTGTTTTTTGCCTTAATTTTCAGGTTGAATTTTGAGGGTGCTGGATCGGAGGCCAAAACGATCGATTTTGACTTTAGACAACTAAGACCAAATAGGAAGAGCTTGATGTCGGCTTTCTAATGGAGCACTAGAGCTCCTTTATCGGATTCACAGTTTAGGAGATATGAGCCTCCAAACAAGGGTGTTTTCCAAAGTGTTTTTTTTTTTGCATACGGGGACTATTTCACGACGTGAAACAATTACTAGTTCACGCCGTAAACCAATTAGGACGTGAATCAATTTTTTTTTTATTTTTTATTTTTTACTTTTTTTGCGCATGGGGATTGTTTCACGACGTGAAACACTTACTGGTTCACACAGTGAACCACTTAGGACATGAACCGATTTTTAATTTTATTTTTTATTTTTTTTGAGACATGAACCCTTAGGCCGTGAGACCTTAAGGCGTGAGATTGCAAAAAATGGTTCATGCGTGAACCATTTTTTCTTCTTTTCTTTTTTGGAAGGTGAACCCTTAGGCCGCGAGACCTTAAAGCATGAGAGTGCAGAAAATGGTTATGTAAACTATTTTTTCAATTTTTTTTAAAGTCTAGTGGGAAATATGAATTTCCTTGTTTGGGGGGGGATATTTTTTGAATTTAAAATTAAAGAGATATGGGCATTTTCCCAAAAAGATAAGTGGAAATCAAAAAATTCAACCTTCTTATGACACCCCTTACACCCTTCATAAATGACTCCCAAAATGGATAATTTGACAACTCATGAGTATCTACTCATTGAATACTCATTAGCCTTAATGAGTTATGTAAAAAAGTGATTAAGAATTAATCAAAGATTAATTATTTCACTAATCTTTTTCTCTTTTACACTAATCAAGGACTCTAATTAACCACTAATCTCTAATTAATTCACACAATTGAACACATCATTAGTTAGAGCAAGGAAATGCTAAGCTATCTGCATCATCAATAAATGTGTAAATTAATCTAAAATAGGAGATTAATTAGACTCTTAATTTTGGTCTCTTCTTTTAAGGTAAAATTAAGAAAAAGAGAGTTAAATTCCTTCAATTGATGTAATTAGGTGTTTTGAAGCATGTAGATGCTCTCAAAACACTCAAAAACATTAACTTTAACTGAACAAGATTAATCATCCTTAATGACAAAAACCAATCCATTAAAAGAAATTAGTTGAATTCAAGGATTTTTTGATGTTTTAAAGAAATTTTTTAAAGGATCAATTTACTACTAATGCTTGCTGATACTCTAATGCAAATAATTTCAACACAAAACACCCAAATCAAGCTAAAATTAATGATATTAGTTCTATGTTTAACACTAAAGAGAGCTAACATTCACAAAAAAATGCATTCTATTGCATTGTTTAATGCAATGGATGCAAACTAAACCTAATACACTCTATATGCAAGTCGTAAAAGAACATGAAAAACCACATTAACAGCACAAAAACAACAAATTAAGCCAAAAATTAGGTTAAAAATATTCTTTACAAAAACAAAAAAGAGAGCTATTCTACACTAAATCACACACAAATCACCATCAAATCCACATCTTTTTCATGGGAAACCATTAATCAAGATAATGGGCAATGGGTAATGTGTAGATTAGAGGAAAAACGATGAAAAAAGCCAAGGGATGGTTCCCCGGCAGCAGTGCCAAAAGTGTTATGGCTCACCCTAACCCTCCTTGAAAAACATCCAACAAGAGATTACCTGGTGAACCACATTTGTCATGAGGATCTTTCCAATGGCTGAGCTCGTAACCCTTGAGGTCTCCAAGCTCTACAACTCCTTGAGAAGCAATTCCACTGCACTTCCATAAACGTTATCACACCGCCGCGTTTTACTACAGGTACTCGTCCCTCCTCTCACCTCACATCACTCACACACACTCACTAGCATGCATTAGAGAGAGAGATTAGCAAGATCAGGACTCAATTGCACAATGGGAGAGTATGTTGTATTATGAGAGAAATTCACTTATATACATGGCCATAAGTATTCACACTCACTCAAACTATGGCCGACCGGACACTTTAGGTTCATAAGAGGCCTAATGCTATTATAATGACTACTCTCATAGTATATCCATGAAGTACATCACTTGGGACTTCATCTTAACTTGCTACCACATGCTCTTAAAGTGGGAATCACCATAAATACTCTGTCATACCATTTATGGGCGCTCGTCCAAGTTATAGCTTTAGACATCATTGCTTCATATCTTGAATGTATGACCCTTTGGTATACCTACCATGACTCCTTTGATGTAAGATAACGGTGGTAGTTCTTGTTAACCTTAGGAATGGGTTAACACCCTGATCCATAGTAAAGATAGCTAAATTAGTCTTGTGTCACCGTAATTCTTTCATGCCTTACCAACAAGTAGCTACTTCAACCAGCAAGTCAAAAAAGAGTCTATTTAACTCAGTTCATGTACTTCATGTATCTCTGTTTCATAAAGCACAAAAATATACATAAAAGTATAAAAAGCACATGGGAAGAAGCATATAGGAATAGGTCTTACTCAACAACATTTGACAATAATCTTGCCACAAAAAGGGACATCATCGAAGGCCAATTTCTTTAAACAATGAATCTCGCTTTAATGAATTAGATGAGGAACTGGGAATCACAATCTTGTTTTGATAATTATGTCTACGTTCCTCTGGATCCTTCCTTCTCTTCTCCCCCATCATTAACATCTCTTAGTTTCCCAACTAACACAAATCACATGTAACTCTGCTTACGATTGCCAAAAACAAAATGAGTAAAATATAACCACATAAAAACATGGTCACAAAATTATAAAAATGCAATCACTCATAAAACCCCCACACCACCCCACCCATTAGGTATTCACGCTAATCACTAATCTTTTTCATTTACTAACTAGCCCTTCTCATTCCTTCCGACGGAGGAACATCACTCAACATCAAAAGCCATCATCAAAGCTTGTCAGTTCTCCCCACACAAAGGTCTTCAATATGCGATCACACGAAGGATGCGATCTGCACCCCACCCATTAGGTATTCACGCTAATCACTAACCTTTTTCATTTACTAACTAGCCCTTCTCATTCCTTCCGGAGGAACATCACTCAACATCAAAAGCCATCATCAAAGCTTGTCAGTTCTCCCCACACAAAGGTCTTCAAAGCGATCACGAAGGATGCGATTGACACCAAGAAAATAAAAAGATGCAGGGGGGAAGAGAGCTTGAGCTCTTGCAAGCACACACACACACACACACTCACAAAACCCTAATAGAGAACACACAAGGTGAGAGGCTGAAAATCTTCTTCTTCCTCACTCAACACTCAACACACCATATACAAGATAAGAGTACACACACTATGAAAGGTACTCAACCAAATACATACAAGGGTTCTCTATAGTGTGAACCCAACTAAATGAGCTGGTGCTATAACTATGCCAGTCTCTAGAATGGCTGTCACACAGCCTGTCATCCCACTGGCTGCATATCACCCATGATCTCACCAACCATGCCAGTGGTGTAAGTGTGGGGCCTATCCCCCAGGCGAGTCATTAGTGTCCACCGCCTCACTAGACGAGCTCAATATCTAAACACTCCCCCTCGAGCTCAACTCCATCTCATGTACACAAAGCGAAGCCCTGAATTTGCGGAGCTTCTCTGTACCCAATGCTTTGGTGAAGATGTCAGCTACCTGATCCTCTGTGTTGACATAAACAAGGTCAAGTTCTCCTGCCAAGACCTTCTCTCTGACGAAATGGTAGTGGACCTCTATATGCTTCGTGCGAGCATGAAAAACTGGGTTCCTGGCTAACTGTATACTGCTAATGTTGTCATAGAAAATGACAACTTGTCTATCCACACTGATAGACCCCAACCTGCAAGTAGCTTTCTCAACCATGCTACCTCACATGCTGCCATAGCAGCTCCTCTATACTCGGCCTCTGTACTGGATAGAGCAACTGTAGGCTGCTTCTTGCTGCTCCAAGTCACAGCAGCACTCCCCAAAGAAAACATGAAGCACTCCCCAAAGAAAACATAGAGCAACCGTAGGCTGCTTCTTGCTGCTCCAAGTCACAGTAGCACTCCCCAAAGAAAACATGAATCCACTGGTAGATCTTCTATCTGAGATACTACCAGCCCAATCAGCATATGTGTACCCATGTACACATATCTCTGTCCCAGTCTCATAGAATAGTCCACAATGCAAAGTAGACCTCACATACCTCAGTATGCGTATCAATGCATCCAAATACGATTTCCGTGTGGAACCTGCATAAACTGACTCACCAACCCAACAGCATAGCTCAAATCTGGTCTGGTGATCGTCATGTAGATCAAGCTTCCTATACTATGCGCCTATACATAGTAAGATCCTCCAAGATCTCTCCTGAATCTGCACTCAACTTGCCATTCTGATCCAATGGCACTGAGATAGGCTTACAGCCTTTCATACCATACTTGGACAACATGTCCAAGCCATACTGTCTCTGCAGTAATCCAATACCATGTGGTGACCTAATTACCTCAATGCCCAAGAAATATCTGAGCTCCCCCAGATCCTTCATCTCAAACTTCTGTCTAAGCAAGATCTTTACCATCAAAGATCTCTGCATCATGGTCCCCCGTAATGATCAAGTCATCTACATAGATGACAACAAGCACAACCTCTCTATCACCATGCCTCACATACAGCGAGAAATCTGCATTGGCTACATGAAAGCCAATAGTGACAAGATATTCAGAAATCTTGTCAGACCATGCTCTTGGTGCTTGTTTTAAGCCATACAAGGCTTTCTTCAACCTGCATACATGCTCGGGGTGACTCACATCCTCATAACCAGGTGGCTGCAACATATACACCTCTTCTTGCAAATCCCCATGCAAGAATGCATTCTTTACATCCATCTGATGTAAAGACCATTGCTTTGACGCAGCCACCGCTATCACAACTCTCACTGTTGCATCTTGGCAACTGGGCTGAAAGTTTCCTCATAATCAATGCCATATGTCTGCACATATCCTTTGGCTACCAATCTAGCCTTGTACCTGTTTATGCTTCTATCACTGTTATGTTTTACTTGCATCCAATGGCTTTCTTGCCTTCAGGTAATTGCACTAAATCCCAAGTTTCATTTCCATATAGTGCATTCATCTCCTCATCCATAGCTTTCTCTCAACACACATTTCCAACAGCCTCATCAATGCATGTGGGCTCAACAACCTGCACAACCTTTGCCATATATGCGTAGTGATGTGCCACACAACCATCATAGGTAAATCTCTGCATAGGATTTTTCACTCTCCCAGATCTTCGCAGCTTTTCATTCATGGCTTCCATAGCCTTCTTTACACCAGGTGTTATCATAGCTGGGATCCCAAGCTCCTCATCAAGGCTCATATCTGAGCCACTAGACTCTCCATCAACATGAGAAAGCCCTGCAGAAATGTCAGGCATACCAAGGGGCTCAACCACTTTCTCTTTTCCTTTACGTGATGTACTAAGCACATTTGCAGGACTGGTATTATGACAGCCTGCCACTCCATGGTCTATCAATAGACCCACTAGATGAAGACTCTCCTGGTCCACTCAAAGACTGTGATTGCTGACCTGCATTCTGTGCAACCACACTTCCACTCACATCAGCCCCAGCAGCTTCTTTTTCAGCAGCATACCAGCTGCTCATCTCATCAAAGACAACATCCCTGCTTACCCTCAACTCATGTGTAGCACGGTTATAACACCTGTATCCCTTTTGCTCAAGGGAATATCCAATAAACACACATTTTTCAGCTTTCGAATCCAGCTTAGTTCTCAGCTCATCTGGCACATGCACATATGCAATGCATCCAAAGACTTTCAGATGAGACAAACCTCTCCTCTGGAGTTACATCATGTATGGCTGCAGTTGGAGTCCTGTTCATGATGTATACTGCTGTAGAAATAGCCTCAGCCCAATAGCTATGCGGCATATTCTTCTCTTCCATCACAATGCTCGCGCAATCTCAGCAATGTGCCTGTTTTTTCGCTCAGCAACTCCATTTTGCTGCGGAGTGTATCTGCATGTAAACTGTCTCCGAATACCATTCTTCTTCAAAAATTCAGAGAACTCATTGGAGTACTCTCCCCCTCCATCTGACCTTAGGCACTTTACATATTTACCTGTTTGCTTTTCAACCAAAACTCTGAAATTCTGAAAGTGAGTGAACACCTCACTCTTCTCCTTCATGAAATATACCCACACTTTCCTTGTGTGGTCATCAATGAATGTCACATAATACCTGCAGCCTCCCATAGACATGGTCTTCGTAGGACCCCATACATCTGAATGCACAACATCTAGTGCATTTCTACTCACATATCTGTTACGTGGAAATACATGCTATGTTTGCTTTCCAAATTGGCATGCTTCACATATTCTCTGCATACCTTCCACTTTAAACTTTGGCAACCCTATCACAATTCCTTTTGTCTGCATAGACTTCATTCTCTGCACATTCACATGTCCAATTCTTTTATGCCATATGTCTGTGTCTGCAACAATTCCTGAACCATTTACAAACATTGCAGCACTCATTTCAGGCATGTCTACATTCAACGTAAACATTATGCCCACTCTGTTGCCTTTTGCAACCAACCTGCACTTGTCTTTAAAGTCTTCAACATAACAACCATCAGGGTTAAACCGAACCTGCAAACCCTGCTCAATCATCTGGCCAACTGAAACCAGATTCTTTATTATGTTCGGAATGTGAATTCAGAACATGAAGTACATCTGCAAGGTACTTCACTTTGCCATGCTGCATAGACAATGGCACATCTCCAACATGGGCAATTGGATGAGCAGTGTCATCCCCTGTTTCCACAAAACCTGGTCTTTCCGAGTTTTTCATCTCCTTGAACCACTCCCCATGACTTGTCATGTGGTTCGAAGCACCTGAATCCATATACCATACATCATCCTTTTGTGCTGAATCAACATTTTCAGACATGGCATTCACGACATGCTGCATAACAAACAACCTTTCATTATCCTCATTATTTCTGCTTGAGGATGCATAGTTGTTTTGTTGCACTTTCCCATTTTGCATGTCAGCCTGCTTCTTATAACATTCTGCCAGCACATGTCCAGGCTTACCACAATAATAGCATTCACGTGCATCATTATACTGCCTTTGCCAATTTCCACGGCCTCTTTGACTCCCCCTGCCTCTGAATTTGCCTCCTCCACCTGCGTGTTGTTGTTGTTGTTGTTGTTGTTGTTGTGTATTTTGGGACTGTTGCTGCTGCTGCTGCTGTTGGCCATAATTCTGATTACCTGTTCGACCACCTCCTTGACCGCGTCCACGGCCTCCTCTACCTCATCCTCTTCCTGAACTTGTGTAGAAGGCCTGTTGCTCTGAACTGTTTTTGTTTTGTGAAGACTGTTGGTCTTCACCCAAGCTCTTCTCTTCTATAATCAGCATAGACACTAAATCTGTAAAGTTGGGAATGTTTTCCCGAGTCTGAATAGACGTCTTGAATGCCTTGTATTGTGGCCCGAGACCACGTAGACAGACCTCCACCTTATCATCATCATCTACTGACACACCAATAGATGCAAGGGATTCCACAATACCCTTTATCTTCAACGCGTAGTCATTCACAGACATGCTCTTTTTCTACACAGTATGAAGTTCATTCTTCAACTGTATCTTATGTGCCTTGGTATTTGTTTCATAAAGCTTTACCAAGGTGTCCCACGCCTCCTTGGGGGACTTCGCATCCTGAATGTGCCCAATCATGGTGTCCTGCATACTAATGGAGAGCCAATACATTACTTTCCTTGCTCCTTGGTTCCAGTCTTTAAACTGTTTCACATCTGCAGCAGTCGGTTATGTCTGGTATCTCCGGTGCCTCTTCATGCTCACCTTCTATGTAGTCCCAATAGCCCTTTCCCATCAAGAAATTCATCAACCTGAACCTCCAAGCATGGAAGGTATTCTTATCAAGCTTCTCAGCCACAATCTGGGTTATCCCATCATTTGACATCTTGCCAAACACACAATTTTACCAGAAACAACACTCTGGTTTGTCCTGCACAAACTACTATATTTTCTGCAGCGGTACTGTAGTACTCTCAAATGTCACAACCAGTGACTTCAATATGCATACATACACCCAATGGCAACTGTTGACCTCTTTGCAGCACCCACAGTGTCTGCACAGTTATCTGTCTTCCTGCAGTTCTTAAAATAGAGTTCTGCAGAGAATCGATGACTTACCCACAGTGCTCGAAATCGCCTCCTTTCTGAAAAACGGAGGTCCAGACGCGCCCGAAACGCGTTTTCGGCCCAAAAAATTAGGTCCGATAAGATAATAAAGTTGCCCTATAGCTTTACTCCCGCGAAGAAAGCTCCTCAATCAGGGATCGTTTGCTGGTGCGTCCCGTAAAGCTCCTGACAAGGGTGTAGTCACCAACACAAATAGGGAAGAGTAGTTGAAGCTCTTACCCTCGTACCGCTTCCTGTGGTTCTCTTGCTTGCAGCTCAGCCCTTAGCATGAACCAGGCTCTGATACCATGAAAAGATGCAGGGGGGAAGAGAGCTTGAGCTCTTGCAAGCACACACACACACTCACAAAACCCTAATAGAGAACACACAAGGTGAGAGGTTGAAAATCTTCTTCTTCTTCACTCAACACTCAACACACCATATACAAGATAAGAGTACACACACTATGAAAGGTACTCAACCAAATACATACAAGGGTTCTCTATACTGTGAACCCAACTAAATGAGCTGGCGCTATAACTATGCCAGTCTCTAGAATGGCTGTCACACAGCCTGTCATCTCACTGGCCACATATCACCCATGATCTCACCAACCATGCCAGTGGTGTAAGTGTGGGGCCTATCCCCCAGGCGGGTCATCAGTGTCCACCGCCTCACTAGACGAGCTCGATATCTCAACAGAAAAGTGGAATGTTAACCCATTATAGGGTTAACAAGAGCTACTACCATTATATTATATCAAGGAGTCAATGTAGATACATCAAAAGGTCATACATTCAAGATATAAAGCAATGGTTTCCAAATCTACAACTTGGACGAGCGCCCGTTAACGGTCCTATGGAATACTTATGGTGATTTTTGCTTCAAAAGCGTGTGGTAGCAAGTTAAGATGAAGTCCCAAGATATGTACTTTATGGATATATTATGAGAGTGGTCATTGTAATAGCATTAGGCCTCTCATGAGCCACAATTTAAGTGAGTGTGAACACTTATGGCCATGTATATAAGCGAATATCTCTCATAATACAAAGGACTCTCCCATTGTGCAATAGAGTCTTGCTCTTGCTAATCCTATTACTAATCTCTCTCTAATCCATGCTAGTGAGTGTGTGTGAGGGAAGTGAGGTGAGAGGAGGGACGAGTACACGTGGTGTAACGCAGGGTTGTGACAACGCTCCTCGCGGGGGGAGGCACGGTGGAGTTACCTCTCAAGGAGTTGTAAAGCTTGGATACCTCAAGGGTTACGAGCTCGGCCATTGGAAAGATCCTCACGACTTCAGCATTCAGCGCTTCGCTCTTCGCTCTTCGCTCTTCGCTTTCAACATGTGGCTCTCGGATTTTAGCATTCAGCACTTTTCTCTACATTTAGAAGTCTATTTTTTCTGTCTATGATTTCCTATCTTTTTCAGCGCTTTGTATTTCGAATTTAATAGTTAGCCGGGTTTACTTTCAGTAGAGTCAGCTTACACGTCTGCCAACTCTGAGCTGTTGACTCCACGTCAGCATTAAATGTGTTGATGCTACGATAGATTTGGAACTACTAACTCCATGTTAGCATCGAATCTACTGACTCTATGTCAACTTTGGATCTACTAATGCCATCATGTCATCTTTAAAATTGCTGACTTTATAACACAGCTCAAACATGCTGAATCCACGACAACTTTGAATCTGTTGATGCCACATCACCTTTGGGCCCGCTTCTATGTCAGCTTTCATTTTGTTGATTCCTTGCTAGCTTCGAATCTGTCTCTGCATCATCGAGCATGTTGTCTCCACGTCAGCATTAGCCTGCTAATTCCACACTTGCTTCCATCTTGATGATTCCATGTCAGCTGATTTCGACCTTCTGCTTTCCCATCCGACTTCGCACATGTTGATTCATTAACCTATTTCTGGTAAGTTTGCACATCTGTCTCTATAGACATTTGAAGTACTTTGACTCCCTTGGAGGTAATCCCTGTGTTAGATACACTTTAGTTTATATATTTCTTTGATGTGTAACATGTCCAAAAACACCAATGAATTGTTCAACGTGTTGTATGTTGAGGACAAGTTGGATGGAACCAAGTTCAATGTGGATATATATGATGCATCATGTTCTAGTGGCAAAGAACTTGTGGTTATATGTATCTGATACTGGCACCCAACCTATTGAGCCCGCATCCGTTGTCAACATGTCCTCTAGATTTGCTGTTAGAACAAGTGAATCTGGTTCCAGTGGTTATATATATGATGCATCATGTTCTAGTGGCAAAGAACTTGTGGTTATATGTATCTGATACTGGCACCCGACCTATTGAGCCCGCATCCGTTGTCAGCATGTCCTCTAGATTTGCTGTTAGAACAAGTGAATCTGGTTCCAGTGGTAGTGTACAGCCACACCTGTTTCTCCTACACTAAAACAACTCATGGGATGCCAAAGATGCACATGCACATGCACTTATTACTCTCTCCTGCAACAACGACTAGTTATTCCTCACATCCGATCATGTTCCTTTGCTAAGAGTGTGTGGGATGTCCTTGCCTTTCATCATGGCAAAGGAAAATCTAGGCTCCACCTCGTGCTAAGCCAAAAGGCAAAGTACCAGCCCAGTCAGATAACCTTAGGCCTAAAGAGGAGCCAGCTGAGAAGAAGAAGATATGCAATTACTGTCGAAAACTTGGTCATGTTTTAGAGGATTGCCGGAAAAGGAAAGAGAGTGAAAAGAAGAAGAAGCATCAAGGACTGCCACTACAAGTGACAATGTAGAGGGGAAGCAAATTTTGCACATGATGGCTATGCACTAATAGTAACAAGTAGTAATATGCCTGCCTTTTGTACATCCTTGTTAGATGCTGACTGGTACTTTGATTCCGGTGCACATTACTTCATGCAAGCAATTATTTTTCTACCTTGAGAGATGCTCCGTTAGGTGGAAAATTTTTGTGTACTAACAATGCATCCTACGCCATCAAAGCCATTGGCAATGTGGAATTGACTTCATGCTCTGGGAATCCTTGTTGAAAATTTTTGTGTACTAACAATGCATCCTATGCCATCAAAGCCATTGGCAATGTGGAATTGACTTCATGCTCTGGGAATCCTTGTTGACACCTTATATGTACCCAGAATCCGCAAGAATCTCATTATATGTACCCAGAATCCTTGTTGATGACACCTTATATGTACCCAGAATCTGCAAGAATCTCATTTCTATCTCAACACTTGCCAAAGCTGGATTGAAGATTCAATTTTCTGATCATTATTGTTCAATTCATGACATAACTGATTCACATGCACTTCTCTTGCGCCTGGTACATTGCGTAATGGCCTATATAGGCTTGACTTGTATGACAAAAGCACTGATCCTCATGCGGATGTCTTGACTATTTCCATGCCATGGATTTAGCGCGACACTAAGCTTTGGCATGCTTGGTTTGGTCACTTGAATTTTCCACCTCTTCTATGGTTACAACGTCAAGCTACAGTTCATGATCTGCCGCCTATGCAACTCCCCCAGAAGCATGAACTGGCGTCTGTGTGAGGGATGTATACTAGGAAAGATGCATCATCAATCCTTTCTGAAATATGGCACTGTCTGTGCTACTCACCCATTGCAGCTAGTGCATAGTGATCTCTATGGTCCTATCCGGGCTCCCTCTTTTGGTGGACATCTATACTTCATGACTTTTATCAATGACTACACACACTTCTACTAGGTGTATGGTCTGAAAACCAAGTCAAATGCCTTTCAGCTTTCCGTCGGTTTCTAAAAATGCTTGCAGTCATAAGCTGCTGACATTATGTGACAAAGGGAGGGAATATCTATCAAATGAGTTTACTACTTTCATATTGTTCCATGGCATTTCTCATCTGTGTACTCCTCCTTATACACCATAGCAGGATGGTGTGGCTGAACGTCAGAATTGGACACTCATGGAAATGGCCATGTGTATGCCCAAAAGCAAGGATCCTCTAGCAATCATGTGTGCTAATTATGTACTGAATCGCTATCCAATTAAAGCCCTGAAATCTACGACAACTTTAAGAAGCTCGAAATGGTAAAATTATAGTCATTACTCATATACGTGTATTCGGCTGTGTGTCTTATGTATATGTACTAGCATAGCATAGACATAAGCTCAAAGCAAAGGCTTGGAAATGTATCTTTGTGGGGTATAATAGTGAAAGCAAAGGATATCGGTTGTATGTTCCATCCAGTCAAATGTTGATTGTATCTAGAGACGTCATCTTTGATGAATATGCATCTTAACCCATGCTTTCCTGATGGCTACAACCAACCATTGATGCTCCGAATGTATTTGCTACATTGCTACCTTTGTTTGGTACTAGATCTAACTCCTCTAAGCCCATCTTGGCTCCGACTCAGCTACTTGCTACTGTAGCCCATCTTGGCTCCGACTCAACTACTTGCTACTGTAGCCCATCAGTAGATTCAATAGCTCAACAATATCCCTATTGCTCCATATAAGCAACCCTTTAATCTAAATGCCTTGGGTGATGCATTACTTGAAGACGATGCATTACTTGAAGACAATGCAATTATTCATGATTCTCAGTAGATTTTACGATGGCTTTGGGCTACTTTGGATGATAGCAAGCTACCTGAAACTTTGCCAGGAAGGACACAAGTTGCCTCTAGACATGCATCTCATTTTGTAGACATAGCCCTTGTTGGTACTGCACTGAATGAGGAACCACTTTCTCACTTTGATGCCTTGGAGGATGATAATTGGGTTTCAACCATACATTCAAAATTGGATTCCATTGCTAGAAATAATACATGGGAATTTTATGATCTTCTTGCTAGGCAAGCGTGGCTATAGGCACCAAGTGGGTGTTTAAGCTAAAAAGGAATCCTGCGTGGCTCTGTTGATTGGTATAAGGCTCGATTAGTCGCCAAGGGTTATGCCCAGAGGGAATGCATTGACTATGATAAGACTTTTGCACCTACATCACGTATGATAACCATTCGGACTCTGGTTGCATTGCTTGTGCATAAAGGATGGAAAGTGCATTAGTTGGATGTCAAAACTGCGTTTTTGAATGGTGATCTACAGGAAGAGGTTTATGTCACACAACCTCCTAGCTTTGGTCAGCAGGGTGCAAAGCATCAAGTATGCAAATTGTGTAAACCACTATATGGCTGTAAATGGCTCCGTGTGCTTGGTATCAAAAGATACATGCATATTTGCTCTCTTTCCTATTTAAGAATAGCCCCACTGAAAGCACTCTTTATGTCCGGAAAGAGAGGGATCGTCTCCTTATCCCAATCGTTATGTGTATGATCTGCTTGTGATAGGCCCTGACAAGGGACATATTGCAGCTTTCATTGTTGACCTACAGAATACATTTGATGTTTCCGACATGGGTCTTCTGCATTATTTGGGTATCCAGTTTGTTTTGATTGAGGGGGACATCATGTTATCTCAGAGAAGATACATTCACGCTTTCAAATGATAGATTTCAAACCTATTTCTACTCGTGTAGAAAACGGTTTCCGACTGCCAATTGAGGACTCTTTGGAGCCCTTTGATGTAGCCACCTATTAGTAGCAAGCTGTGTCGGATACCTTATATATTTTTGCAATACCCGCCTGGATGTTCAATATGTAGTGTCACAATTGAGTAGATTTATGCATTGTCCCAACACTCGGCATGAGCAACCAATGAAGCATGTCTTTCGCGCTACCTTAAAGGCACTTAGCACTATACATTGTTTTACAGCAGTGCATCTTCTTTATGCTTGTCTGCCTACACTGACAGACTCGGCAGGATGTTCTAGCACAAGAGTGCTAACCAGTGGATGATGTGTAGCTCATGCATATGCTCTTAGTGTCCAACCAACGAATATTGTTTCCTTCCTACTGGCTTTTTCCTCGTGAGAACACACCCTTAGTTTGTTAACAGCCACGTTAACCCTAGTGCTAGGGCTACTAGAGTTGTACTCCACTCACTCATTATCTCATTTGAGTACATTCTAGCTATCGTTATCATCTTTGGTGTTCATTGAGCTCATGTGCATGTTTTGTTTGTGAGTCTATGCAAAGCATCTTCTTTCACATCCAACACTAGTTACCACTGTGATGGCTCCATCACTCTGATCATGAACTGCACACCTTCATTAACAAATCTGACCATTAGTTCTACCTAGCAATTGCAGAGACTAACAACAAGTTCTTTTTGATGTGCCTGGCATAAATAAGACATATGAGAGAATGATCGTCCCACCATTTACAACAGTGAGAACAACCTTATCTACTCCTTCTACTGGATAAGAGGAGTCATTTGCACATGTGACTATTCCTCCTCCTCCTCCTTGAGGAGCAGACTCAAGTGAGGAAAATAAATCATGCTAAGAAGTATGTGCTTGCTAGCACAACTATCGAAGTACCAAACATGTTGATCTATCATTAACATGCATACATCATGGACATATTCGAGCTGTGACTACCCTAGGATGCTTGCAAAAACCTTAAAGCATGCGAACGAGCCCTGAAACACACAAAAGCTTTGTTAACATAGTTAACACCACACTATATGGTATACCTTCTCCACTTAAGAGAATAGCTCAATCTGAGATAATCAAAAGAGCAACTTGAGGAGAAGATGATAAGGGGGTGAGAGCTAAGAGAACCTACTCTGATACCAATTATTGGAGTGGAGATTAATGTAGTAACACACACACACTCATAGATGTAGCAACAAGCAAGGAGATGGACGCACAACACTCAAAATAGATTAATGAGAATGAGTGAAGTACAAGTGACATGAAATGTTAAGGTCACTTACACATAAGAGTGTGCATACACTTGGGGGAAAAAACCTCCTAAAGAGGCAAAAAGTGGCCTGGCCCATTATTACCTACATCCACGCATCACTACCATATAAATGCTAAAGTTATATACATAGTGGTTATGACAAGGTCAAGCTTTTACTATACTACTAATGCATGTCCTGTATTTTATAATTTACTTATGCACTCCCAAGTCCACGAAAAAGGAAAAATATTGCATCTATTTGTAAAAGTAAAGCTAAACTTTGGCAAGAAAAGAATCTTGTGTTACACATGATAGAAAGTCATCTGTTAGAGAAATATTTACCATAACTAAAAAAGGCTATGCTAGAGTGGTGAAGACTGGCAAAAGCTTTGATGGATTAAAATTTAGAAAATAGAGTGTCTTCTATGATGTACCATATTAAAAAAAATCAAAACTCTATTAAGAATGTCTTCTATGATGTATCGTATAGAAAAAATAGAGTATCTTATATGATGTACTATATAGAAAAATCAAAACTATATCAAGAAGATTTTATAATTAAAAGCTTTGAAGAAAGTTCACCCTCAAATATCAATAACTACACTCATCAAGTAGGTCTTGATCTAGTAGGGTATCAAAATCAACCATTCAACCTCATTTGAAATGACCAAAACATTTTTTTTATAAAGAGTATACATGACATTTTTTTATATAAAGAGTTTACATGATATTTTATAAAGAGTATAAAGATGACATTTTATGAGCCATATAGTTTGTTTTTTTATAAAGAGCATACACAAGACATTTTACGAGCTATATAGTTTTTTTTAAATTTTTTTATAAAGAGTATACGCATGACATTTTATGAGCCATATAGTTTGTTTACCTTCAACCTTTGAAATCAAAAAACCAAAGAATCCTTTTTTATAAGAAAATCTCTAGGTACATCATGCTTGCTACTGTCAAGTAATGTATGCTGAAATTGATAGAAACCTTGTCGCCAAACTAAGCTGTTCCTTTATCTAAACTAGAGTTTGGAACACCATTCCTAGCTGTATCTTAAATAGGGGTTTAGAAACAAACTAGGAGTAAACTTATGTAAACAAACCAAAAGCTCAATAGTACATGACTTATAATGATGGGTTCATTTAGCAAAAGTAGGGGGTTTAGAAAAAAAATGGGGCCGAACTTATGTAAATAAACCAAACATTACCCAAACTAATGTAAATAAACCAAACATTACCCAAACTAATGTAAATAAACCAAAAAGAATAGGGGTTGAACTTTATAAGAAATTATCACAAAATTTTCACCTTGGTGGAAGGTATATTTGTTCATGTAAATATGAGTCCCAAATTTTGTTCTCCATTTATTAATTAATGGAGAGAGTGGACGACCTTAGGTGATGAAATTTTCAGAAGGTGGGATCTTTAGTCGAGTCAATAAAATTATCGATTGTCACATTGCAGTTCTGGAGTTTTGGAGCCTTTGAGCGGAGGTTTAAAAGGCTTATGCCTCACATTTTGAGGCTACGGCAAAGCCCCTCGCCAAGAGAGAGGCGACATAGCGAGATCCACGATGCTGAGAGAGCATGGTCTGTGTGAGGAAGTGACGATGGGGAGAGAGATGATGACAGTTTACGATTTTTAAAATAAAAACAACGATGGCCTGCAAGTGTTGACGATAGTGAACACATTTTTTTAAAACGAGACGGAACGATGGCCTTGTGTTGGATATGATACGCCTCCGTGAATGAAGAGGACGTTCATTGATTTTACTATAAAACCTTAGAACATTGATTAATTAATGGATGTTATGTGAATATGTTATGTAAATTGTCTACTTATTTGATCAAGGGAATATGAAAAGAAAGCCAATCTGACATATTTATTTCTTGATTAATCTTTAATATTGAGTTGTAATATCTAAGGTTTGTGGGTGAGGTTGATCACCTATTATTAGTGGGATAGAGTGAACTTGCAAGGTTCCATGTAAAAAGTATTTCTGCAAAATGTAATGCATTTTAGTTATGATTAAATACAAAAATTTATAAAATTATATATGTATATATTTTTACCGGCCATGAAAATTTATGTTTTGGGGGGCACAAATTTTGCTGTTGGTGTGGTGGTGACGGGGCTGCGCCAGGTAGCGTTGGCGGGCATTCGACCAAACACACATACATACACAGCGAGGGAGATAGAGAGCGCCTTTGCATCCCGTCTGCAGTTAAGCTCGCATTTTGCTCGATTCACTGTGAAATCGCAGAGCTCGGCACATCCCTGGCTATGGCGATCGCCTGAATTCAGTTGCTTCTGCGGCTCGAGCAGGCGCTTCTACTCGAGCGAGATCTGAAGTCCCTTGCGGCATTTCTGTGTAGTTTTCTTTTTGATCCGAGCATCCGGAGAACACCCAGGTCACAGTCGTAGGGATTGCTATTCTTTGCAGATCGTGATCTGTGACAGTTTCAGACATTTGAACGAGATCGGCTCGCGCAAGCCCTCATTCTTGACCCTAGCTCTAAGCCTAGCTTACCCTAGCAGCAAATACAGAATCAGAATTTTGTCGGCCAGATTTAGCGAGCAGAGCGAAGGGATGAGGAACGGGGTAGTAGAATGCAAGGTCTGTGGATCGAAGGTAGACGCATCTCCAACTGTGCGCACAGTCTCGAAAGCGTACGACAAAGCGTACGACCGCCACAGGAACGACTTGTCTTCCAAGTTCCGATTTCTTAATGTCATGCTCGTGGTATCAGATTGCTGCTTGCTTGGTCTTCAGGTAGTTATTCTGCCATTTTTTCTGCTTTACTGTTTTGCTTGTAGATCCACACTCTCAAATTCATGGCCCAAACGATGGTTTATTTCGGTGCTGCAAGTAAATTATCACATCTGTAGGATAAATACAAAGAGTTTACCACTAAAAGTCTGCTTCATGCTACGAGCTGCTGGTCTTTGCCATACGGAGATGGACAAGCCGGGACACTGTTAGAAGCTGGAATTGGGATGCTTTATGCTGTGTGGAGATGTGTGAAGGTCTCCAGTAATTTATAAGAAGGGATCAAAAGAACCAAAGGAAAAATTAGATGAAGAGCGAAGGTAAAGAAGACTAAAAGACCAAAGATTCCGTCAAAGTGCTGTCCGGAGATGAAGAAAATGCAAGTGTCCCAACTCATTAGGCAAATGCCCCACATTTGTAGGAACCTTCAGAGGCCATGGAGGAGCCTTGGGTCGCCCCAGAACAGCCTGGTGGAACCCAAGGGCAGTGGCATGGGATGAACAGCTCCTAATTAGCAACCAAAAGTTTCTATTTTCAGCCCATGACATCACCAACTAGTTGACTGAGTTGGGGTGTGTTACATACCCATACTGATGGGCCCCTAAGGCTGTACGTAAACTAGGGAATCTAGAGGGGGCTTATGGGTCCTAGGGGGGCATTGGAGAAGCCAAGGTGTATGAGACACAAGAGTCCTACACTACTGATTTGCATTATGTACAAGAAAGAAGCGTTACAACGAAATCTCTGGTACAAAAGATGACTGAGAAATAAAGATGTCAAATCATAGCTTAAGATCTCTTGGCCAGCCCATGCTCTGAGAGAAACGCTAAGTAGAAAGACAAGTGCTGAGATATGCAGATCATTTTGGTGATTTTCTAGCGCGTGTATATATATGCACGAGAGGCGCTGGTCAGCCACTTTAGATGGTGTCGGCTTGAGGAGAGGATTTCTCATGACTTGTTTTCGACCTGGCCGATAGCTGTCCACTAGTCGATTGCAACGTGGCACAGGCGCTTGCCTTGTCCTCAAATGCTATGCATGGTGCCCGATTGCTTGCTATCTAATGTCCGACTAGTCCATGCTTTGGGGTTGTGCCTTGAATACTCATAGGTGTGTCACATGGATGTAACATCATCTCCCCCTTCAATTACATTCACGTTCTCATGAATCCCAATAGGAGATAATTACTACTTGTAAGCTTAACCTTGAATTTTGATTTTTTTTTTTCAGAAAGAGACTTCTATTAAGTATGAGAAAAACATACAACAATCACAGCTATATGTAAGGTGATTTTAACCACTGAGGAGCATCATGATGCCATGTAAGACCTGTGGTACTAGAGGAAAAGAAGATGCCATGGTCCCATTCCCGCATAAATATCACACGCTTCGCCTGCGCAGAACAAGAGGGCCCCTGAATGCGAGCCCAAGTAGCCATAAGAGTGTGGATGATATCACCCCATATAGTACTAATGCACTAAGACCTAAAAATTTGGACACCCTCAATAGCCTCCGTGCATCTAGCTCTCCAGATCTGCCATGCTGTAATACTGGCAATAATCTCCCAACTGGTGTCAATCCTCTGTCTAGGGGGTGTATAATCAGAGTGAGGAACATCCTGCAATAAACCATGCTGGGCAATACCTCTACGAATGAAAAAAAAACAGAATCTGTACCACTCTCCTGGATCCCACTGAAGATATCCGATAGGACTGCCACCATATAGCTACAAACACTCCCACTCTCCTGGATCTCACTGAAGATATGTAATAGGACTGCCACCATATAGCCACAAACACCAAGAGCCATTGAAACCGATCCCGTCAAGTGGGAAAGACTCCGTTGGACACCCACACGCTTAATAGCACAACTTTAAAACCACAAATTTGAAATGGACAACTTAATACAACTTGAAATTTAAATGAAATGAAATGGAAAGATGGATACCAGCACTGGGGCCGGAACGGAACGACTCCCCCCCTCAATATATGATATATTTATTGGGAGTATTTAATGAATACAATGCTCCACGGGTTCCAAGAACTCGATAATGTCCATGTACATATGAAAACAGTACCAAACAAGTAGGCTCGAAGTCGAATTTCAGCCCACCTGTAGGAGGATAGAAGGCGCAGCTTGTACAACTTGTAGAAGATGAGCAGCCTGCAGGTAGAACTGGCGTAGACGATAGGGCAGCGCAGCCTGCAGTTGTGCAGCCGCCTGCTGATGGAACCATAGCCGCCAGGTTGAGGAGGGAGAAGCAGCCGTACAGCAGCATGCAGCGAAGAGATGGTCGCCGGTTCCTTCACGCACGAAAGTGTTTGCCCGGTTGATCTCACGTCAAAGGGTGAAAGCGATGATGTTTTACGCTTGATGGAGAGAGCTTTTTTTTAATTTATAAAATTAATGTGGAGTTTACTTTGGTGATTCCCACGTTTGCATGTGGGTGGGGAGTTTGGGTAGGTGACCATGCCCACCCCCACACTCACTTAAGTGGGGCTCCCCACCTTGGCCCCTAAGTGGGTGCCCAAAGGGGGTGCCCACATTTAAGTGAATGTGAACACCTAACCTTATAAAATAAAAGGTTAGAATAAAATATTAAAAACTACATGTGCAACATACTTACCACCTGTTCACATGCACTAAAACTCGTCAGAATACAGAGCAGACTTCACGACTCACTGGCAGGCGTCCCCGCTCAGTAAGTTACACGTCAAGCAGGCAAACACACAAATACATGTCATGCGAAAACAGTTTCAAACATGTAAAATATGTGTGCATGTGCAAATAGTATCATGGACATATCTCCCGTTCATGGAACAAGTACAAAATATCTGTCGGCACAAAACTGGCACGACATAAAAACATAAAAACCTGGTCTTCCTATGGAGTGACAGTCCCATAGGTAAGACACAGTTCCAGGCACGAGTTTCCCTATGGTGTGACAGTCCCATAGGCAAAACACGGCACGAATACTGGCTCTTCCATGGCGTGACAATCCCATGGGTCGAACACAGTCCAGGTCATACACGGGTGGCACTGGTCTGGCTCCCGTCCATACGACACCATCCTGCTAACACACGGGTGGCACCAGTCTGGCTCCCGTTCATGTCAGCAAAATACTGGCCTCTTCACACGAGACACCGGCCTGGCCTCAAGTGAACGAGACGCAAAAACTGGAGATGGACCAAATGGTCGGCCAATTGGTGACAGCCATGTCTCACTATCTGAGGAGAAGGGTCAATGAACCAGTGCTTCCCCGAGTGACCAACAATCCTCACTGGACTAAGCCTAGTGTTTGGTATGATCTCCTCCATACTACATCTCCTCAATCTCCCACCAGGCATGATAGAATACATGAGGAAATCTGTATCCTCCTGGCCTGGTAGAGCAATGACATGCAGAGGTATGCCTATCCTCGAAAAAACTCCCAGCCAACTCGGATGATAGTCTTCGTGAAAGGTCCCAGAAAGCCACTCATAGACTTTCTTTTGACTTTGTACACCCACTTTGTTCCAATGACATGCTTGCCTTTCGGCAATTCCACAAGATCCCAAGTATTGTTCTTCATGATAGAAGAGATTTCATCTTGCATAGCTTGCACCCAATGCTCATTCTGATGTGCTTCTTTGTAAGAAGAAGGCTCTTCTGAATCAAAGAGACCACCCATGGCTAATGCAGACTCCCCATGATGCATATTCAATGCATGGCTGGAACCAGCCCTTGTTCTACCTGTGAGTGGAGCTGCAAGTTTGCTTTCTTGCAAAGTTTTCAGCAACCATCTTGGCACCGACTTGGCTGTGTCTATGGCTGTTTGCTCTCCCCTGACAAGATCTTCCACTTCTTCCATAGAAGGGGGCTGAATGGCTGGCTGTTCCACATGTTCTACATGAGGATTTTCTTGTATAGGGGCTGGCTGATCTGAATCCCCCCTAATTGCAATGGGTAATAGCCCATCAAACATGTCCTGTATGCCTGTATCATTACTTTTATACAAGCTGTACATGGGCTGTTCTGAATTTTCAGCAAATACCACATCTCTACTGGCAAAAATCCTGCGTGTTGTTGGATTATAAAGACGGTATCCTTTGCTCTCATTGCTGTAGCCCACAAAAATGCATTTCATTGCTTTGTCATCTAGCTTTGTTCGGAGTTGTTCTGGCACATGTGCATATGCCAAACACCCAAATGTACGCATATAATCCACTGTTGGCTTTCGGCTATACCAAGCCTCAAATGGTGTTATGGTTTTCAAAGCTTTTGTTGGACACTTGTTCAACACATGAGTTGCACACATTATAGCTTCCAAAAATTGTGAGGCAACTTTTGTACTTTCACCATGCATCTTGCCATCTCCATGAGAGATCTATTTTTCCTCTCAGCTACACCATTCTGCTGCGGTGTGTAAGGCACAATACATTGGTGTTTGATGCCCTTTTGAAGCATATAATCCTTGAATGCATTTGACATGTATTCTCCACCTCTATCTGAGCGGAGTGTTTGGACTTTACATCCACACATATTTTCAGCCATTGCTACAAAGTGTCGAAAGCATGTAAACACCTCTACTTTCGCTTTCAAGCGGTAAACCCAAGCAAACTTGTGGAGTGGTCATCAATGAATGTGACGAAGTAAAGATGCCCCCCTATGGATGGTGTCCGCATTGGACCACATACATCACTATGTATGAGCTGTAATTTACTTTGAGCTCTAACAGCGCCATCTTTGGGGAATGGTTTACGTTGCATCTTTCCCAAAATACACCCCTCACATACATGTCTTGTTGGAGACTCAAGAGGCGTCAAACTCCGAAAATTTACATGCCCAAAACGAGCATGCCATAGCTGTGCATCATGCTATACCAGGAGTGTGGGCAGCCACTGTATTTGCATCATAAGAACGCTTGTCATAGCTGTCCAGCTTATACAAGCCTTTGTATTGTGTTCCAAAAGTGACTATTTCATAACCCTTTGATGGGTCTTTTACCAAACACTTCCCATCTTCAAATTCAACCTTTAAACCTTGTTCGTTTATGGCTGAGACGGAGAGCAGATTTTTCTTTATCCCTGGAACATACAATACATTTTTCATTCATATATTGGCACCATTGGCTGCAATAAGTATGACATTGCCAATTCCCTTTACTGGATATGTGGTATGATCTGCGCATGATACAGTGCGGCCATTTGAAGCATAAACCAAGTGCTGAAATTTATCTTTGCATGAAGTGATGTTGCTCGAAGCACCACTATCAAAATACTATGATACATCCTGTCTGTCAGATATGCAATGCAAGACATATCATTGTCTGAAGCACTTGGTGTGTCACTAGTGCATGTGACCAAAAAAGTGTACTCTTCCTGAATTACATTAGCTGATTGCTGTGCTTTGTCATCAGAAGAGTCTGCTACTGCATTGCCTGCTCCTTTTCTCTTTTGCAATCCGCTTTCTACATTCATTGATGTAGTGTCCAGGTTTATGGCAATAGTGACATTTGCCCTTCTTTTTGGGCTTGTTTGCATCCCCTTTGTCAGACTTTTCACCACCACGTTTGCTAGATAAGTTTGCTCTTGTTTGCTCTTCCTGCAAGAGTAAACTCACCAGCCCTTCAAAAGTGACGGGATCACCACCTCCTCTCATAGAGAGGTTGAGAGAAGTATGAAAGCCTAAGTAGGAGGGTGGTAAAGAATGAAGAGTGTTGGTGACCAACTGTCTGTCTTGGATAACCTCATCAATGTTGAGCAATTGTTCCTGCAAATCTTTCACTTTGGTGAGATGATCTGCCATGGAGTCACCCTCATCCATAGAAAGAAGATCCAATTGCCTCTTCAAGTAGGCGATTCTTGCCTCGTTGCGTACCTGATACATTGCTTCCAATGTGTCCCATGCAAGCTTCGATGTCTTGCAAGAATGAATGTGTGGAATAATAGTCCTTTTCACTGAAAGGGCTATCAAGGACATGGCCTGTGCATCCCTAGAGTCCCATCTCTTCTGCTCTTGTGTGGGAGCAGGTTCTACCTTAGGAGCTCTTTGAGCACCTCCCCTTTGAGGTGTTGCTGGCTGTATGGTAAGTGGGCGTGTGTCATCACCACACACGATGCTCCAAAGCCCTTTGGCTACCAGCAAATTGCGGATCATGAAACTCCAGAGGGAATAGTTAGATCCATCCAACTTGTCCTCTCGTGGGTGAGCACACCAAATACATTTGTAGCATTTTGAGCCATGTCAACAAAATATACCTGCAAGCAAACCAAGCACCAATGTGCATTGCTAGGCAACTAAATGTCATGTGCAAATTTTTGCCTGCAACTTGAAGCAAGTGTAAACCTGCACCAAATTGTCGAATTACACACAATGTGTATACATATGCGACAATCACAGCCGTAATGCCCAATTACATGCTCCAATCTGAAAAGCCCCAATTTTTATTCACTCCAATCGCTTCAATGTGCAGTCAATTGCCCAATTTTGACAAAAGCCCTAAATTTCTGCAATTGAAAGAGGCTCAATTTACTGATTTTGACCTCAATTTGAAAAACCCCCAAATTGTAATAAAAGCAACATGTTCAATTTTTCCAATTTGGCATCAAATTGAGAAATCCCCCAAAGTATCCGAACCCTGTACCAAAATGATGGGCAACTCTGCAGCAAGTACGTATGGCACCACCTGCAATTTTCCAATTTTCTTGGCAAAGGGGAAACCTTGGCAGACCCCCAAAAGTTGTTGAACCTGCCCTAAAATGGCTGCAAAGGTTTTTGTTTTTATTTTTATTTTTTGATAAATCTGAATAAAAAATACCTCAAAAGAGTCTGTCCTTGAAATGGTACAGGCGGGAGGGACTGAAGGTACAGACGAGGCACGTGCAGGTACTTACTGAAGGTAGGCGACAGGCTGCAGACCGGCGGCGAGGAATGGACCTGCAGGTACACGAGTTGGGTTGGAGCAGTAGGCGTGGCCTGAGCTGTACGCGCTGGATGATGGAGTGGAGCTGGCAGGTACGCGCGTATGGATCTGCAGGTGCCACCGGAACCGGCTGGCAGGTACGTGCGTCTAGAGGATCTGTAGGCGCCACCGGAATTGGCTGGCAGGTACGTGCGTCCAGAGGATTTGCAGGCGCCGGGGAACCGTGCAGACAAGGCGGCCGGAGCAGGGCGGCGCCGTCGGGGCTTCTCGGGAGTGTCCTAAGAAGCCTCCAAAGCCCGCCACTGCTGCCTCCACAACTTCCGTGGTGAGCTCAGCTCCCACACAGACCCCAGCGGCTGCCCCTAGTTCTTCAAATCCCGATGCTTCAATTGGAGCAATTATTAGCCGGGAACTCGAAGATAAGCAGAAGGGCGCCCATGACCAGGAGTATGAGTGCAATGAATTGCTCAAGTTCTTTTGCTACAGTGGCCAGAGAGTCGTTGTCTTGTTTGACAACGGCGACACGGAGGATGTGGTCATGGAACAGGCCGCTAGGCGTGCCCATTTCGAACTGACTTCGGTGGACAAACAGGTTGAGGGTTTTAGCACAGGCATGACAACGAGCGTCAAGTATGAAGCTCTAGGTGCTAAATTAGTTATTCAAGGCATAGAATTTGTGCGTGATTTTATGGTTGCCCCTCTTGTAGGAGCAGACATAATTTTGAGCATTCAGTGGTTTCACAAGTTTCTTCTTAATGTCAAGTGGGACAAGCACACGTTCCAGAGCAATCCGAATGTGTCAAACGCCCCAGTGACAATTAAGTGTGAGCCAGGAATTCCGAACTTTCCGCTCATAAGCCACTTGCAAGCTAAGCGAGCAGTCAGGGGAAAGGCACACATTGTGCGATGATATACATTCAGACGAGGTCTTCCCCAGGACAGAGCCCGGGAGCCTCTAGTTCCAAGAACTCAAACAATGCGTCTAAGCTTACTCCAAACCAGAAAGCGGAGGCACTCAAGACAGGTGGCAAGTTGAGTGCTGAGAAGCTTTCTCAGTACAACGAGGAGGGTAGATGTTTCTTTTGTCATACACAAGGACATACTTCTCGGGAGTGTCCTAAGAAGCCTCCAAAGCCCGCCGCCGCTGCCTCGAGAGCTTCCGTGGTGAGCACAGCTCCCACACAGACCCCAGTGGCTGCTCCTAGTTTTTCAAACCCCGGTGCTTCAGTCGGAGCAATTATTAGCCGGGAGCTCGAAGATAAGCAGAAGGGCGCCCATGACCAAGAATATGAGCGCAACGAATTGCTCAAGTCCTTTGGCTACATAGGTGGCCAGAGAGTCGTTGTCTTGTTTGACAGCGGCAGCATGGAGGATGTGGTCACAGAACATGCCGCTAGGCGTGCCCGTTTCATCCTGACTTCGGTGGACAAACATAGCACAGGCATGACAACGAGCGTCAAGTATGAAGCTCTAGGTGCTAAGTTAGTTATTCAGGGCATAGAATTTGTGCGTGATTTTATGGTTGCCCCTCTTGTAGGAGCAGACATAATTTTGGGCATTCCGTGGTTTCACAAGTTCCTCCCTGATGTCAAGTGGGACAAGCACACGTTCCAGATCAATCGGAATGTGTCGAACGCCCCAGTGACCATTAAGTGTGAGCCAGGAATTAACTTTCCGCTCATAAGCCACTTGCAGGCTAAGCGAGCAGTCCGAAAAGACACACATTGTGTGATGATATACATCCAGACAGTCCAGACAGTGGCCAGTGCTTCTGAGAAGTACTCGGCTCTCCATGAAAAGTTCCATAAGATTTTTCTTCGGGACAGTCTCCCTCCCCAGCTCCCCCCGTCCAGACCGGAGGACCACAAGATCGACCTTCTCCCAAGATCGGAACCCCCGAGCAAGTTTCCGTACCGCCTTTCCAAGGCAATGGAATCGGTGTTGGACCACCTACTCCAAGAATTGTTGCAATCTGGCTTCATCCGCCCCAGCGTGTTGCCATTTGTAACACCGATCTTATTTGTCAAGAAGAAAGATGGGTCTTCTCGGTTATGTGTCGATTATCGTGCACTCAACAAGCTGACTATCAAGAGTCGATTTCCAATGCCTCGTCTCATAATTCACCAAGTGCTCAAGCAAACAAGGGCCAGGACAGCCAAGAAGTTGCTAACGCAAAGGGGTGAAGGACTACAGGTCAAGGGCATAGATTTCTCAGCCAAGAGAGGTCAAGATTTCTGTATTTTCTTTTCAGATTTACAGCATTCTAATAAAGCAAATACACCATTCGTGGTGGGGGCCCTACAGAGGGTATTTGGGACCCAATACTGTGTCCTCTCCTCTATCCCTCTCTCTCTCTCTATCTTCTGCACATTTTCATTCAGTTTGTGCGTTAATTCCGTCGTGAAAAGTGTGCTGATTTCTGAGCATTGAAGTTACCAATCTCCCCCGAAGCTTCCGCACGTTACAGCTACCCCAAGTCTTTGTGTGGGCATGGGGATAGTGTAAAACCACCCCCATGAGGGCCAGGAATGCCCTGGCTGAACCCACCAGCCATGGAGGGGCTGTAGGACAGCCCTAAGGGCAGACTAGGGGGAGCCTACAGGCTGTACAGCCTAATTATGGATGTAAGGGCAGGTATGGGGCAGCCCATACAGGCTGCCCAGTCCCCATACAGCCTAAAGACAGTGCCCAGCCCCTAGAGAATCATGCGCCTGATGCCCAGCCAGCCATGAAGAAAAGCGCAGCTTTTTACTAAATTTTTCTAACATTTAATGCTATAATTCAGTCGTGGGACAGAATTAGAACTGACCGCCTAGATTAATGCTGGCCGACTGCTGTTTATAGGTAGTATAAATAGGTGAGCCCATAATCCATTGAGTTATCTCATAATTCACCAACTGCTCAAGCAACCAAAGGGCCAAAACAGCCAAGGGCTTGCTAACACAAAGGGGTGAAGGACTGCAGGTCAAGGGCAGAGATTTCTCAGCCAAGAAAGGTCAAGTTCTCCTGTATTTTCTTTCAGATTTACATCATTCTAATAAAGCAAATGCCTTTCCCTCTTGCACCCTCTGACAGCATATTCCCAGGCCCTGTGTGGCTCAGGCCCTGTGTGGCTGCCTTTCCTCTCTATATCAAATCCGCATTTTTTGCTTCCCTCTTCTGGTGACCTCAAGGTTGGAGGTACAATCGACAGAAGATTCTGCGTTTTTTGCTATAAGAGGATTTTCGGGTGCTGTCCAGCCTCTTAGGGCTGCGTTTCGGTGGAAGGAAGGGCCATATATCAGCATTTTCTGATTTGGACAGTTTTATTTTATGGGGGTTGGTCCTATTGATTGGATCGATGATGACAACTTCAGATTTGGCTCCCGTACCACTCTCTTGTTATTTCCTTGATGAGGCAAACAAGTTGGATGGTGGTAACTTTCAGTCATGGAAGTTGCAGGTTACTTCTACTCTCCAGGAGTATGGTTTGATGGAGTTTCTCTCATATACAAGAATCGGTGCTTGCCAGACCTTGCCTTTGCGAAGGATGTGTGTCGGTGGAGGAAGACTGACGGACAGATCTATGGCTTTCCCCTCCTAAATTGTCAGGATTCGATTCTTCGACATTTCATCTATGCTCCTAATGATGCTTCTATTTTCTCTGTGTGGTAGTTGCTTTATGACCTGTATGGTGATGCCGGTGATCGGCAGATGGTTTCTACTTCTGGGTGCTATGCAGCCAGTGATCTTGTGGATACTTCTTTTGGAGATGTTCCTGCAGCGAAGGATAGTGGGCTAGTTTTGCTCACTGCATCTGAGGAGTTTGTTTCTCCTGTTGCCTTGCCTTCAGTTTCTATGCATACTTCTCCTTGCCAGGATGATATATCTGGTAATGTTTTTGAGAAAGATAGTGGGCTATCTTTGCTCACAGCTTTTGAGGGGGATTTGTCTCCTATTGCTTCGCCTCCGATTCTTTCTTCATCAACCAGTGACCAGGATGTGTTGCTGGTCCCTTTGCCTTCTATGGAGGAGCCTGCCTCTACACTGTGTGATGCTATTGAGGAGGCTACTACTATTTCAATTACCACTACTGTGAATGTTCCTATTTCCCTTACTCTGTGTGAGGATTCTGGATTGTGGTCAGGTGTGTCCGTGACCGTGCCTGGGGCACACTGGTACTTCCAGGGATTGAAGGCTTGAGATTTGGATTTGATTGGGCTTGTGGAGTCCCGACATCAGTTTTCAGAGGGGGCAGTTGAGTTCTTACATCTGGGGATGCCGACCTTCCAGGAGGGTGCAATTGTACAACATTTGGCTACTCTTGGTACTGAGTTGGAGCAAATGGACTCTATTTCTTTTGAGGGTATTATCTTCTTGGAGCTACGGGCTTCTAGGGATTCCTATGACACTCTGTTTATATTTGGGTTTGGCACCGATATTTGGAACAGCACAACGCAACCTTCATGGTTGATTTCTTCTAGAAGAGCAGTGTACCTAGCAACTTGTTCTGTTGCTTTTGTAGCTGAGCTGCTGTGGAGATTGCTTGTGGAGCTTTCCTTGTACCTGTTGTTGCTGCATTCTTTTGTCTTTGACAGAAGACGACATCTTCGGCTTCTCAGAGTTTGTTCAGCATCTGGTACTGAGAGGGGGTGTTAGCACATTCATCCCCAGTTTCTGCCCATTTCTGGTGCCCATTTGGTCCCTTTTGTATGGCCCTTGATTGTGGGCTGGCCACCCCTTTTTTCCATATTTTTTTGGGATTTTTCCCAGCTGTTTTGGTATTTTACCAGTCGGCCAACTCATATGCTCCAGTCGGCCAGCATACCTCACCCATAAATAGGTGGTGCTGGCCTCTCATTTCTCATTCAGTCTTGTACATATTTTGCTCCCTCACTTATGAGACTTCTAGTGTGTCTTGCTTGGGACTGTTTTGCTTCAGTATATTCAACATAGTTGCTCCATATCTCTCTCTCTTGCACTCTCTATTCAGCACACTCTAGTGCCACTTTGCTTCCGCTCTGTGCACTCTTTCAACAGATACTTGCTCAGTTGCAGGATGGGTATAAGATGCATGGCAAGTTTACAGGTTCATTGGATACAGATAGTGGAGCAGCAGTTTGGAGCAGATGATTGACATCAGATTGTGCTTTGGGATGATGAGTTGTGGATGGTTGGTTCCACATGGACACGTGACTGGTTGGTTGGGAGCTTGCCAACTGGGAGTGTTAGGTTTTGGCAGGAGAGCTTTCTTGAGCTCAGTGCCATAGTTAACACCAAAGAGCTCAGGGGGTGTTGCCATGTGACTGGGTGACTCATAGGGGTGTGTGAGTAGTAGTCCCATCATGAGATGGCGAGTTATGGATATAGGTTTTAAAGGTCAGGTGCCAGCAGGATTGTCAGCTACACTGCTGGAGGTATGTTTCTTCCACTTGGAGTGTTAGCAGGACAAAGAGGCATTCTTGGACCAAGGGATACACGGAGATCCGAAAACTTTGTATCTACAGATTGGTGCTCAACATGCTCAGAGTTGGAGGAAGAAACATCTACCCTCCTCCTTGTACTGAGAAAGCTCCTCATCACTCAGCTTGCCACCTGTCTTGCTTGCCTCCGCTTTCTGGTCTGGAGTAAGCTTAGACGCATTGTTCGAGTTCTTGGAGTCCGGGAGCCAGAGGCTCCCGGGCTCTGTCCTGGGAAAGACCCCGTTTGGTTTTGGCCTTTTCCCCCCGAGGCGGTAGTTTTGGGAGAAGCCGGTTGGGAAGTCTTGGGCTTGCCACCATTATGCTTCATTTCTGCACTCTACACAAGTGAGAGTGCGTCTTCGAAGGTGGCTGGCCTAAACATACACACCTCCCATTGGATTTGCGTGTCAAGGCCATACAAAAACTGCCCTTTCTTGTCCGAATCAGATAAGCGTAATTGCAAACATAAAGCCAAAATTGTATTGGCAAACTGAAGGACTGGTTGCGCGTTCTGACGCGCTTCCATGAACTCGTCTTCGAGTCGCTCAAGGTAGTGGGGCGGTAGAAACCCCTGCTTCAGGTCGCGGACAAACTCGTCCCACACATAAGGTGCCATACCTAATCTGGTGTGGACTAAGTCCACCAAGGAATGGCCTCAGCTTCCAAGTACCAACTGGCTAAGATCACTCTGTTAGTATCTGTCTTTCTAACTACGGCAAAGTAATCTTCAAACTGATGCAACCATGAATAAAGAGTTGTGGGATCGAGTTTACAATTATACTTACTAAAATTCAATTTCTCGAGAAAATGAGTCGTGGGCGCCGCTGGTGTCAATCTGGCGTCCAAAGCTGCTAGGTAACGCTCGTGTTCCACGTGTCGCATGGCTTCGTCTTCACGTTGTCAAATCTCCAATGCATGCATCTACAACTCAAGCAAAGAACTCGGTTGCGGTTGTGATCCCGCGAGAGGGTCCCTGTGTCGAGGATCTGGAATCTGGGATACGGAAGGAGAGGGAGGAGGAGATGGAAAACGCGACGTTGGAGAATGAGTACGCTCTTCCAGAGTTAAAATTTGCGCCTTTTGCTCTTCAATCTTGGTTGTCTAGTCTGCGATTGCTCGCATCATCTGCTGGAACATCTCTGCAACACTCAAGCCTGGTGCCCTAGCTGGGTTGCCTAGTGCACTCTGGTCCCATGGTTCTTGGTCTCCCTCGTCGTCGAAGCTCGCCATAGCAGGAAAACGCACTTCCTTTCTGGAGCGCAATTTGACCATCCACTGTGTGTGTGGGAGATGTCCGGAGGCTGAAAACCAACCGTCCTTCGAGGGACAGGAGTCACTCCGAGAGGGGTAGTCCACCGGTGTTTGAAAACCAACCACATAAGCGAGAAAAAATTCTGGTTTCTTTATTGAATCTTTGCACTTGAAGTAGGCTCTGATACCACTGTAACACGCGGAAGCTTCGGGGAAGATCAGTAACTTCAATGCTCAGAAAATCAACACACTTTTCACGATGGAACTAATGTACAAAAACTGAATGAAGATGTGTAGAAAATAGAGAGAGAGAGGGAGAGAGGAGAGGACACAGTATTGGGTCCCAAATACCCCACCACGAATGGTGTATTTTCTTTATTAGAATGATGTAAATTTGAAAGAAAATACAGGAAAACTTGACCTTTCTTGGCTGAGAAATCTCTGCCCTTGACTTGCAGTCCTTCACCCCTTTGTGTTAGCAAGCCCTTGGCTGTCCTGGTTCTTTGGTTGCTTGAGCAGTTGGTGAATTATGAGATAACTCAATGGATTATGGGCTCACCTATTTATACTACCTATAAACAGTAGTCGGCCAGCATTAATCCAGGCGGCCAGTTCTAATTCTATCCCACGACTGAATTATAGCATTAAATGTTAGAAAAATTTAGTAAAAAGCTGCGCTTTTCTTCATGGCTGGCTGGGCATCAGGCACATGATTCTCTAGGGGCTGGGCACTGTCTTTAGGCTGTATGGGGACTGGGCAGCCTGTATGGGCTGCCCCATACTTGCCCTTACAGCCATAATTAGGCTGTAAAGCCTGTAAGCTTCCCCTAGTCTGCCCTTAGGGCTGTCCTACAGCCCCTCCATGGCTGGTGGGTTCAGCCAGGGCCTTCTTGGCCCTCATGGGGTGGTTTCACACTATCCCCATGCCCACAGAAAGACTTGGGGTAGCCCTATGGGCTGGCCCCTTTTCCTAAAAGCAAACCCTAACTACCTACACAATGATCTGGCATCTAGTACCATACCAGATACACAGAATCACTGTCATCATTCCAAAGGGAGACTCACAGCGCGGACTTGCACTGTTTCATGTGCAGGACAGTGCAAACCTGACCTTGGACTCCTGTGCAGGACAATGCACACTTGACCTCGGACGACTGGGATGGATCCCTGGCTGACTCGTCTTGGACTGGGCTCACATGGGACCAATTTACCATCCCAGGTCCTGCACCTTCTGTACAGATACGATGTGGCATCCAAGTGCGGGATGCACGTGAGAGGAGTAGTCCCTACTAGGCCTACAAATCCAAGATGGAATCATCAGTCCTTCCATGAGATTGAGCTTTTAATCATATAGTTGCCAAGACTCTTGCTATATTTTGTACAACTCCACTAGGCCTTCTTTAGATTCTAGTGTCCTTTTTAGTTAGCCTAGTTCTAGGCTACTCCCGCTAATCCATGCCAAAGTAGGGATGATAAATACTATTATGGTCATAACCTTGGCCTCTTGGGACTAGGCCCACTAACCAGCCACTCGTAACTTGCCTAGGTCAATCACAACCTCAAAAAACTAGACCTGCCAACCGGCCACCCATAAGGTGTCTAGGTCATATAGTGAGCACATAAGCCTTGGTATCTCCTCTCCACCTTTTTAAAGGCTTTAATCTCTAATATGTTATCGCTTAAGCCTTGGTATCTCCTCTCCACCTTTTTAAAGGCTTTAATCTCTAATATGTTATCGCTTATATCTCCTGTTTTGATTACCAATGTCACCAAATCATATCAGAGATATTAATTTCCTTGTAATTGTCATGTTCAATTGGTTCACAACTTAGAAGGTAGTGCTTTTTCAGGAAAGGTAGTGCTTTTTCAGGAAAAGCACATATCAGTGAGCATATAGCAATATAAAAAATAACAACTACTAATTTTGGATTCAATACAAAATTAAATTTGGCAAATTCATGATTCATTAAATAGGGCGTTTAACAAAGAGAATTCTTGAGTACCAAATTCAATAAAGTTGTGTGAGGTATCTTGGAATAAGGCACCTAAAACTGCACACAAGACTGAGAGGGCTAGTTTATGGCAACTTTTGCAAAATCACCTTCTCAGGTTGAGGGTTGGGGAGGTGGGGGCGAGCAAATTGGCTAATGTGCCAAAACTAAGCTGGTTTAGATGCTAATGTGTTGTCAAAAAACAAATTCTCTCAAAAAGCAGACTAGGATAGCCTTAGGTTAATTTACTTTAGAACTTTAGATTAGAAAGCATCAAATTTATTCTCACGATTTGCTTTTATAAAAGCAAATTCAAATTTGGCTTCCACCAAAATGATCTTGTAAAAGACAAATTAAGCTTTGGGTAGCTGTTTTTGGTCAAATTTTTTAGTTAAAGAACTTGAGTGGGATGGTTGGCTGCAGACAAATGTGCTTGCCTCCACTCCTGTACAACGATGATGTGGCAGCGATACTGGCCTTGCGAGTTGTGGCACCTTTGTCGGGTCCTCCGTCCATATGGACGACAATATATGCAGGGTACGCTTCTATGCAAGGTTTCGGTATAGTGCTGCTAGCAGTACAGTCTTTGCATTGGTTCTCGCTGGACACAACAATTCTGCGTACTTGTGCAAGTTGTATAGCAGCTTAGTTGCTGTCCGTTCACCTGCTGTACCTTGTTGTATACCTGCCCCAACAGCCTTTCTGTGCCACCTCCCAGTCTGTCTTGACACTTTCTAAACCATGAACATGAGATGGCTGGCCAGCAGATTGTGGTTGTGAGTAAATATATTGCTCACCCCACGCCCTTGCATCTGATAAAGCATTGCTTACGGAGATTCCAGAATCTCTTGTTTACGTGGCTATACTTATTGATTTTTTAAGATTCATTGCGATTAGCCCTATAATCAATTGGGAAACAAGCTCACAAAAGCCACGAACAACTGCCTAATAGGGGAATCACGCAAGGCATTGGGGTGCTAGTAGTAGTAGGTTGTTAAAAAACGCATGCAAGGTTTGGAATGTGCAAGCTAAAGAGGGCACCTCTTTGCTTTTTGGCTGGTTGCTTGTGTACACACTTGGTCGACAAAAGCTTCACAATTTTAGAGCAAAGTGGATGCAAAAAAGCATGCACAAGCCATACTAGCCTAGTTGCCCAAAAAGAATTTTTTCCCTACAAATGTGGAAGCAATCCTCCCCCAAGAAATTGTGGGATTATATCATCTCCAGAAGGTCTACATCACCATTTTCATGCTTGTATTGGCCATTTATGAGGCCCTGCATTGGCATATCTTAGCAGAGATTATTCAGCATTTTTCTACCATTTTTAGGCATTTTTTGTAGCATTTTATGCCATTGCCATGCTCTACGGTTGGCTGACCAGCATCCTAAGGGAATATATAAGGGCTGACTCCCTTTCCCCCAGTTCATCTCATTTTTTAGCATTCAGTTGAGGTCATTAGCAGCTGCTACTGCTTCTTACCATTGTACAGCACCTACGGGCTTCCCTCGTGCTCAGATTTCAGCAATAAACATCAGTTTCCAACATTTACAAGTCTTGTAACTGGGCCTACATCTGTGTTTTATATTTGCTTCACGTTCTTTTATGGTATTAGAGAAAAACGCTGACCTGTGAGCAGAAGAAAGCTGTGTTTTCTGTTTTGGAGCAGAGGCTTCGACAGTTGGCCGCGTTTACTGCAGATTTCAGCGTAGAAGGTGCTGCGTTTTCTTCCGGGAGCAGAGGCTTCCTCAAGAGTGCTGCGTTTTCTTCATCGGACACTTGGGACTGTTGTATTTCTGAATTTTTAGCAAAGATTGCTGATTTTTCTGATTGGCTGAAGCCTCTTCTAGGTGCTGAGGACAGGGAACTACATCTTGGAGAGATCTTCTTCCTCTCCTTTTAGTTTCCCACCCTCCCTCCCTTTCTTCTTGCTGGGCACAGCTTGAGAGGAGGACTTACTGATTTTTTTCAGTCTCTTTCTTCAGAGAAGGTTTCTTGTTAGAGGACATGGCTTCACGAGGTTTCTCTACTGCTCCTCCTGTTGATTCTCTAGCACCATCACAGCCTGGATCCCCTGCTCCCGCCGCTCCATAGGCGATTCCTATTCCCAATCTTTCCTCTCTGAGTTTCTCTTATCCAGGTCTTGCTCCCACCCCTACCCACATACCATCCTACAATCCTCCCCAAGTGAGTGACTCCACGAAGCTTACAGCATCCAACTATCATACTTGGTCTTTCTACACTCAGTTGTTGTTGGAAGGAGCTGGTGTGTGGATGGCTATCTCCACACCTCACTTGGTGGACCTTGCTTTGAGAAGCATATTGGATGCTCGGGCTCGTCTTATCATCATACATTGCATGACTCCATCCATACAGGCACAGTTTGTCTCCTCTCGGAGTAATGCTCATCAGATGTGGATAGAGATCCAGAGGAGGTATGGGAGAGTTTCGACAGTGAAGATTGCCAAATTGGAGTCAGATCTTGAGAAGCTTACCATCAGTGAGTCAGATAACTTGATTGAGAAGACTGGAGAGTTCTCCCGTATCAAGCCTCAACTTGAGGAGTATGGGAGCACCTTCAACAATCCCATCCATAAACTTCTTGGTAAGTTGCCTGCTTCCTTTGATTCTTAGCAGAGATTATGCTACTGTCATGTTGTCGACATGCTACAGTTGGCCGACCAACATCCTGGGGGAATATATAAGGGCTGACTCCCTTTCCCCCAGTTCAGTTGAGGTCATTAGCAGCTGCTACTGCTTCTCACCATTGTACAACACCTACGGGCTTCCCTCGTGCTCAGATTTCAGCAATAAACATCAGTTTCCAGCATTTACAGGTCTTGTACCTGGGCCTACATCTGTGTTTTGTATTTGCTTCACTTTCTTTTAGAAATGTAGGTGCAACTTTCCACTTTCCTCTACAAATGTGGGAGCAGCTTTTCCCCAACAGATGTGGGTGCAACTATCTGCTTTCCCCCTTCAAGCGTGGAAGCAAAAGTGACTTCCCCCCTCAAAGTGCAGGAGTTCATGGCTATCCTTATCCTCGTCACTTTCACTCAATGAGACGTCTGCATCAGCCTACATCTCGATGACCTGCTGGCTCCTTGTATGGCTATTTGTAGATCTGTTTGGCCACTTGTACGAGCATCTGTACAGTGTATGGCCATCCGTATGGCTGTATGGCCTGGACGATGGTAGCCTATACAGCCTGTGCTTATTTGTATGGGCCAGCCATGCAGCTGTATGGCTTGGATGATTGCTGTCTCCTTGTCATGATCTCCTCTCCCACCGAAATATGCCCTTATGCAAATTCAACTCCTACAAGAGTTCTTGGAGGCGATCCTGCAACACAGGTAGAAAAGTAAGGACTGAAATAGCATTTCCCACATCATCAATCATTCAATCACCCATTTTCCCTTGTCACAACCTCCTCTCTTCCACATGAAATTACCCTTACGCATTGAAAGGTGAAAATTCAGCTTGTGGGGAAGCTCCTGGCGACAACAAAGCACTTCCTATGCCATCAATGGTTCCTTGAAAGCCCTCGACCAACAGGTTTGGCTCTGAAGCCTCGATATCTCATCTCTCTATACTTGGATCATGGTGTGTGGAAAGAGGCTTCTTATCCTAAGCACAATCTTTACGAGACTTCAAGGAGATTGGCTTTGAAATGGGATCACACATATCTAGAACCCTCCTTCAGTACAGATAACCTGAATTGGATTCAGCGATGACGACGGTGATAGAACTTGTCTAATGGCTCACCTACTAGCCGTAGGTTCTTGTTCGGAATCCTTGAGCATGAGGTCTAGACTCTAGATTGCCCCAAGTTGGCCCTCAATGGCAATAGGCCTTCGCGTTCCTTACCACCATGACATACCCCGGTCCGAGCTTTGCCTGGACTTGGGGATCCATGCTCTTGGCACACGTCTTTGCGTGCAGATAGCCTCCATCATCCCTCATAACCGAGCCCTAGGTACTATTTAATAGCCTAGACCTGTTATTAGCATGTAGCCCTATCCTTAGGTCTTTGCCTAGTTTAGCATTTGGTCTACATTAACCTCAATGAAGGTCAGCTAGACCTCATGCTTGCTAGCCCTGGCCTCTTGCCTGGGGTCCTATGAGCTCCTAAGCCCTAATGCGTAACCCTCAGCCTAGTTAATTTGGGCTGGGCCATCCCTTTAACAAAAGGTTGTCCAACCCGAGGTTAATAGTGGACTCATCCTAGTTAGGGATGTAACACTGGCCCACCAACATGATGGGTGCAAAATCAGGCTATAAAAGTCAACCTCCCCCCCTCAGTTCATCGTATGTCATTCTTTTCTACCTTGTTTACTAATAAATGCAGCAGCAGAGAGCATAGAGAAGCACGGTGGATGAAAATAAGGAAAATTTGGAGAACCTGATGGTGATAGGTAGAAGTAAATGGACAGTAACGGATGGAAGTAGCTGGACAGAACTGGATGGAATTCTTTGACATGATTGTGAGAGCACAAGTATCAAGTAACATTCAGCCTTCGCATTTTTCTTTATTTAAGTAAAGCAAATACTCCGCAGTAAGGGTCGTTTTGGCCTTTAAGACTCGGAGCAACGTCTTGTGTACACTGTTTTATACTTCATTTCATTGTTTTATCTATTCATTATATTGTTTGCTAATAAGTAAATGGCTTTTGCATGACTTACATGGCAACCTGTATGCAATTTGGTTTATGTAAGACATGAGATTTTATCCTCATTGATTTATTTAAACACCCATATATCTCCATAAACTTAACCTTCACCTAAGAAAATCTATGACCGTAGAAGGTGATTTGACTATGCCTAAACACATGCTACATAGAAAAAAAAAATTGAGAGGCATTTCATTTAAGACTAAAACCTAGTGTTGAGGTAATGGTAACTTAGCAAGTGACCAATTTTGGAACAAAATGACAAAGTGCATGATCTGATGTCACTTGTCATGGAAGAACTATAATGTGGTTTTATGGATATGTAAAATCTGAACCTTGAGTTGATTTTTCTAGAGGCCATGCAATCTTGACCTCCTTATGCTCTTGTAGCAACATGTGGGGTTTTCATTGGTTTAAAATTTTTTGGATGAAAAATTCAAGGATTTTAAGTAGGTGTCTGGGTCGTGCATGCGTAAGTGTTCCATGATCTTGCACTTAAGAATGATCTGATAGCCATTGATTGCATGGATCACCCCATGGTTACTTAAAGAGGCTAAATTCAATTGCATCTACATTGATGATGCCCTTTTCAAGTAGGTGTTTGTGTTGTCTTTACACTCGAACCATTGTTATACTGCATGTACTTTTATTACCATGCCAAAGGATCGTTTACCAATGGAGACCTATATTACCTCCCACTCTTTAAAAAAAAGAAACATACCACCAGTCTCATCGGTTTGAGATTAGAGGCAAGAATGGCCAACAGATCCCAAATGAGGAACACCTAGGAAGACACCCTTCTCAGTCCTTATGGTTTAATGACCGATAAGGCACTCGGGGCGTGTGCGTGCGCGCGTTCAAAGAGTTTTCTGTGACTTGCAAGGTCCAGATTTGAAAGTAGTTGGTCCATGCAACCCTCAAGGAGATTACGAGATCTAGAAACTTGTGGCATTGCTAGTGGGGCTTCTAAATCATTAAACGGTATGTTTGGCTCATTCTGGAAGTTTTGGCTCATGCTTTGTGCTAGGGGTGCCCTTCCATTTTCATGTAAAGTGAAATTAACACCTTTTTTGATTGTTTGAATGCAGCCTATCTTGGTTTACATGTCAAAGGTGGATGGAAAGTTTTTGTTCAGTCCTGTAAGCGTGAACTTCCTCACAGAATTGACAAAAGTTGCTTTCGCCATAATCATGCTGATTGTTCAGGTTCCTATGCTTTGTACTTTCTCCAATTTAATTTGTAAAGTGTACCTATAAAATCACATAAATTTGTGATTTGCACCTTCTTCTGGTTGGAGGATGGATATCATGGGGCTTTGGAATGTTGTCATCATGGCTTGGTTGTATTTGGGGGTTATTATGCCAGTGAGTTTAGTTCACCTATTTAACAATACCAAATACCACGGACTGTTTGGAACATTAGCTCCAGGGAAACAGCGAAAACATGAGATTTTTGAGTGCTTGCTGCCATTTTATGGGGTTTGAAGGTCGGAGGTGTGTTGCAGCCATTTTTATATGCCGACTGGTGTGTTTCAGCCATCCCTCCTTTGTCGTTTTCCCAACAACACCCACCATTTTGCGAAACCCCCATATTTTAGACTGATCTTAGCATCCCTTTCGTTCTTTCTTCTCACCAATCTCCTTTCCCCTAGTCTCTCTTCATATCCATGTGTTTATTCTCTCCCTCCTCCCCCTTATGGTACATCTCCCTTGCAGACCTGGTGTTTCCCTGTTTCAGCCCTTTCAAATTGCTGTTTCCCTTTCCTGTTTCCCATAACTATGTTCCTAGTTGTGGTTTGCTTAACGTTTCCCTTTCCCGTTTCCCATAACTATGTTCCTAGTTGTGGTTTGCTTAATTGCTTTTAAAACTAGTGCTTCAAGTCTAAAACTTGTATTGTTCCGACAATTAGCATAACAAATAAAATGGATCTAACTTGGATTTCTTGTGTTTCATTTGATAGCTATTTTCAATTGATCTTCTCATTGCTTGTATGTGGATGTTGATGTGCATGTATATAACAGGCTCGGAATCAAAGGCCAGGAGAAAAATCAATAGTCTCTCCTCCTAATATTATTCAGGTGAGGTGAATTTTTGGTTGCTATGTGAGATCACTTCTGTAGTGTTGGTAACAATGCTCCTACAAAATGAAAATGTGAGCACCCAAATTGGGTCTCAAAGAGAGTTCAAAACATGCCATTTTTGCAAAAACATTAGAATTCTTATTTGGATCCCTGCTCCCGAGGGTTTCCTGACGTAGAAAGATCTCACCAAGATCATCTACCCAAGTCTGTCAAGAACTTGATCCCTGGAGTTCAAGTACTTCCATGTCCGATCCTAAAAAGGCCCTGGATGTTGCTTTCCCCAATCACCTCTTGCATGTTGCCCTTGACGATCACAATAGCTCTCTGTCTCTCTCCTTCCTTTTTTAGTATACCTTGGACTCCCCATACCTGGATCTCTGCTAGCAAATGCCGAGTGCACTGAGAGAGCACGAGGAATGCTGAATTTAACGTAGGGCTCGATTCAGCTTTGTTTTTGGAGAAGCTGAAAATTTGCAGAGGGGTTTTGATGGTCTAAATGGGCTCCGATTCTGGAGTTCTTCGGCTCTACAACGATGGTGGCGGTGGTTGGAGCTGGCAGCTTAACTAGCAGATGGTTGCTGCTATGGCGGCGCTGGTGGAAATCCCCCAATCAAAAAATTGATTTGGGGGTTTGTTAATTCACACCTGGGCGAGTCTCCTGGCGAAATTGAAATAGTGGAGCACTGGGCAGAGCAGGCGGCTACTGTTGATTTCGTGGCAGCTACAGGCTGTTGCTGTAGATCCGTACGACGGGTAGCTAAGAGGCGGCTGCTGCTGCTGTAGATCTGAGTGGCGACCAGCGGATGGCGACTATGGGCATTGGGCAGGTGGGCTGCTGTGGGCGGCTGCAGGGCTGCAAGGCAACAGGGCGACTAGCTGATGGAGCTCTGATACTAGTGTTGGATGGGGTGGAACCTCCATGCACACACCTGCACACACGCACAAACACACACATGCAACTCGAACACAAAGAGAGACGTATGAGGCAAAACATGTTGGAAAGTGTACTCAATGATAATGATAACATGTAAAGTACAAAGTACTGATAGTCCTAAAGCTAAAATGCCCAACACACTAGAGTGTGTTCACACAGGGAAAAAACCCTTGCCGGCACAGGGTAAAAAGTGCCCATGTGTAAGACTGTTCACACTAGGACTTCCCGGAGGCCAAAGGTTAACAATTTCTAGGTTGACATATGACTTTCCCCAAAGAGGCTGCAAGAGCAGGTAATTGTTGTGCCCATTCAATAGGAAAGTGTTGCACTTCAACCCATACCAGGTAGCGATGCCTTATTACATCTTGATAATCTTTGTTCGGTGACCAAGGCAAAACATGCACCATCTGTTTCCCATACCAGAAGAATCATATAGTCTCGACATTTGCGGTCTCTAAAGAGTACCTCACAAAACCCCGTTGGCCCAATACACTCCTTCCACCACAGGACCTCTAAAATTTAAATATACCTTTAAGCCACTGTGCAATATCTTCACCTAAAGGCATTTTTCCCGGGAAGAAAATAACCAAAGCATGTTCGGAAATTTTTTTGACTGGCTCTACCACATCCTCTATAGGAATGTGGAATGCATGTGGGTTCACCTTCCCATCATCTTCAATTGTTAGAAAAGTCATCACCAAAAGCATCAGCAATAAAGCATTCCTCATCATTAAATACATTTTTATCCAAAGGAGCAACAAACTGCAATTTATGAAGCTTCTTATTGCAAAGACCATGACTGGCAGAACCTTTCTCCCTACAAGTATATACAACTGCATCATTTGGCTGAGATATTTCCATATCTGCTGAAAAGAAGACTGTAATTATAGGAGCTGAACCAGAGAACCCCACACACACATGCAAGAGGGTCGTACAGAGAAAAAAAGCGAGCAGCAGGAGATGAAACAGCGGCAAAGGGGAGAGAGCAGATCACAAGCAAGGGGTCGTGAGGCTTGCAAGAGAAGCGAGTAGGATCTGAGCGTCAGGTTGCATCAGATGCATCAGAGATATATCAGATGAGAGGCCAATAGGGCTGTCGTGCTCCCTCTTGATTCTGTCTCACAACACACACATGCGTGTGCGTTGCCGCATACAGCTGCAGCTGCACAGGAGACGGACGCAGGTCGCTTGAAGGTTGCACAGAGGGCGGTTGCTGTTGCAGGTCACTTTCGCTCTCCACACACAAACACACAACGATGACAACGATGACGACGACGACAACAACAACAACAACAACAACATTATTCCACGAGTATCTCTGGTCATGTTGCTGTGGGATTTTCAATACCACATGTACATGGTATATATGGGTCTTATTTTCATTTCATTTTCATACATGGAACTTTTGTAACACATGTTGGTCTCATAGACCCGTTGGGTCTTTTGTACAAGGTGATGGAATTTTTCTTTCTTTCTTTCTTCTCTCTATTTTTTCTAATTTCCTTGATCCCCAACTCCCCAACTCCCCAACTCCCAATTTTCCTAATTTGTCCAATTTCTCCCGATTATGTGATTCTCAAATCTCAGATTTTCCTGATTTTTTTGAGCTCCAAGTTCCCGAATTTCCCAAAAATCAATCATCCCTAATTTATCCGATTCCCCTAATTTACACTGATTCCCCATATTCCTAATTTTCCTTAATTCCAAGTTTCCCCAATTTCTCCACCCAATCGGTGTTAAAAATATCGACATTGAATGAAAGGTGGATATTTCGGGATACTGAATAATTTCCTTCGACCTCTGGGAATTTATTCCATGTGACTCGGCAGGGTAACCTAGCGAACGTGGGCCCGATGGCAAGTGTATTCTTGAGGAGTTGAGGTTTTGGACTTGCTATGGTTGTGGGCAGCTTATGGGTGGTTTGTCTGATTGGCGAACCTACTAGTCCCATGGAGTTGAGGTTGCGAGGGACCTAATAACTTGAATAGCTTATGGGTGGTTGTATTGTGGCCGATACCAAAAGCTTAGGTTGTGGAAGACATTGACAAATCGTAGTGGCTGTGGTCTAGGACATGGTGGTATCTTTCATCCCAGGATTTGTACGAGTTGGACTAGTCTCATGCTAGGGTGACCTTGAGGTTTGATCATTGTATCCAGTTGGAGAAAAACTAGCCATTGCACCTTAGACTTGTGTACCTAACATGGGTGTTACATGAGTGTCTTGGTGGTATGAGATGCCAAGGTCCAGTCTTAGAGAAAAACTAGCTGTTGCACCTTAGACTTGTGTACCTAACAGGGGTTTTACATGAGTGTCTTGTTGCTAGGTTGTATCAAGGTCCAGTCTTAGGGAAACTAGCCGTTGCACCTTAGACTTGTGTACCTAACAGGGGCTTTACATGAGTGTCTTGGTGGTATGGGATGCTGCCAAGGCCTATTGCATATGAGATCTCTTGATGCTTCTGTCTTTAAACTGGGATGCTCTATGCCTTTATGGATAGCTAACCTCAGCAGGTGACTGGGTGGGGTGTAGTTCCAATACATGGTGGACATCAAGATAACTGTCAGAATATGTGGCGGAGATGGAAACAAGATATGAAAATACTAGAGCAAGTGCACTGCAAAAAGAGAGAGAGAGAGAGAGAGAGAGAGAGAGAGAGAGAGAGAGAGAGAACAACATGTGGCCCTCCTTGAGTCGCTTTTAAAGGGCTTGCAGGCGTTCATGTTTACTGACTCTATGGATGCTGAAGTTGCGGATGCCATAGAATGGCTGAAAAAGGAGCTATCTAGGTTGCAGGAAGCACAATATGTTCGCTTTAAACTACTTGCACGTCTTGATGCTTTGCGGGATGCTAACTGTCAATCTCATCGCTTCTATGATAAGTTGCATCAAAAACATATGTGTGAGAATATTGTTAGGCTGATGGATGCCAAAGGTAACCTTGTTACTCAACCTTCTGAGGTTATTCAGCATTGCATCAGGTTTTATGAAGATTTGCTTGTCCCTCGAGAGGATGTCTCACCGGCTGTCCTGGCTGCAAGGGAGTCATTGTTTGCTGAAGTACGATATCAAGTTGACCCTGATGTGGCGGTTCAGCTTGATGCTCCTGTTACTCAAGGGGAAGTGGAAGCTGTTCTCTCCAAACTTCCCATGGGAAAGAGCCCTGGTTGGGATGGTTTGACAAATGAGTTTTTCCGAAAATATGTTGATCAGCTTGCAGAGCCTTTGACGCTTATTTGTCAAAGGGTTTGGGATGAGGGATATATGCCTGCCGATTGGAAGTTGGGCATACTTCGTTTGTTGCCCAAAGTCCCTTTGCCTACTTCTTTGGCTCAATGGCGCCCGATCTCACTTATGGGTATTATGTATAAAATCTTTACAAAGATTTTTGCCAATCGCTTGCAGAAGGTGCTTCCTACTCTTGTTCATCCATATCAATATGGATTTGTGCATGGCAGGAATATTTTGCATAATATTCTTAATGTTCAAATTGGAGTGGATTATGCCAAGGCAAAGAAGCAAGAGATTGTGATGGTGCAGCTGGATCTTGAAAAAGCTTTTGATCATGTCAGCTGGTCTTTCCTTTCTCAGTTAATGACAGCCATGGGCTTTGGTCCCAAAATGGCTAATTTGGTGCATTTACTTGGCTCTGGCTCTATCACGCGGATTATGCTCAATGGAGGACTTTCGGATGGTATTTCTCTCACCCGTTCTCTCCGGCAGGGCTGTCCTCTTAGCCCTCTTTTCTTTGCCATTGCCACTCATCCTATGTTATCTCGCCTAGATGCTATGGCATCGCATGGTGAAGTGGTTGGTTTGCATCTCCCTCATGGCAAGCAATTGGTTGCTCAAGCCCTTGCGGATGATACTTTTATGTTTCTCAGGGTCGAAAAAGCCAATATAGATCGAGCAATGGAAGCTTGGAATAATTTTGCATTGGCTTCTGGGCTGAAAATAAATTCATCAAAATCAGCCCTCATTGTATGCATGGAATTTGATCTTGAGGCATTAGGGTGGCAAGGCCGTGTGGTGCATACAGGAGACATTGTTCGTCATCTTGGATATCCGGTGGGTGTGGATGTGGACCCCCAAGCGCTTCTTGCTTGGATTTCTGCTCGGATCTCAGATAAATTTGTGTATTGGAAAGCTCAAGGGTGGCCTATGCATGTGAGGGTTAAGGTAGCTCAGGTTATTATGCTTAGCATGATTTCCTATTTTTTACCTTTGCTACCTTGGACGCACAAATCTCTCATCCGTTTGGTTGCTCCCATTCGGTTTATGCTGTGGAAGAGGCAAGGAAATATTATGGGTCAAACATGGATAGCTTGGAATCACATTACGACGCCCAAAAGAATGGGTGGGGCTGCTTTACTGGATGTCCGCTTGCATATGGTGGCGCGTAGGTGGGCGCTTTTTCAGGATATGTGTTTGCAAGAGCAGCCTTGGGTTTTCATGGCTCGTGACTTGATTGAGTTGGAGGGATTGTCACATGGGCGGACACGTGTGCAGGCTTCATGGTGGGACATTGTGAATGCGGCTCATCCTGTCCGTATTCGCTCATCACACATTTTATCGCATATTCTCATTTCTTGGCATGAAGTTCTACTGTTGGCTCGGTGGGATCCTGGTCATGAAAGACTACTTTTGAACTCTTTGCAGTTCGAAACATTTGTGGAGTCGCGTGTCATTGTTTGGCCAGACAGAGATGCTTCACGCATACGACTCAACCGCATGGTCAGGCTAGGCTTGGTTAGAATCCGAGATGCTGTGATACCTGGTCGTGACAGGCCATATTCATTTCGTCGTATTCGGTAGCACTTTAGGGTTCCTCGGACATTTCAGCCACTATGGGCTGACATCATGCATGCAGTTGAGCCTTTTACTCCATTGCCTCGGCCATCTGCAGATCAGCCTTGGCTTGATTGGGCACTATGTAAATCTGGTGACTTGATATCACTCTCAGCTAACCAGGTCTATCATAAGCTTGTATCAGAGAAAGATTGGGTTTCAGCCAAGGCCAATAAGGTGTGGGGATTGCACAAGTCTAAATCATGGTGGCAGAAAACTCTTATGCGTGGTTGGCAGTCTAAACTCCCTTACCAAGGTAAGGTTTTCATTTGGAGGATGTTGGTGGGAGGGTTACCTACACGGGATCAGCTGAGCCGTCGTAAAATTACACTGGCCTCTTGCTTCTTCTGCACGACATGCACTGAAACAGTTATGCATCTGTTCATGAGTTGTCCAGTGGCCCGTCAGATTTGGTCTTTTGTCTCTCGCGTTTGGGAGGCAGTAGAGAGGTCTACTGTTTCGGCTCATCAGTGGATATTTGGGATTTGTCCTCAAGTCATTACTTCAGACAGCCACCTTGTGATATTCCATTTCCTTAGATGGACAGGACTTTGGCATATTTGGACTACACGGATTGGGTTCATTTTTGATTCCTTGTCTGGAATACATGGGCACATTCTACGTATCCGCGGTTTGCTGCTTTGGCAGTTTTCTTCTCTTCTCTCAGCTCAGCTACTGGATGCAGATGTTATTTCCTTATGGTCTACGGCGGCTCGGCTGGCTCATCTTTGATGCTTCTATCTGGGATGCTTATTTGGCTAGGAGGCTTTCTTATTAGTGTACAGGTTTGCATGGTCATGATCCTTTAGAGGATCTTTTGTGGGGGTTTTGTTTGGGGCCATAGGTTCTGTGTGAGCCATGTGGCTGATGTACATTTTACATATAATATAAAACACCATTTCACGAAGAGAGAGAGAGAGAGAGAGAGAGAGAGAGAGAGAGAGAGAGAGAGAGAGAGAGAGAGAGAGAGAGATGAAATGAAATGAAATGTTATATTAACGTCTTCAAAAGGCCATAGTGACCTATGAGACCAAAAAGTTACATCATGGTGGATCTGATACAATGTCTGGATAAAAAACCAGAAAATGAAAAATAAAGATGATACTACTGGCACCTAGAAAATGAAACTGGAAGTGGAAGGTAAACACACAGAGAGAGAGAGAGAGAGAGAGAGAGAGAGAGAGAGAGAGAGAGAGAGAGAGAGATGAAATGATATATTAACGTCTTCAAAAGGCCAAAATGACCTATGAGACCAAAAAGGTTACAACAATTGGTGGATCTGATACAATGTCTGTGTAAGAAAAGCTAAAACAACTAAACAACTAACTGAAAACTGGTATAACAACTATGAGGAAAAGTAAGGTACTAGGAGCTCCTAATGGATAACATCTGGGAAGGAAAACTCCAGTAACAAAGGTAAGCATCATATACATCACTATCCAAAGATGTCTCTCATTGATCGGTGGCGGATATCCTCAATGTCCTCCATGGTGAGTACTCTGATTGGACGTCTCCCATGCCATGCTAGTATGGTCTTGATCCTTTGTTGTAGTCTCCGCCGGTGTCGAGATGGGCCTCTCATCTTGGGGCGCCTGGACCGCCCCAGCTCTATAGCCCGATCAATCAGTGTACCTCTAGTGCGGCTATACTCTGGGGCTAGCTGCAATGCCTACTGGCCTGACTGCTCAATCTCTGGTCGAAAGAAGTCTGTAATCTGCCTCTGTAGGTGTCTCTCCCTCTTTGATCCCCTCCTTCTCAAGTGACCCTCTCTATGTCTATGCAGCTCCAGCAAGTATAATCCGAGGCATCTCTGATCCTGGTATCTCATGACTCTGGAAAGTGGTCCGAAACCCTCTCTGAACAGGCAGTGAAAACGGCCTTAATATACTGGACAGTGACATATGTAATGTAACTCTGTCTTTGGCTCCATCTATCACAACTGACAAATCCTGGCCTCAGCTGGTACTCCTCTGAATCTGCCAGTCTCAATCTCTAGCTGGTGCGAGGATGTGCGCATCTGACCAATAGCACACCGTACCCCATGAGAAAGATGAGTATCCATGTAGCTCGGTCTAATCACAAACCCATCCTCCGTGAGCTGGAGAAGATCATCTCTATAGAAAGCCATCTTTGTACCAAGCTCGTGTGTCGGCTGTATCCATGTCCTCCTAGTGTCCAGCTGAGTCAAGTCCTGCCTGGTAAGTCTGGTAATCTCTGCCCGTGTGAGAGAGAGGGAGGGTGCATCCAGGGAGTATCGAAATGGAGGTAGCCTGTCCATACTAAAGCCATGCAGTTGGAACCAAGCTGTCATCTGTGCATACCAACATGATCCGTCTCCCTGTGATGCCAACTGTCGTGAAGACTCCAGGGCTAAGAGAGAGAGAGAGAGAAGCGTATAACTCTGCTATATACGCAAGAGAAAATCCCGAGAACAAGATACAATGTGTGGGGGGCAAAGGGGCCATTATATATGGCCCCAGAAGACCAGTCGGCCTGCTGAAAAGCAGCTGACAGCAGGTAGAAAAGTCCACGACCTGCTCCAACCTCCAATTGACCAGCATCTCTCAGTCGGTCAGCAGCAGAGGAAAGTCGGGAAGCAGCAGGGTTAGTCGGCCAGAATCTGGACTAGCCAACAAGCACAGGAGAGCCTTCCACACTTGGAAAAATAGGGAAAAATATGGAGAGTGGGGAAAAATGAGAAAACACCTAAATCGGGCGGGCACACCCACAATAGAGGCCCTAGTGTAAATATACTGACAGGAGATGATTGCTAACACCCCCTCTTAGCTCCTGGATGTGGAACCAACCCCAGTGAGCTTGAGTGCCGCTAGAGCATAGCCTGAGATAGAGACTTCGTGAAGAGGTCCACCGCACTGTCCTCCGTCGAACAGAACAGATGGTATACAACTCTCTAAAATATCAACCATGGGGCTAATGAGTATGGCCGAGAGGTCTCCCTCAGCTATGTCACGTGGAAAGGTAGCTCAATGGCGGTGGAGCATGTCTTGGATCTGGAGCTGATGAGGGGATCGTGGCCCATCCCTCCAAATTCATGAAGTGATGCTTTGACGTGTCTATGTTTTAAGCTTTCAAATTCATGAATCATTACTATGTGCATTTTTATATAATGGTCTCTAAATGCCGTAATTATATTAAAAAAATAATTTATAGCGAGGATTTTTGAAATTCTCGCTTTTTTAATTTTGGGATGAAACGTTTCTAGGTGAAACTTCAAAAACCTCGAAACTTCAAAAAAACTTGAAACGTTTCATGTAACTATGCTTGTTATAACTTATAATCTATGGAAGATTCTCCCATCTGCCACCTGGGACCTCCAATGGAGATTTAGCAGAGCGCCTACTCTTAAGACGTTTTTCTTTTCACTCAACGTTTCTAGCACTTTAAAACATAATCTTGGATGTCCTTGTTCATTTCTGGCCAGAAAAATTGCCTCTGCGGAAGAGCATAATCCAGGGTTTTGAGCTCTAGGATTATCATGACACTCAGAAGTTGGTGCTTGAGGTCATGATCCCCTAGTATATACACTCTTCCTTTGGATGTAAATGCCTTTGGGGCATTCACCATAATCATTCAATTAATGCCTTTGGGTGTTCGCATTGGCCACCCTGAGCATTGGTAAGCCCTCTAGACTCCCAACCATCCCCAGAAGAACCCCGTCAATACAGGACATGTAACAAGGTCTCTAAAGGTGTGCTCTTGTTGGTTGCCCTTGTGTCTCCTCATTATTTCACTTTGGCTTGGCACTGCCCAACATTCTGAAGAAAGGTGTGAGAGTGTTTACTATGGTCCTAATGTGATGTGGGGTGGAGGGTTTGCTATGGATGAGACAAGAGAGCATCATGGCCTGCAGCCTTTAGTCGAGAGATGTGAGATTGATTGCCCAAAAGGATGCTCCCATACATGGCTGCTGGTCTGACAAATGAGCCAAAGGGAAGAAAGGGCATTGGTGCTGAATCTGATTTGGTGTGCATGAGAGCATAAAGTGATGATATTATGGTGCTAGGTGCTATATGTCAAATCAATAGGTTTCAAGTCTCAACATTGTATCTCTTACTTATGAAGTCAATATCATGACTTTCTTGGCATTATAATTTAACATCAATTTACTACTTCTCTGCAGGCAGCACGGGCCAACTACCTTCTTGCTGTTCCAGCTTTTTTGTACGCAATCAACAATTACCTCAAGTTTGTCATGCAGGTATCCTATTTTCGACTTCGTTTGTTTTAGCTCTGATTTGGTCATATTGTTAGGAAGAAAGATAGTTTGTTCTAGGTCTGCTTCTGTGAGAGTGTTAGCCATGAGTAAAGCCAGGGCTAACTCTATCTGTATGGTTTGTTTTCTTCTAGGATTCAGGGTAGTTCTGTATTTTTGTGGCTATTTTTTAAATGAGCCATTTCTATAATAAAGTTCAAGCTCACAGTATATGCTAGTACAAATTCAGTACGGTGGCTAAATTATGGCTCTGTTTCAATTCAATGACTATTTTCCTATTTAATTCAGGATGTGAAGACGGTAAGTAGATAGTACAGTGCTGATATTGGCATTTTTGGTGTTGAAAGATAGTCCTTATTGGCTTGTATATACACCAACTATAAAGCAGGTCTTTCTAATAGAAAAGGAGGTTCTGATGAATCAATCCAATGAATGTTTTCACGGTTACGGAAAGATACAAAGTTTACAACTGCATGATTTGGAGTTTGATACATGGTGGCTAACGCATTGTTCATCTTGCAAGGCTTCTACCTCAGGCTGGGATTTTGTAGTCAATTTGTATTGCACATGCAGCATGTAATGATGAGGAGGATGTGGACGGTCTGTTTTGGGGTGCTCAGAGATTAGCACTTAGACTTTGAGTTTACTCGTGCTAGTTGTAGGTAAGGAGGTATCAACTCGATATCATACTTTGCTCTGGGTCGCAGTGGTTCATCCCCCCCAAACCCGCCACTTTCCCCCTTCCCCCTTTGTCTGCCTTGAGTGGGAGGGTGGCTAAAGGGTCGAGGATTGCGAGGTAACAGGGTTACTACCTATGTTGGCACTAGATCTCTACTTGGAATTGCTAATTAGCGGAGCTTCTACCTATTCTATACTTGGGTTCTCTACTTGGTGTTGGCAAGTGCAAGGACAGAGTAAGCACGGGATTCGGGTACAGAATTAAAATCAAATCGCTATGAATGAATGGGACATGATTGCAAAAGTAAATCTATATTATAACCGGAAGTACATCGACAAAAGTTCGAAGTTGAATCCCAAAATTAGGCAAACAGAGTAATGTTTACAAAACGATCCTCTAACTTTTATATAGCATTTTACAATGCGTGCTGGCAGTTGACAGCTGTAAAGTGCAGCTTAGTATCTTGGACTCCATGGCATCTTTATTATTTTTTCACTCTCATTCTCGTTCCTCATCCTGCTTGGGCTTCTTCTTCTTCTTCAAGTTCCAACATATGATCTGGTTGGTGGTGGGAGTCTTGATTTGCCGGATATTCAGTTCCTTGTCTGTGCAGCTCGCCATACGTGCTCAGTAGCCGGCTTCCACCTATAGAAGTATTACTTCTTGCTCAGACATCAAACAGAGCTTTCACCTCAACCCGGTGACTTTCAAAAGAGGGTAAAAGGTTATGGCTGAGATTACTGAAGCTCGTGAAAGTACACGTGTATGTAAGTGGGGAATGTGTCCAGGCTAGCAAAGCATGGAAGTAGTTAATGGCTGCCGTGCAATGTTTCTGGGGTCATAGTGGGGATTAAAGAGTTTGAGCAGTTTGAACACTCTGCAATGTGCACTTATGCTGTTTATTGATTGCATACCTCAATTTTATGCAATCAACAAACGTATTTACACTTCTTTTTGCTTTAAAAAAAACAGTAAATGGTGCGTGCTTGTTAAATTACTGCTTGTGTAATTGTTCCATATAATTTTTTTGAGTAAATGTTAAGGGCATGCTCTTGACATTTTTATTCCTCCCTCTTTGTGACATCTATTCTTCAAATAAAAACTGCATAAGAGGGAGTGCTCTTATATTAACCCTTAATTTTTACATATTTGCAGCTTTATTTCAATCCAGCAACAACAAAGATGCTTAGCAACTTGAAGGCAGGGCTCAGTTTCTGTTATCAAGTTATTTGGGTGGCGATGATCTAATGTTATATCATTGTGTCACATTTGTTGACTTGGCACTCCTCACGTTTGAAGCTTATTGTTTTGGTTTATTTGCAGGTTCTTATGATAGCCTTGCTGCTGAAATTCATAATGAGGCGGCACTTCAGTGTGATGCAGGTGTGTTGGGGTGCTGCTTATCCTACCGCTTGCATTGTGCTACATCTAAATAAGGATTACTATGAGTTGTACTTTTATCTTCTTCCTTCATGTGGCTGAACCGACCTTTTAGCTTCCTTATTTTCTCTATTTAAATGACCCCAATGCATGTAGGAAATTCCTCTGCTATTTTGAAAGCACTTTAATGGGTGTTAGGGTAGAATGCTGCATGCATAATTGTCTCTGCAGATGCATGTGGGTATAGTGCACTAGGGCTAGATAGGAAGATAAAAAAAAAGGCTCAGTGTCATTCTTGGAAAGGGAAGAACGATGAGGACAGTGTGAACAGTGAACATAGGTAGTTTCATATGGGATGTAACTACCACCCTGAGGTATCATGCACTGTTCATAGTCAGCAGGAGATAATACAAAGGGAGAGAGAAATTGACATCAGCAGGCTGCGTCATAATACCAGTCCTACAAATGTGATTAGTACATCACATAAAGGCAAAGAGAAAGTGGTTGAGCCCCTTAGTATGCCTGACATTTCTGCAGGGCATTCTCATGTTGATGGAGAGTCTAGTGGCTCAGAGATGAGCCTTGATGAGGATCTTGGGATACCAGCTATGAGAACACATGGTGTAAAGAAGGCTATGGAAGCCATGAATGCAAAGCTGCGAAGATCTGGAAGAGTGAAGAATCTTGTGCAGAGGTTTACCTATGATGGTTATGTGAAACATCACTATGCATACATGGCAAAAGTTGTGCAGGTTGTAGAGCCCACATGCATTGATGAGGCTGTTGGAAATGGAGTTGGGAGAAATCTATGGATGAGGAGATGGATGCACTATATGGAAATGAGACTTGGGATTTAGTACAATTGCCTGAAGGCAAGAAAGCCATTGGATGCACATAACAGTGATGGAAGCATAAGCAGGTACAAGACTAGATTGGTAGCCAAAGGATATGCGCAGACATATGGCATTGATTATGAGGAAACTTTCAGCCTAGTTGCCAAGATGGAAACAGTGAGAGTTGTGATAGCAGTGGCTGCGTCAAAGCAATGGTCTTTACATCAGATGGATGTAAAGAATGCATTCTTGCATGGGGATTTGCAGGAAGAGGTATATATGTTGCAGCCACCTGGTTATGAGGATGTGAGTCACCCCGAGCATGTTTACAAGTTGAAGAAAGCCTTGTATGGCTTAAAACAAGCACCAAGAGCATGGTCTGACAAGATTTCTGAATATTTTGTCACTATTGGCTTTCATGTAGCCAATGCAGATTTCTCGGTGTATGTGAGACACAGTGATAGAGGGGTTGTACTTGTTGTCATCTATGTAGATGACCTGATCATTACGAGGGACCATGATGCAGAGATCTTTGATGTAAAGATAATGCTTAGACAGAAGTTGAGATGAAGAATCTAGGGGAGCTCAGATATTTCTGGGCATTGAGGTGATTAGGTCACCACATGGTATTGGATTACTGCAGAGACAGTATGGCTTGGACATGTTGTCCAAGTATGGTATGACAGGCTGTAAGCCTATCTCAGTGCCATTGGATCAGAATCGCAAGTTGAGTGTAGATTCAGGAGAGATTTTGGAGGATCCTACTATGTATAGGCGCATAGTAGGAAGCTTGATCTACATGACGATCACCAGGCCAGATTTGAGCTATGCTGTTGGGTTGGTGAGTCAGTTTATGCAGGTTCCTCGGAAGCCGCATTTGGATGCATTGAGATGCATAATGAGGTATGTGAGGCCTACTTTGCATTGTGGACTATTTTATGAAACTGGGACAGAGATATGTGTACATGGGTACACAGATGCTGATTGGACTGGTAGTATCTCAGATAGAAGATCTACTAGTGGCTTTATGTTTTCTTTTGGGAGTGTTGCTGTAACTTGGAGCAGCAAGAAGCAGTCTACGGTTGCTCTATCTAGTACAGAGGCCGAGTACAGAGGTGCTGCTATGGCAGCATGTGAGGTAGCTTGGTTGAGAAAGCTACTTGCAGATTTGGGTCTATCAGTGGATAGACAAGCTGTCATTTTCTGTGACAACATTAGCAGTATACAGTTGGCCAGGAACCTAGTTTTTCATGCTCCCACGAAGCATATAGAGGTCCACTACCATTTTGTCAGAGAGAAGGTTTTAGCAGGAGACGTTGACCTTGTTTATGTCAGTACGCAGGATCACGTTGTTGACATTTTCACCAAAGCATTGGGGGGCTTCGCTTGGTGTACGTGAGATGGAGTTGAGCTCGAGGGAGAGTGTTGAGATATCGAGCTCATCTAGTGAGGCCGTGGACATTGATGACCCGCCTTGGGGATAGGTCCCACACTTACACCACTGGCATGGTTGGTGAGATCATGGGTGATATGCGGCTAGTGGGATGATAGGCGGTGTGACAGCCATTCTAGAGAGTGGCATAGTTATAACACCAGCTCATTTAGTTGGGTTCACACTATAGAGAACCCTAGTATGTATTTGGTTGAGTACCTTTTCATATTGTGTGTACTCTTATCTTTGTATATGGTGTGTTGAGTGTTGTGTGAAGAAAAAGAAGATTTTCAGCCTCTCACCTTGTGTGTTCTCTTTTAGGGTTTTGTGAGTGTGTGTGTGCTTGCAAGAGCTCAAGCTCTCTTCTCCCCTGCATCTTTTCAGCTGTGAGCTCTAATCTAAAGAGGACAAAAGAGGGTATATGTGAATGTAATTAACGCAAAATACAAAGCTAGTTAATAGGCCTGGCCAACTTGCTAATTTATTTGGTATACTTGTTATCTGAATAGGACCCCCTCTCTTCATTTAAATTACCTTCTACAAGCGTTTTGTGTACTAGAGAGAGAGAGAGAGAGAGAGAGAGAGAGAGAGAGAGAGAGAGTTGTATTAACGTCTTGAAAAGAAAATGACCTATGGGACCCAAAGGTTACATCATATCCATGAGGTACATAATCCTGGGTACAAAATAGTAATAAAGAAAGATAACAAAAATCTAGAACTTTAAAATCTGATCTAGGTACATGAGCAGAGAGCTCTCATATCGCCCTAATACATCCCTCATGGGTCGCTGTGACATGGTGCTCAATGTGGTAAAACTGAGCTGGCGCAAGGTGGTCCTACGATGATGGGAGATGATGGCCTAGATCTTCCTGTGGGTGGTGGCGTGGCCATGGGCGAGGGCCATGGGGTCTGGGGCGTCGGGCTCTGCATAACTCAGTGACTTTGTCGAGTGTCACACCTCTCAGCCAAGCTCCTACACTAGCCTGTGGTCTGGGTATGATGGGTGGATCGGCCCTCGTAGTGCTGGTATGGAAGAAGTCAGTGAGAGCTCTCTGTGCTGGTCCTTGAGCAAGTACAACTGATCTGAATCTTCTTAAGGACTCCCTGTGTCTGCGGAGCTCTAGAAGAAAAAGTCCCAGGCATCTCTGATCCGGGAAGTCCATGATCCTGGAAAGTGGTCCGAACCCAGCTCGGAAGAGGTAGTGGAACCTCCCCCGAATCTCATAGTACACAAGGCATCGGCATATGTAATGTTCCTTTGTCTCGGGCTCTGTGTGACAGAGCTGGCATATCCTGTCCTCTGGTGTGGCCGCCCTAGGCCCATATCTGGCAGTCTCCACACTCAGCTGGTGGGACGAGGTGCGGATCTGGCCGATCGCACATCTCACCCCAAAGGATAGGTGTATGTCCATGTAGCGTGGATGGATGATGAACCCATCCTCTGTCAAGCATAGGAGTGGACGACTAGGTGAACTCCATGTCCTCTGAGTATCCAGTCTGACAATGTCCTTCTTGATAACCCTGTTCCGCCGTGTGAAACTGAGAGAAAATGATGGGGCCTCTATGCTGTATTGGAAGGGGGGGAGTGCCTCCTTCTGCATACCATACCGTGCATGCCAAACCAAGTGCCTACTTGTGCATACAAGCACTGTGTATCTCCCTCAAGTGTCAACTGTCTCGAGGACTCTAGGGCTAGCCGGGGGTATCTGTCAAGTGGAAGCTCCCATAGCCTATGCCAGTATGTCACTGTCTGGAATAGAACCTCTGTGACTATCGGTGCAGCGCCCATCTCTGCCCGCACAATCTCATGTGGCACTAATGGTTTACTCCTAATCATGCGTGAGATCATCGCCACTAGGGGCCTCTCCATCGGCTTCCACCCATCATATACCTCCTCTGCATCTGTCTCGGCCGGCTCTCTCCTATGTCTCCTCCTGTGGTATAAGCTAGGACCCTAGATGGGGGCACCATACAGTAGTGCAGGTGTAACTAGAGTATCAAATAGCCAAAGCTTCGTCCTCGGCTCCTGAAACTGTATCTGTGAGCATTGCCTCTCTAGCGAGCCAAGGGCTGCATATCCCCTCGTCAATCTAGCGTCGGCCGCCTTCCGCATTGAGAACTGAGGTCCAACAAAAGTGATCCCAAGGTATACGTATGAGGTAACACACTCCACAGGCTCTCCACTGTATGTAAACTGTACTGCAGATCTAGTTATCCATTGTGAGGAGGTGTTAAAGATCATGACCTTGGTCTTTCCAAGGTTCACAATAAAGTCTCGGTCCTCGCAAAAGGCCCGTAATGCATCCAAATGCCTATGCAGCCCCTCTGGTGAATCAGAAATAAGAACAATATCATCGGCATACAAGAGGATCGGTATCAAGACTCCTCCAAATGTGCTCCTGGTCCTCCCTGTCGTAATCCGAGATCCCGTCAATGTATAGACCAAATAGAGTAGAAGACAAGGGGCAGCCCTGCTTCACCGCGATAGTGCTGTGTATGATCTCTGAGTCACCTCCTGGAGCCCGTACTCTGCCTGTGGACTCATAGAGTAAAATGATCCCCCACAGCATCTGTGGCACTCCCATATCCTGCAGTCTCTTGATCAGTCTGGCCCGTGGGATAGTGTCAAAAGCTTTGCGGAAATCCACAAAGCAGTAGTATATCCATTGCCCGGGAGCTCTCCCCTCCTCAATGATCCCCCGTAGTGTAAAGATATGATCTAGTGTGGAGTGTCCTCTCTTGAAGCTTGCCTGCCCCGGTGCTTTGAGTCTCTGCTCCTCGGACCATCTACTAAACTCATGCTCCAAAATCGAACCATAAATCTTGGCCAAGGTGTGACCAATCATGATAGCCCTATAGTTGTTGGGGTCCATGGGGTCACCTGCTTTCAAGATGGGTACAATAGTATTCGATGACCAGCTGACGGGGAAGCCTTCACATAAAGCCTTGTTAAACATGTGAACCAGTAAAGGGGCTAGCGTGTCTCTGGCGTGGGAGAAATGCTTGGTGAGGAGTCCATCATGATCTTGTGCTCTCCTAGTCTGCATCCTGTCAATAGCATCTCTCACCATGCTGAGGTGAAAGAAGGAAGAGTGTGGGGGACGAGGTTCGGGTGGCTGCTTGGGGACACGGTAGAGAGAGGTGGCATAGGTGTGCTAGGTGCTGGGTGAAGTAATCGGAGTTGGAAGGCGATGATCCTGGAAGATCCTCCAGGCCTCCTTACAGTCCCTTCCAAGAAATAGCTGGTATAGCTCCTGCTCAAGCCTTGCTAGGTAGGCTCTCTTCTTTCTCTGTGTGAGACGTCGAAAGATCACTTGCGCCTGCTGGTGAGTGGTGGATCCTAGTGCCATCTCCCGATGTAGACGGGCTCGGGTATCACGACATTCCTCGTCGTACCAGCTATTCTGTGGGACAATCCCTCCTGGTGATGTAGGGGTGGCTCTGGAGTGTGGGAAGGCGGCTGGAGCGGACGTATGGAGGGTGGCTGAGAGGTGTGTAGTAAGCTCATCAAGTGGGATGTGGGGGTCGAGGTCGGAGAGGATGCGGTAGACGTGATCATAATAGATGGAAGAGGTCTCTCTGGTGAAGTGGTATCTCGGATGGTGATGGGGCAAAGCAGGTGGTTGCATGGTGTATCGGCATGTGAGTGAGAAGGCCAGGTATGCATGGTCGGTTGCAACACCGATGGGGCGAGGAGAGATGGTAAACTCCGAAATGAGTGGGATCCCATTAGGTAGTCCACTGTACTAGCTCCATGTCCGAAGGGGTAGGAGGTGAAGGAGTTGGATCTAGGCCATCTAGCCAGGCCATTATAAATGGCTAGCCTATGAGCCCCGCCGAGGGCTAAGAGATACTCTCCATAGTCTGTGCGGGCTGCTATATCCTGTGATGTCCGCTCCAGATCTGTACCCATCGTGTCAATCTCCTGGTACATGGGATCATCTGTCTCAAATAAGGGTACCTGTGCACCTGCGGTGCGGGCATTGAAGTCTCCAGCCAGGAGGATGTCCCCTAGATTGGAAAACTTCATAATGTCACCATAAAGGGACAGGTACGGGGACCATAGTCACAAGGGACGGGGGACGGGGACGGGACGGGGGACGGCCATAAGTAGGGAACGGGGACGGGGGAGGGAACGGCACTCAAAAAATACTTTTTTAAAGTTTTTCTACTCCACACTTATTCTACTTTGGAAGTACATCAAAATGAGCACAAATTTACACTAAAATGGTAAGCTTTTGAGTCATATTAACAAAATACGCCAATCAAAGAGTGAAGGCATTGACGGTTGAGGAGGATGCTATGGTTGAAGATGGCTTGAGCCTTGAGCAATGAGAGAGAGAGAGAGAGAGAGAGAGAGAGAGAGAGAGAGACTGAGAGTCTAGATAGTAGAGAGTAGAGCCTTGTGTGAGAGGCTTGGAAGTTGGAAGTTACTAAGTTAGAAGAAGCTTGAGGGAGAGAGTAGATACACTCATAGAGTGTAGCTTGAGGCTTGAGGCTTGAGGCTTGAGGCTTGAGGGAGAGAGACTAGAGAGAGTAGATACACTCATAGAGTGTAGCTTGAGGCTTGAGGCTTGAAAGTTGAGAGAGAGAGTTGCTTGAACTTTGAAAACTTGAAGGGGTGTGTATGTGCTTGTAGCCTTGTAGCCTTGTTCTTATATAGATATTAGATAGGCAAGAGAGAGAGGCAAGGGCAAGACTCCAGAGAGAGAGAGAGGCAAGGGCCAAGCCTCAAGGGCCAAGGCCCAAGGCCCAAGGCCCCAAGGCTCAAGCCTAAAGGCCAAGCCTCAAGGCAAGAGCGAGGCAAGGGCCAAGGGCCAAGGCCCAAGCCTCAAAGGCTCAAGGCCTCGCCAAATGGCTAGAAACGGCCAAGGCAAACGGCTAGAAATGGCAAAAAAAAACCAGTCTGACTGCGTGCAACGGCTCCCAGCCGTCCCCGTTCCTACTGCCGTCCCCTTCACCGTCCCTTGTGAGGGACGCCTACTGTGCACGTCCTCTCCTCATGTAGGATATCCTCAGCTCTGCTAGTCTCTACTTTGAGGAGGTGGGAGGATACCCTGAGCTGGCCGATCGTGATACGCATAGCATGTGACTTGTGTATCTGTATGTATCCCATTATCTCAAAGAAACCATCCTCGAAGAGTCTCAAGAAGTGATCTTTGTAGAACCCACACTTCTTACCAATCTCTGACGGAGACACCCATGTCTGGTGTATGTGTAGCCTGAGTAGATCTAACCGGATGATCCAGTTGATCTCATGTCGTGAGAGATCAAGGTAGGGGGAATCCAGGCTATATCGAAACGGGGGGAGACCGTCCATCTCTATGCCATGTGCATGAGACCATTCGACTACCTCAGAGTACCATGCATGTGTCGGTAATGATGGTGGTTGTGTGACGTGTCGCTGAGGAGGAGGGCAGTCCAGCTCGTCTCAATCGCTCCCTCTCCCTCTTGCAGTATAATTGCATAGAGGACTCTAGTGCTAGGCGTGGGAGGCGATCTTTGTCAAGCGTGTATACATGTTGAATATAAGTGACAATTTGAAAAAGGGCATCTTTAACTAGTGGGACCACCCCAAACTCTGCATGCAGAATGCCATGTGGTAGAGATGGCTTGCTTTCAATCATGCGTGACAACATCATCACTTGTAGCTTCTCTATGCTCCTCGAGTGATCCTTCCCTAGGCCTGGCCCCCAAAAGGCTGCACCATACATAGCCACTGGTCGTACTAAAGTATCAAAGAACCAGCACTTAGTGAGAGGTTCTTGGAAATGTGCCTGGAAACATTGTCTCTCCATATGGGCTAGGGAGGCATGCCCCCTCGCAAGTCGGTTAGTGGCAGCTGTGGTCATGCAAAACAAAAGGCCTGTAAAAGTAACTCCTAGATACACATACTTCTGCACAATCTCCAGTGGGACATCTCTATATATGAAAGAAAATTGTGAGGCGATTGCATAAGATGTGTTGAAGACTATAACCTTGGTTTTTCCCAAATCGACCATAAGGTCTCTCCTTGCAAAATCTGTCCAATGCATTTAAGTGTTTCTGTAAACCCTCGGCTGAATTTGAGATCAAGACAATGTCGTCAGCATATAGTAATATGGGCACTACTGTCTGAGCCAATGGTGAACCTCTCCCTCCGGAACTATCCACAAATACTGCGATCTCATCAATGTATAGGCCAAAGAGTGTAGGGGAGAGTGGGCAGCCTTGCTTAACCCCAATAGTGCTACTTATATCTCTTCAGGTCCCACCGGGTGCACGTACTCGGCCGAGTATTGCCTCATATAGTGCCATCACACCCCATATCATCTCATGTGAGAACTGGAGCTCCTGCAAGCATCCTATGAGATGGGATCGAGGGACGGAGTCAAAGGCTCTGCGGAATCCACAAAGCAACAATACACACGTCTCTTTGAAGACCTCGCCTTCTCTATGATAGCCCGTAAAGTAAAGATATTGTCCAGCGTGGAGAAGTTTCTCTTGAAGCTTGCTTGGCCTGATGCTTTGTTTCCCATCCTCTTTGCCATAGAGCTGATCATGTCCTCTAGTATTGCCCCATAGATTTTGGCCATTGTGTGACCAATCATGATAGTCTTGTAGTTACCTGGGTTTGTGGGATCTCCTGCTTTGTGGATGGGGATGATGGTGTTGGTAGTCCAGGAGGGTGGGAAGCCTTCACAGAGTGCTCTGTTAAAAAGACTGGCAAAAATGGGAGTCAATACGTGGTGCCCATGGGCAAAATGTTCGGCCCGTAGATCCTCATGATCTTTTGCTCTCCCATTATGCAGCTTTTTAAGAGCCCTAGTGACATTGGGGGAATCAAAGAGATAAGATGATGGCCAAGGGATGTGTGACATTTGTGGTATAGGTTGGTTTGGCACATCATACAACTGTCGTGCATAGGCTATGCAGCTTTTTAATAGCCGTAGTGACATTGGGGGAATCAAAGAGATAAGATGATGTAGGCCAAGGGATGTGTGACATTTGTGCTATAGGTTGGTTTGGCACATCATACAAATGTCGTGCATAGGCTTCCCAAAGGCTAGGATCAGTGATAGGTGTAGGTGCTCTTTTTTCTTCAAGAATGCGCCAAGCTTTTGAGTTGTCCTCGCTCAAAAAGAGTCTGTATAACTCTTGTTCTCATCTGGGGAGAAATGCCCGTTTCTTTCGGTGAGTGAATGTACAGAAGATGTGTTACATCTTATGTGCTGAAATCAGCCCATGTTCCCTCTTGCGTAAGAGGCGAAGCCTGGTGGTTTTTCACTCTTCATCATACCATCCTTTCTGGGGTTGGGATCCTTTCTGGTTGCATCTTATGTGCTGAAATCAGCCCATGTTCCCTCTTGCAGGAGCTCCAGTTCTGGCAAACTTGCTGTGGAGCATGTGGTGTAGGGGAATTTGGCGTGGGTGGAGTCATGGATGATGGAGGAAATCTGGGATGTAATGGTGGAGAGAGAGAGAGAGAGAGAAAGAAAGAAAGAAAGATTTTATTAACGTCTTCCAAAAGACCGAAACTCAGTGGCTCTGTCGAGTGTCACACCTCTCGACGGAGCTCCTACACTAGCCTGTGGTCTGGGTATGATGGGTGGATCGGCCCTTGGAGTGCTGGTATGGAAGAAGTCGGTGAGAGCTCTCTGTGTTGGTCCTCGACAAGCAAGTACAGCTAATCTGGATCTCACTAAGGACTCCCTGTGTCTACGGAGCTCTAGAAGAAAAAGTCCCAGGCATCTCTGATCCGGGAAGTCCATGATCCTGGAAAGTGGTCCGAACCCAGCTCGGAAGAGGCAGTGGAACCTCCCTCGAATCTCATAGTATACAGGGCATTGGCATATGTAATGGTCCTTTGTCTCGGGCTCTGTGTGACAGAGCTGGCATATCCTGTCCTCTGGTGTGGCCACCCTAGGCCCATATCTGGCAGTCTGCACCCTCAGTTGGTGGGACGAGGTGAGGATTTAGCCGATCGCACATCTCACCCCAAAGGATACGTTTGTGTTCGTGTAGCTTGGACGGATGATGAACCCATCCTCTGTCAGGCATAGGAGGTGATCTCTGTAGAAGGCCATCTTCGTCCCCAGTGGACGACTAAGTGAACTCCATGTCCTTTGAGTATCCAGTCTGACAATGTCCTTCCTGATAACCCTGTTCCACTCTCTGTGCGGCTGAGAGAAAATGACGGGGCCTCTATGCTGTACTGGAAGGGGGGGAGTGCCTCCATCTGCATACCGTGCATGCTAAACCAAGTGTCTACCTGTGCATACCAGCACTTTGTATCTCCCTCAAGTGTCAAGTGTCGAGAGAGAGAGAGAGAGAGAGAGAGAGAGAGAGAGAGAGAGAGTTATATTAAACGTCTTCAAAAGATCGAGTGGGTTTGTGTGATAAAATAGTGTCCATGTACTCTCATCATGGTACAACAGAGAACAAAAAACTAGAGCTATGAGCTGCGGATGTCAAATTTGAGCCATATGATACAAAGTGGGACCATCATCATCATACAACCAATGGAGCTAACATCCCGGTAGGGGGAGGGGGCCATCAAGGATGGGTTAGCGTGCAGATCCACCGGGCATGGGAAGGTGGCTTTGTGCCTCTCCAAGATCTCCTCAAGTTGGGGCTGATGTCTTTGTTGTTGGCGAGGTCCAGGGAGTCTGGGACGTCGGGCTCGCTATAGTGCCGTGGCCCGGTCTAGAGTCACACCAGAGTGGGGTGTGGCAGGTGGTTGGGCACTCAACTCCCTAATCAGTGAGTCTCTGTGTCGATGAAGTTCTAGTAGAAAGAGGCCTAGGCATCGCTGATCTGGGTAATCCATGATCTCGGATAAGGGTCCCAACCCCTCTCTGAAGAGATAGTGGAACCTCCCTCGAGGCTCGAATCTCATAATATATGGTGCACCTGCATATGAAGTGCTCCTTTGACTCGACCTCCTGCTGGCACATGGTGCATATCCTCTCCTCATGAGGTGTTTGCATGGCTCTCCGTGTCTCTATCCTTAGGCGGTTCGATGACACCCGCAACTGGCCCATTGGAATCCGCATGGCATGTGACATGAATATGTCAAGATATCTGGCCCTTAGTATGAAACCATTCTTTGTAATCCTCATGAAAGTATCCATGTAGTACTCCCACTTGTGTGAGAATGGCTCATGTGTTGTGATCCAAGTATCCTGTATGTATAGTCCCAATAAATCATATCTGATCACCCGGTTCCTATCATCCTAAGAGAGCCTGATGAATGGGTAGTCCGGGTCATACTGGAGTGGGGGGAGGAGGCGATCCATCCTGAGTGTGAACCAGGTGCATACTCAGCATACCATGACTCGTGCCCATCTGCTACTAGCTGCTGGGAGGACTATAGGGCAAGCCTCAGGAGTCTCCAGGGGGACATGGCACTGATCCTGTGTATGTATGTGACTGTCTGGAAGAGTGCCTCTACTACCGTGGCTGCAGCAACAAACTCTGCCAAGATAATATCATGTGGGACCGATGGTTTTCCGCATATTATATGGAAGAGCATCATGACTTGAGGCCTCTCTATCTTCGGCCATTTAGCCGCTGTAAGATCAGGTGCCCAAAAGGTTGCTCCATACATCAATGCCAGAGTGACCAAGGTGTCAAATAGCCGCATCTCGGTCCTCGCTTGGAAGCACTGTCTCTCCATGAGAGCAAGAGAAGAATACCCTTGCATCAATCTAGCCTTTGCAGCATGGCTCATCGAGAAGACCGGTCCTGCAAAAGTGACTCCCAGGTACACATATGAGTGTGCAATCTCCACTGGGCTGCCCATGTAGGTGAAACTTAGTCGAGATGTGAAAAGAGGGGATGTGTTGAAGACCATAACCTTGGTTTTTCCAAGGTTTACTATGAGATCGTGTTGTGCACAAAAGTTCTGTAATGTGTCAAGATGCCTTTGGAGAGCCTCTGGAGAATCTGCAATAAGCACAATATCATCATAAAGTACTATGGAAACAAGGATGACTGCTAGTGATACACCTCCTCCCTCTCCTCTATCAATGAAGGCCGAAATCTCGTCAATGGAGAGGCCAAAGAGAGTGGGAGATAGTGGGCATTCTTGTTTCACTCCAATGGTACTGGAGATCTCCTCTGATAATCCTCTTGGGCATCTCAGCCGCCCTATGATCGACTCATGTAATGCCATGATACCCCAAATCATGTCTGATGGTACCCTCAAATCTTGGAGTCTCTGCAGTAGTCTGGCTCGTGGCACCGTATCATATACTTTGTGGAAATCCACAAAGCAACAGTAAACTCGTCGATGTCGTGCTCTGGCCTCTTCTATGATGGCTCGGAGGGTGAAGATGTGATCCAAAGTAGAGAATGACGTGTGAAAGCCTGCTTGCCCTGATGCTCTGTGCCCATGTCTCTCTACTAGTGTGTTGAGCTCAAGCTCAAGTACTGACCCATAAAGTTTGGTCAGTGTGTGGCCAATCATAATAGTCTTGTAATTGTTAGGGTCCATGGGATCTCCGGCTTTATGGATGGGTGTGATGATATGGGCTGTCCAGGTGGGTGGGAAGCCTTCCGAAAGAGCCCAGTTGAACATATGGGCCAGGAGGGGTGCCAGAGTCTCCCCCGCATGGGAGATGTGCTCTACCAAGAGGCCCTCGTGGTCGTGTGGTCCACCGTTTTTAAGTCTCCGGATGGTTCGGGCTACCATGTCGGGTGTGAAGAAGGTGGATGTGATGGGGCGTGGATGTGATGGTGGTGGGATGGGGGGCTGACCTGGGACTTCGTACAGGGATCGTGCATATGTGTGCCATATGGATGGAGATGTAATGGGTGTGGGTGGGCATTTCTCCTAGATTTTCTTCCCGCCCTTAGTACGGTTCACACCTTTGAGAGATTGGTATAAGTCCATGTATTGGCCCTTCACATGTGCTCATTTCTTACGTCTAGTTGTGTATTGGTTAATCCTTTGAGCATCTCGCTCTCGGATTTGGCCAGTTGCAACCTCGCGTAGGAGATGCTCACGTGTTGTGCAGCATTCCTTGTCATACCAATCGTTCCGGGGCATGGTACCGGTGGGGGTCTAGTGGTAGATGGGCTGGTGGATGGGAATGTGGCTATGGCAGAGGTGTGTAAGATTGTGGTGAGCTGAGAGGTGAGGTTGGCTAGTGGGAGATTGGGGTCTACATATGTTAGATGTTGGTAGAGATGGTTGGAGTAAGTGGAGTCCCCATCATGGTGGAAGTGAATTTGGGTGCCCCCCCACACAACAACGTGTATCCAATAGTGATGTGCCTTCGTTGAGTTCATACTAAGAAATCAAGCAGAATAAACAATTGTAAGCCTTTATTAGCTTTCCTTTTATGTCATATACTTCACGAAAGCCTTCTGCATTAATTTAGTGATGGCCACCAATTTGATTATATAGCGAATTAAATGAACTAAAGAGAAAAGGGTAAGAGAGATTCATACATGATAAGAGTGCTGGTCCCCATTGGCTTCCCTCCTCTTGCCGTCTTTTCCCTTTTCCTTTTGCGGTGGAGTATTGGATTCACCATATGAGAGTAAAATTATAGAAACACTGATTGTTTTGTGCAAGATGATCCTGTCTGTGCGCCCTTAGCAAAGGGGACCAAACTCTGCTGCTTTCCTTTGCCAAGATGCAGGTACTTGTTGCTTACTGGAGCACCAGAGTTTGGACTTTGGGTTGCAATAGTCACTGAGTTTGGCTGCGTTCTGAGGCCTGTTCTGGGCTGTTTATGTGCGTTAATGCTGCTGGGGGGGCAGCCTTTAAGTGGGGGAATACCAAAAGCCCCCTTCTTCAATGGGCAGCCCCAGCAATAAAAGTTTTGCTTTACACATCAGCATAAAGAAAATTATGGCTGTCTGGCTCTTCCAAAGAGCCAGATGGACAGGTGGTTGGGCTGTTGTTTTATAACAGCAGACGAGACATTTTCCTCCCTCTTGTCTGAGGTTGCATCTTAAGGGACCCTAAAAGTTGGACTTTTTTTATAATTCAAAGCTTGCTTCAATAGGATGGTTTCCCTGCCAAAATAATCTATGATGTGTGTATATGACAAATAATATGCTGTTTGATTGCTCAGTGGGAAGCTTTAGGGCTGTTATTGATTGGGATCAGCGTGAATCAACTGCGGGCAACACCTACAGGCTCCTCCTTTGGTCTACCAGAAGCACACATTGCCTACGTTTACACACTTTTTTTTGTAAGGATCTCGAATTTATTTGACATTGATCCAAATACAGAACATATTTTTGGGGAGCTATCTTATGACAGTTCTGGAGCTTTATAAGTAAGCTTGATCGAGTACAGCTCAGCAATATGGTCTTAAATGTATGCACAGGTCACAGTACCATCCCTGGCATCTGTATTTAATGAGTATGCATTGAAGAGCCAGTTTGACACGAGCATATACCTACAGGTAAGCTGTGTTTAAGAGTGCACTTTTGTGTGTTCTTTTGGCGCTTGTTTTTATAAAATTGTGTTCGGTACTTTGTTTTGCAGAACTTGTTCCTTTATGGTTATGGGGCAATCTTCAACTTTATTGCCATTGTGATTACAACAGCTTTTACAGGTTTCCAGCACCTCATCTCTCCTCATACATGATGATGCAATGCAAAAGAAATGTTGCCAAGATAGTCAGGATGGTTGTAATTTTGGGTTGCAATTTTTTGAATTTGTTTTAAGTGTCTTGTGTATAAGAACATAACAAATTGTGTGTGTGCATGCTTGCATATGCACATGCGTAAATTGTGCATACATGAGAAAGAAAAGAAGAAAGCTGTATTAACATCTACTAGAGGTCGAACTCGACCTATGAGACAAATCAATGTACAACTGTCAATGTCCTCTGGATGTCCAGAAAAAAAAGGACAAAATAAACATGAAATGAACTATGAAAGTACTGAGAGAGAGTAAGAAAGAAAGAAAGAAAGATTTTATTAACGTCTTCCAGACGACCGAACTCAGCCTATGAGACAAATCAGTGTACCTGTGTGGGGTATCCTCTGTCATCCCAACAAAATGAAAAAGTACTGAACTAAAAAGCTGAATCTGGGTGTGCAATAAGTACAATGAGTGGGGGAGGGGATGGAGCTCTACTACTAGGAGAATGCAAAGCTATATGCATGGAGTATACAATCATGATATGCAACCTAGCTAGCTCCATCCTGTACCATACTGGGGGTATAAAATGGTATACATCAATGAAGGGGGTGTCCACAGCTCCCTGAAGAACATGCCTGAGTCTGCCCTGAAGCGAGCCAGTCACTCCGCACCCTCTCTGTGAAACTGAGCTCTGATCTCTGTCATCTCTCTCTGATATAGGCGTGGTGTCCGAAAGCCAGGTGTCCTCTGTCTCCTGCGGGCTCTGAGTGTCTCTACTCTCTAGAGAGTAATTCCCTGTTGTGTAGGGGCTGGGAGTGGAGTGGATCTCCGAAAAAATGTAGTAATCTGTGTCTGTCGTCCCCCCTCTGGAGCTGTCTGAGCCTGTAATGATGTCTCTATGTGACGCTGTATGTCTAGAATGAATCTCCCCAGTATGCGCTGGTCTGCTGCCTCAAAGATCTGGCGTAGGGAATGTGGCTCTCTGAATAAAATGGGATATCTCTCTCTGATGGCTGTATATGCTCTTCATCTGCATATATAATGCTCCTCACTCTCCACCTCCTCTCTGCACAATTTGCATACACTCTCCTCTCGGGGGATACGTGCTGCTCTGCCAGTCTCGATCTCCAATCGATGTGATGAGACTCTAAGTTGACCAATAGCTACTCGGGAGCCGTGTGGTAAAAAGCCCTCCATGTATCTAGGCCTCTCTATAAATCCATCATCAGTGATACTCATGAAGTGATCTTTGTAGTATAGCATCTTCGGTGGAAGAGGCTTTGTAGGCAATATCCATGTCTCTCGTGTATAGAGCTGCCATAGGTCCTGTCTCAATACTCTGTTCCTCTCACTATGAGAGAGACGGATATGTGGTGCATCTTGTCATACTGGAATGGTTGTAGATGATCCATGTCTAGGCCATGCTGTGAGAACCAATGTGTGACCTGTGCATACCATGATCCTCTGTCTCCTGCCTCAGCCAGCTGTCTAGATGCCTCAAAAGCTCTGTATGACAATCTGTCCTGTGGCATCTCTCTGAATCTGTCTAGCAGGCATATAGTCTAGAATATGGCCTCTACCATCATAGGAGGCCTGTGGTCTCTCTATCTGTGTCCACCAATGGGTAGCAAGGCCTGGCGCCCATACCGCTGCTCCATACATCAGTGCCGGTGTGACTAATGTGTCAAATAGCCACCCCTTCGTCCGGAGCTCCTGAAAATGCGCCTGGTGGCACTGTCTCTCTAGCATAGCCAATGCTGCATATCCCTGTGTCAATCTAGCGCGTGGCTGCTGATCCCATGGTGAAGCGCGTGGCTGCTGTAGAGAAGGTAACCCCTAGGTACACGTATGATGTCACCACCTCCATCTGGCGTCCTGCGAGAGTGAATGTCAGTTGACTCCTGCCCTGTCTCGATGTATGAAAGACCATAACCTTGGTTTTCCCAAGGTTCACAGTAAGACCCCTCTGTGTGCAGAAATCATGGAGTGCATGTAGATGCTGTTGTAGACCTCTGGAGGCTCGGACACTAATACAATATCATCACCATAAAGCATAATATGTACTGATGTACTTGCTAGATCAACTCCATCTCCGCCTCCCCGTGTAATGAAGTCAGTCACCTCATCAATGTATAACCCAAATAGCATGGGGGAAAGTGGGCATCCTTGCTTCACACCAATGGTGCTTGCAATAGTCTCGGACATACCTCCTGGGCATCTGACTCGCCCAAAAACCTGCTCATATAATGCATAGATGCCCCATGTCATATCTGCTGGTATGCCAAGAGATTGCAGGCGCTGAAAGAGCCTCTCTCGTGGTACTGTGTCAAATGCCTTGCGGAAATCCACAAAGTAGCAATAGAGCTTTCTCTTCCTCACTCCGGCTTGATCAATCATACATCTCAAAGTGAATACATGATCAGTGGTAGAGAAAGCTCTCCTGAAGCTTGCCTGCCCTGATGAGCGTAAACCTGCTCGCTCGGCATATAAGCTAAGCTCTTGCTCCAACACTGCACCATAGAGTTTGGCCAACACGTGGCCAACCATAACCGTCCTGTAGTTGCTCGGATCGAGCATATCCCGTGTTTTGTGGATCGGCACAATGGTGTGCATTGTCCACTCCGCAGGCAAACCCAACCCTCTGCTAGTGCCCTGTTAAACAGGTGTGCAAGAAAAGGAGCCAAAGAATCTACTGCATATATGAGATGCTCACCCTGTAGGCCCATATGGTCGGCGGCCCATCCATGCTGTAGGTGGCGGATAGCTTCCTTTACCATCGAGTGGGTAAAGAAGCTAGCTGTGGTAGGTCGAGGCTCCTGGCTGAGGTATAGGTGGCTGCTGTGGGGCGTGGTATAGGCCCTCTGCATATGTGTGCCATGTCTGTGGGTTTGCAATGGGTGTCGGTGTCCGGGGCTCTCTCAAGTGCCGCTATGAGATAGGGCTATCTCTACTCATGAAGAAATGGAAGATCTCTAGCTCCTGTATCTCTGTGAAGGCCCGCCTTTTGCGGCGAGTAAGTCTCCTCATCTCTCTCCTCGACTCCTGCTCTGTGATGGCTTCCAAGGCTCTCTGTATGCGGAGCCGTGAGTATAGGGCTCTGCACTCGTCATCATACTATCTATTCTGGGGCATAGTCCAGATCTCGTAGGCTCTCCTGAGTGGACACGATGTGGGAAGCTCTGTAATGTAGCCGTGTGTAGGAGTGATGCCAGCTGGGCTGTAATGGTATCCATAGGTGCTAGGGGATTTATGAGCAGGAGCCCATCCTCTACTCTGCGAGTGTATATGTCTGCCATGTCATGTGTGAAGTAGATGGTAGTGTGTGGCGTCGGTATGTGGGGGACTGGTGATACTGGTGATCCGGCTAGTGAAAATGCCAAGTATGTATGATCTGCTACCCAGACAGGATTCGTCAAGGAGCGTAGTATCCTTGACAACATCTTCACCTTCTGGGAGGCGACGGCCCGAGCTAGATTTCTTGGTGAGGACTTGGTTGTGATGCTTCTCGATTTTGAGAAGGCATACGATAGAGTCGATTGGGGATTCTTAGAGGGCACTATGCTTCGCCTGGGCTTTGAGCCAGGTTGGATTCGAGGGGTGGCGGCTCTGTATTCCACAGCTCGGAGCCAGGTGCTGATTGTTGCAGGAGGACGGGGGCCGAGTTTTGAGCTGACCAGATCAGTCCGTCAGGGGTGTCCTCTCGCCCCATTTCTTTTTCTCTTCTTTGCTGAGGCTATGAGCATGTATCTGACGGCAGAGGAGGTTGGTTTGAGAGGACTCCAGCTCCCAGTCCGGGGGGAGGACCTGCTATTTCCCAGATCCAGCGAAGAGATGGCAGCACAAGTGGCACGTAGGGCAATATGTCCATGCCCCTCCTGCGGACAGGCCTCAGTAGAGGATGGGAGGACAGATTTGCCTTGAGCATCCTGAGAGCTTGGGAGTTGCTGAGACTGGGGCTCTCTCAGAGACCTCCTGCTTATGTTGAGGAGCGGGCCAGACAGCCGCTCATCTGGAGCCCAGCGGTTCGTACAGAGCAGGGTCATATGCTGGGTTCTCGGCCTCGTCTAGCCTGGGGACCATTGGCGGCAGGCCCAGCACGTAGTTTTGGAGATTGGCAGGCCTTCTGTAGCCTCCCAGAGGAGATCCAGGTGGAGAGGCTCAGTCACTTCAGAGGGGGGTTGATTATGAGGGATGACATTCAGGCGGCACTCACAGAGGAGTGGTTCACGCCTCTCGAGCTAGTGGTCCCACGGTGGATGGGAGCCTTTACACAGATGGAGATCCTGATCGCTGTCCGAGCTTGTACTGAGGATGGCAGATGCCTCTACTATGAGATCCAGGATGAGGGCAGACTTCACAGAGTGGAGGTGGAGTCGCCTTTGGTTGCAGAGTGCATCTTTCAGAGGATACGGGTAGTGGCCGCCGCTTCTCGGAAGTGGCATATTGACCCAGACCCTGCAGATGTGCTCCCTGATTGGCGCATATGGGCATATGCAGTGCGCCCCTTGGCCCGGCTCCAGTGGGACCCTGGTGAGTACGAGTGGCATGATCCTTATGCATCCCCTGAGGCCACGGAGATCACCTTTTTCCAGTATACTGTTCGGTTGGGGTGACATATTTTGACGGCGAGGAGGATGGTCTCTCCAGCTGCATTGGGGCACTGGCGGCAGGGACTCTCACAGGAGTTCCTGGAGGATTTTTGGACCCGGCTCTGGGCTAGTCGACAGGCACGCAGGATTTCGACTTTCCAGTGGCTGGTCGCCCACAGGGGCTCAGCAGTTGGCACCTGGCTTGTCTACAGCGGTCTTCCGGCGGCCTGCGTATGATGCGGCCACCCTCTAGAGACACAGAGACATTGCCTTTGGGACTGCCCTCAGGCGCAGCAGATTTGGTTGCGGATGCTGCGCATTCTGGCCTCCCTCTCTCCAGAGGGTATGTATACATGGGGAGCCGCTGCTTGGTTGACTTCGTCAGGGCCTGCTATGGGCTATGAGACGGAGCAGGACAGCCAGGCCATCAGATTCATTAGGGGCCAGCCTCGCCTTGTTCCTTCACCGGATTTCTCGTCCGCCAGCTGGACACAGGAGAGGGATTTACAATGGGAGCTCCTCAGCAGCTTCACCATCTGGTTCACTTGGAGGGCCCGGTGTTTCAGGGCCTTTGAGGGGAGACTGGAGCCACCAGCAGAGACTGTTCGGGGGATTTGGCCACACCCTGCGAGGACAGTATGACCGCATCCGGGGCGACTCGGATGAGGCGATCTTGCGGCGCCAGGCTTTTCACACCACTTGGCGCAGCGGCCCCTTCTACACCCTGCATGCGGGGTCCCCCCGTTGGCATTACAGGCCACTTGTTTGGCTCTTCCCCCCTCTTATTGTATGATATAGCCCCTCAGTTTTTTTGTACTGTTACTTGTACTTTTCAACACCTAGGGAGAGTCTCCCTGGCTGCCTTGTTTTGTTCTCTGCTCTGCTTTCTTATGAGCAGGAGAGGATCTTTTGTAGCCCTACGGGCGTTTTTATATAACTAATGAAAGGATCTTTTTTCGGAAAAAAAAAAAAACTCCTAACTTTTGCATACATGTCCACTACAAAATGTGTAAATCTTCTATAAAATCCCCCCTGTAGTGGAAATGTATATGTACAGAGTAGATCAATCCCCAAATGGTATCAAGCCCAAAGCTTTGTGGAAAGCATTGAACTTTTCTCGAAGCACCTTGGTGAAGAGAACTGTCACATTGTCCTATGATGGACAATAGATGAGACGGATATTCTTTGCATGAAGCCTCTCCCGTATGTAATGATAAGGACCTCTATCTGCTTGGTCCGTGCATGGAAAACTTGATTCCTTGCCACAACCATAGCGCTTTGACCATCTGTCAATATAGGAGTAGCACCCTATTGGCTAGCACAGAAGTCGATAACCAATCTCCTCAACCATGGTTGTGAAGACTACCTTGTACTTAGCTTCACATGTAGAAGTAGCCACAAGAGGTTTTTTGCTAAGCCAAGATATGGAAGAATTGCCTAGCAAGAAACAAAATCCACTGATGGATTGTCTAGTATCCTAGTCTCCAGCCCAGTTCGAATCGCTGTAAGCATAAAGCTGAAAATCAGTCCCCCTAGCATAAAACATCCTTTAAGACTAAGCGCCTTGGAGGTATCTAAACACTCACTTCACAGCTTGTCAATGCTTTATCCCTAGGCTGTGCATAAACTTACTCAATAGGGATACACCGTAAGAAATATCTGGTTGTGTGTTGCATAAGTATATGAGACACCAACAGCTTGGCTGTAAATAGTAGCATCAAAAGGCTCACCTACATCAAAGCTAGTAAGCCTCATACCTGTCTCAACTGGAGTGGAGATAGGTTTGCAATCTTCCATGCCAAACCACTTCAAAAGCCCTTTTACATGCTTAGACTGAGACATTAATGCCACCGTCTGTCTGCACAAACTAAATACCCAAGTAAATGCTCTATGTAATTCAGCTTTGAAATCTGAAATGTTCTGCTGATTACTCCCTGTTAAGATTATGTCATCAACATAGAGTATGATGACCGCTATGTCTACACCATTAATGTGCACATATAGAGTACTTTCAGTTGGACTATTATGAAACCCATGGCTGGTCAAATGTGCATGTATCTTTGCACACCATGCTCTTGGTGCCTGCTTAAGTCCTTAAAGTGCCTTCCTCAAAAGACATTCTTTGTGTTCATGACTTGCAACCACAAAACCAAGAGGCTCACGCGCATAGACCACTTCATAAGATCACCATTCAAGAACGCCGTCTTGATATCCAATTGATGCATACTCCATCCATAGTGTGCAGCCAATGCAATGACTGTCCTGATAGTAGTCATCTTTGTAGGGGCAAAAAACTCTTCATAGTCTATTCTCTGAGAATATCCTTTAGCATCTAGCTTTGCTTTGAATCCGTCAATAGATCCATCTAGCTTCCGTTTGACTTTGTACACCCATTTTGTACCAGTAACATTTTTACCAGGAGGCAAGTCAACAAGTTCCCATGTACCATTCTTGATATTGGAACTATATTCATCCTGCATGGCCTTTTTCCAATGTTCATTGCCTTGAGCCTGCTCATAAGAAGCTGGCTCCTCTGAATCATACAAATTACCCATACAAGCATAGTCACTCTCATGCTTGCTTAGTTCACCTCTTTTGCCTGCTCGTCCTAGTTTCCAAAGGAGCTGAAAGTTTGCTGTCTTCAAGGGTATGAATCAGCCATCTAGGGACTGATTTAGCGGCTAGCCACTTGTATGGCTGTCCTCTCTTCTTGTATAGCTTATTCAACACTTGTAAGCAACTTGGGCTGCTCAGTGGGCTGATTTTACACATCATTCTGAGGCACATGCTGTCCTATATTCTGCTGTCCAGAATTTTCAGCATGTGGATAAGTGACATGATGATATATATCCTTTGGGCTTCCAAAGATTGGTTTATGTGTAGTAGAGAGGGCTGACCTGAATTTTCAGCAAAGATAACATCTCTACTAGTAGGCACCTTGTGAGTAGCAAGGTCATATAACCTATTGTATCCATTACTCTCACTAATATAGCCCAAAAAGATGCACTTCATAGCTTTATCATCTAGCTTTGATCTCTTCTCTTAAGGTATATGTGCATATGCCAAACAACCAAACACACGCAAATAGTCTACTCTTGGCTTCTTGTTCTGCCAGGCTTCATAAGGCGTGTTTGAGTTCAAGGCTTTTGTAGGGCACCTGTGCAGCACATGTGCTGCACATAAGATTGCCTCAAGCCAAAATTTGTGTTGGCAAACCTTGACCTTTGGCCATGCATCTAGCCGTATCATGATGTAGTCATCAATGAAAGTGACAAAATATAGATGTCCCCCCAAAGATGCTGTCGTCATAGGACCATAAACATCACTATGAATGAGTTGTAATTTGCCATTAACTCTCACTGAACCATCTCTTGGGAATGGCTTTCTATGCATTTTGCCAAGAATGCAACCTTCAAAAACATGATCATCGGGGATCTCTATACGAGGCATGCATTTCACCATACTACGCTTTTGCAAAAGCATCAAACTTCTGAAATTTACATGCCCAAACCTAGCATGCCATACTTCAATTGCCTTGCATCTGATGCAATTGAGCATACATGATGTGTTTGTTTGTTGTAGGTATCCAACCTATACAAACCATTGCAAAGTGAACGTGTGGATACAATTTGGAACTCTTTCTTAGAGTCCTTGATGAGACATTTCTCACTCACAAACTCCTCATGCATACCTTGCTTGGCAATAGTTTATTCATGCAACTCTGCATCCCATTGGCCAATACCAAAGGCACCTTGCCTATACCTTTAACAAGGTATGTTGAATGATCTGCACAAGAGACACTCTGTTGACCTGAAACAGATTGCGTAGAGCTGAAAACATCACTCCTAGATGTTATGTGACAGGTAGCACCACTGTCTATGTACCAAATAGGAGAACTCTTCTCAGAAGCATTGAGAGATACATCACTAGATACAAAAGAATCACTATTGACCTTTTCCATGGCCAAAAACACCCAATCATCATCGACAAAGTTGGCTGAATTTTCTTGCTTACCCTCGGATGCATAGGCCACATTACCAGATTCCTTGCCTGTCTTTTTCTTGAGCTATCCTTTTACAACACTCATTGATATAGTATCCAGGCTTGTGGCAAAAGTGGCATTTACCGTTCTTTTTCTTAGAAGCTTCACCCTTGGCGGTAGTATCACCCTTAGAGATGACTTCTTAGAGTCAGCCTTGGACTTTCCTTCTTCTTCACTGCAAAAGCCTGTTCATCACCATGAGTACATTTGGCCCTTGTTTGCTCTTCTTGTAAAAGCAAGCCCACTAGCTCATCAAAAGTCACCGGATCCCTACCACCTCTCATTGAGAGATTAAGAGATGTATGAAAACCAAGATAAGAAGGTGGCAAAGAATTTACTGTATTAGTAACAAGCTTCTTGTTTGGTATGACTTCATCAATGTTCAGCGGTTGTTCCCTAAAAATCCTTGACCTTGTTGAGATGGTGTGTCATAGAATCTCACTCATGCATCTCAAGAATATCAAGGTGCCTCTTGAGGTATGCAGCCCGTGCTTTATTCCTTGTTTGATACATGTTATCCAATGTGTCCTACGCTTGTTTTGCAGATCTACACGACCGTATATGTGGTATGATAGATCTCGACCGACAATGCTATCAAAGGACATTGCCTGTGCATCCCGGGAATCCCATCTCCTCTGTTCCTGCGTAGTAGGAGGGATTGCAACCTGTGCATCAACACCTGCAACCCTTTGTGGTGCATTTTGTAGTTGGTTGAATTGTTGGTGGGCGTGTGTCTTCACCAGAAACAATATCCCACAACCCTTTGGCTACCAACACATCCGAATCATAAAACTCCATAGCGAGTAGTTGGTTCCATGTAACTTGTCCTCCTGGGTGAGAACCCAGATACATCTTGTGCCTGAGCCATCGTTGTTCAACAATGCAAAAGCTACACTGCGCAACTGCAAACACGAGTATTACATCGCATATCCTAGTGTGCCTGTAGACCTGTAACAAGAATGTAGAACTGCTCTGTATCAAATGGTATACCTGATGACTTGCTTTGATGGTAATTGACTATTTGTTGCAGAGTAGATCCCGCCGATGTTGGAGCCACCTATGCAGAACCACGTCCTGCCTGTAGCTTCCCTTCACCACCCCTTGCTGTAGGAGCACTTATGTCCACGTGCATCAACTTCCACCTGTGCAGTGTCCTAAGCCAGCTCAGCTCTCAGATTTGCCACTTTAGCCGGTTGTGTCGCTCACCACCGCCAGTGCAGCGCCCACTTCAGCTGCTTCCGCCGGTTGTGCTGCCAACAGCTGCCAATGTGGCGCCTACTTCAGTCTTTTTTGCCAGTTGTGCCGCCAACAGCTGCCAATGCAGCGCCCACTTCAACCTTTTCTGTCGGTTGCGCCGCCAACAGCTACCTGTGTAGTTCCACCTGCTGCGACTGCTGTCGTCATTGGCTGCCAGCACGTGCAGCCCCTGCTGATGCTACGCCTGCTATGCGTTGTTGCTCCTGTGCCGCCTGCTGCCAACCTGCAGCGCCCCTGGCTTTCTTATGCACTGCTTGTGTGTTGGTGCTTAGCGACTGTCAAGACGCTGCCTGGTACAACAGTAACTCTTGTGCCTAGTTTAAAGCGAGAGAGAGCTTCACAAGTCGAACCTCTTAAAGCAGCTTTGATACCAAATATTGGTGAGAGGCAAGGAAGCTAGAGCAATGGAGAGCTTGAACAGAATCGAAGAAGACACAATCGACTTACACACAGAGAAGTTGGCTATGGAAAGAACTCACATGTAAGTGTGTGAGGAAATCTCATTACCTCTAAAGTAAAATGTGCCCCCCTACATCTAAGGACCAAGGGGTCCAAGTACAAAGGGCCATGTGTCACCATAAAGCATATAAGTGACACTAAGGTATAAAAAAATCCAAATAAGCTCAAGTCCCTAGTGCCTAGCACTAATAAACTCCTAACTCCTACATACATGTCCACTACAAAATGTGTAAATTGTGTACATCAAGTTCATGATCAAAATGGACCTGGGTGTAATGTGAGATGGGAGGTGGTGTGCAAGTAAGAGTGAGAGAGAGGTAGGCATGGTCAGCTTCAAAGGGGAGTGGCGGGGTGGAGAAGTCAGGGAGAAGGTGTGCCAAAGCAGGAGATCCCATCAAGTAATCCACGGTGTTGGTAGCTCCTGGGTAAGGGAAGGAGGTGAGGGCGCTGGAGGAGGGCCATCGAGACATCTTCTTATAGATAACAAGATCATGTGCAGCTCCCAGCTCTAAGAAATGTCTCCCATACACCATGACCTCCTCACGGTCCTGTGATGATCTTTGTAACTGTGTGTCAGTGATGTCCAGCTCCTGTCATAGTGGTTGAGTACTTTAGGTATGGTGTGGTACGGTACTTGTATGGTACGAGTACACAGCACGCATTAGGATAAGTACTTTGAGTATGTTCACTTTTTCAATTAGCATATATAAATAATAATATATATATTATAAATAACTTACGAGTTTATAATTCACCTACAAGGTGGTCAGGTATATGTAGGTAGTCAAGTATATGTAGGTGCGGTATGAGATGATAGGTGTATGGTATGTCTATGGTAGGATGCACATAAGGATACATACTTTAGTTATGTAGAGAGTTTAAAAAATATAGAACCTGGTTAATAATTGGTTAAAAACATATATAAAGAATAAATGATCAAGTATTCATCAGTCACATTTAACATGAAATGGACATATAGAATTGAAATATCAATTGACTATACTCTTAGACATGAAATGTCAAATGCGCCAAGGCACACAAATAGATCAAAGACACTAGTGTAAATTTGAAATCATCAATGACACACAAATGAGTATGAAATAAAGAAAGCTATCAATGTCAAGACCAAGTACAAGCTGAAATATAAATAGATCCTTGTGCGTTGTGAGTCCATTGAAAAGGAAAATTGAGCGAGGAAGGTAATTGGGAGAAGTTGAGGGCTAGGAACAAGGGTGCCAGAAGGGTTTTGAAGAGTTAGTATCAAGCAAAGATGGCACATAGATAGGATACAAAGTAAAAATCATTCAATTAACGAGTAAATTAAGTGCGGGTATGGAAAACATGGTACTGGTACGGTACGTATTGGAAGTATCAAACAAATGAGTACAAGTACGGAATGCAACTATGGCTTTTGTAGTTTGATAGGGTCATCCAGTTCAAGTAGTGGGACCTGTTGACTCCCTGCCCTGGCATTGAAGTTCCCAAGCAGGAGGACTTCCCCCAGATGTGAGAACTCCATAATATCCCCATATAATGGTAAGTATGGTGATTGACCATGCTGTGCGGTGTAAGGGGAGTGGCTCGGTGCCAAATAACACGTAGCAATGTGGATGACTTTGTCCCCGGTAAGCTATAGCCACACCCAAAGATACTGTGCATCCTCGTCCTTTGGATGATGCCGAGAATCTATTGGAGGTGGGGTGTAAAAAGGACAGCTACCTCTCCCGAGCCACATACTTCTCTTGATGTGCGGGTCTCGCCTCGGAAATCTGACTCCCACTCCCACTCATACCCGGATATGTATGGTAAACCCCTCTTAGGGCTATGATGAGTCTTTGTGTAGATAATAACATCAGTGCATGTGAGAATCTTGCTCAAACCTCCTGGATTCGGCCACAGGGTGCCATTGCAGTTCCATATTGCTAACTTCAGGTGTTTGGTCTCATAGACCCCGCATCCCTATTTGGGACAGCGCTTAGTAATAATGACCTTGCAGAGAGAGAGAGAGAGAGAGAGAGAGAGAGAGAGAGAGAGAGAAAGAAAGATATATTAACGTCTACGAGAGGCCAAAGTCGGCCTATGAGACAAAAAATAATACAACTGTGTTCTTCCGGTCATCGGAAGAAAAGAAACAAAAGAAAAAGTGTGCATGTGTCTGGATACAACTGTGAATCATCATGGATCGGTGGAGCCCATATACAAACAATATATGAGAGAGAGAGAGAGAGAGAGAGAGAGAGAGAGAGAGAGATGTTGCTGATTGTTCCCCCGGGGCTGATCATGTCCAAATACACACTGCCTGGGTGACGTGTGTTCAATCACCATTTGCCACACTGAAGAAATGAACTCCCATATCTGGCAAGCCACTGGGCAAGAAATACGCCTGTGCCGACTAGATTTTGGACAAGTCTGGCAGAAAACACACTACTCTCTCTCTCTCTCTCTCTCTCTCTCTCTCTCTCATGCGAAATGCTTTCATCTTTGATTCACAATCAGGGGTGAAAGGTCATGTCCAATGTGTTTGTGGTCTATTGCTTTGGCAAGTTTCTTCTTTGATCGATGCACATGTTATCACCAGGGCGCAAGCTGACCCCTGGTTACATGCTCTTCGTACGGTGGGCATGGCTCATGTGGCCTTATAGTGTGTGCAGTCTGACGCCCTCTATGTACATGTTTGTATAGCTGGTCATGCGGCTTTTGCTTTGTATTACATTTTCGTAATCTAATCAACCGACCATTACGAAAAAAAAAGAGAGAGAGTGGTGTGTCACCGAATTTGCATTTTAGCTTGGGACATCTTTTTTTATTTTCTTTTATGCTAAGTAAATTGTTTGCCTTTTTGCTATATATGGTTCTAGGAGGAAACCATCTTGACATTTTCCATGGGCATTCAAGAGCCACAATGTTGCTTATCCTCAACAATGCAGCCCAAGGAATACTTTCATCCTTTTTTTTCAAATATGCTGGTATGGATCCGTCCTTAACCTACTTGAATCAGGGTCTTTGAACATGTTGATACTGCTGAGAAGACTGTTTTTGTGCAATCATTAACTGTGGGAGTCATCTTGTTCTTTCTTTCTTGGAAATCCCTTACATGTGTAGATTTTATGTTCACTTGTGCACATGCACACTCACATTGTTTTCATGCTTTGCATTGATCTGTGTTTCTGAAATAACAGATACAATTCTGAAGAAATACTCCTCCACTGTAGCCACAATTTTTACTGGATTGGCTTCTGCATCTCTGTTTGGACACACCTTGACAATCAATTTCATTCTTGGTGTTTCAATTGTCTTCATCTCAATGCATCAGGTTAGAGCTATGGTTGTGATCTTCTTGCACCAGAGTTAGTTACCTGTTGCAATACTTTCTTTGATTTAGTTCTTTAAGTACTTTCATCAGTGATTGCCAGTGGTTATCTTGTTACACTAGTTCCTCTTTAATGACATTTGATCAAAGTTTGAGGACTTCTTGATGCAGTTTTTCTCCTCATTGTCAAAGCCCAAAGAGGCCCATCGTGAAAGCTACGATCGATTGGATGGTCAAATGAATACAATGTACTCTCTCTCTCTCTCTCTCTCTCTCTCTCGCGCGCGCGCACGTGTGTGCATGTGCACGCAGGCACATGCCTTGCATGCACACATGCACAAGCACACACGCACATAGAGCTAGACAAAGGGTTTTCTTTCATGAAAAATTGTGTAGCATGAATTGATGCTATGCATAAACTAATGGTTATTGCCTCCTTTGCGTGTTAATTGAAAATGCTGATTTGGAGGTGTATTTTGCTTATCCAAATGTCATGTTTGCATGCCCTTAGTCTTGACTCTCTTGCCCTTGGTCTTGGCTTTGCAACGTGTCTCTGAATGAATGAAGTGAACGTTTACCTGCCTTTATATGGGGACTGAATGTTGGCCGGCTAGCCATTTTCAGGTCCAAAAACATCATCAAAATTCCCATTGCCCAATAGATGTCCCAACTTTTGGCGCATGTCCTGGCCACCTATAGGGCTGTCAAAACTGCTCCAAACTGCCCATATACGGCCTCTAAATTTGCTTTTATGCGGCTTGAAAGAATAATCAGGTCTACATGGCACCGGATTAAGGTGTGCACGTGACACTCACACCTTAGAAACACTTTTTCATGGCACCAGATTAAGGTGTGTACATGGTGCTCACGCCTTTGAAACACTTGTTTGCTGAGTAGTAGTGTGTCGACAATAAGTTATCCCATAAATTCTTGAGACCTGTATTTGCCCCTTGTTTGAACTTTGGATTTCGACATGTTTTCCAGTTTGCTTTTCAACCATGGCCAAAAACTCTCGAAAGTGATTATAGGCTTCAAACTTTTCTTGTAGGAAAAAAAGACCTGTGTCTTCCTCAAGAAGCCATTGTGAAGGTCATGCAATAGTTTGACACATATGGTGGCAGTATGTAGTCACTTGTCCACATAGATGTGTGGGGACCAACTCCAAATGCCTTTGGCATTAGTACTACTTATAATGATTGTGTTTGCAAAAAACACGGCCCTCACAAATTCTTGGGTATTTGAGATTAGACGGCCATGAACAAAAAACTTTCTTGGCCATGAACACCAAGCTCTGTAGGTTAAGGTGTGTAAACCTTTCATGCTGAAGGATATTTTTTTGAGCATTCTACCCGGTATAGTGGCAGATTGGGAATGGGAAATGGCTGAAATGCATTAACTAAGTTTCAGTTGTTCATTAATCAGTTTCTTTTTAGTTGCCATTGTGCATGATAGAGACACACTTGATGTATCACCTTGTTATCTAACTTACTCTCTGAGTTTTTGCGTTAGGTTTGTGGGCTTGCTTGAAATTTCTGTTGTGAGAAAGGACTAATTCTTTTTACTTACTGCAGGTCGAAAGAGTCATCTTTGTTAGACATAGCTGCAGGTGCCACAGAAGAAGTAAGCTGTTTTTGTGTTGCTGGGAAATTTCTGGTTGGTTTTGAAGCTTTTTCTTGTACACTAGGTGATGTTTATTGCATTGGTACAGGTTTCCCACAAGATAAATATGAGAAGCGAGAGGGAACCACTTCTCCCTACTTAATTCTACTGGCCGTGTCAAGACGATGAAGATGATCTGTGGACGTACTGACAACATTATTAAATCCTTGAGAAGAGCCTTTCACATTGCATTCATTTTAACTGATGCAATAAGGGGGATAAGCTATTGTACACCTACGGCAGTTGGTTCCAGTGCTGTCTTAGCAGACAAAGGGATAAGGTACTACAAATTTTGCAAAAAATGAAAGAACTCCAGAATTTGGTCCTTGTGCTGGCCTAGCAGCCCTGTTGGGCAGTTGTGAAAACAAAAGGATGCTTCAGTAGTGAGGTCGTGGAGTCTTATGAGGCTTTAATGTGTGTACATTCTCTCAAACCTTGAATAGAGCTTATGCAATCTTTGTCCACTTAGTATGAATATATTAGCAGGTCTCAAGAAGGCTGTTTAACAATCAAATATCTGGTTAGGTAAAAGAGTATCCTGAGGACCTTTTTACCATTCATTTGCTGTAAGGCGCTTCTACTGCAGTGTCTGGCTAACGGAAGCTCCATTTGTAACAGTCAAGTCATTTTGTTTGGAGCCAATGGAATGAAGCCATCAAGCATTTTCAAGGAGCATGAAGGGTAAAAGACCTATCACCACCCCCAACATACTTTAAGAATTGGACAGAGAGTTAACGAGTTGGACACAGAGAGGCCAAAATAACCTATGAGACCATGTATAAGCACTAAGATGGAGGTTTTGAGCTAAACCCAGCATGGAGAAGGAAACACCAAGAAGGAAAAAGAAAAAAGCCAAAGAGGGTTGTGATGCTGGAAAAGAAAGAGAGAGAGACCATATGCTATGAGATTTGATGTATATGAAGACTTACTCCTCAAAAGTGATAGAAAGCAAGCATAGGAGTTACAGCTATGGTCACATAGGTGATCTAATTCTATTTGTTTGATGGTCCCTCACTATCTCAACTAAGCTCAACACCAAATATGTATTTTGTGCAACACCCCCAATAAAAAAACCAAATTACTACACCATTAATGTACAAGAACATCAAAATTATATAAAATGACCACCTTTGCGAAATCTCTCTCAAGTCAACTTAACCATGTGGTAGGGGAGGGGAGAGAATGTCTCCGTTTTGTTTCAATAGTGCCAAGAGATCCCTAACTTTGTTTTGTTAGTTGATTTAGTTTTTTTTGACTCTTTTTTGGAGTGTGCACATATGGGGGGGTATTGGATGACTCATTCATGTGCAATGGAGGGCTTCATGACTTCTCTTATAGTAAATTTTTCAATCTTTCGAATCTATGAGATGAGCTTTGGGTAAACTAAATTGAAAGGGCGAATATGGGATGACAACAAAAATGGAAGATTCCATAACCTTTGAGGCAAAATCTCACAAAAATGGTTAGATTGTGTTCTTTGCTACCATGATAGTGTATCCGGGATGTCGCCATTTGTGTGAAGCAAACTTTTTGTTGCTAGATTGCTTTCTTGTGGATGATTGATTTGGCCACATAAAGTCGAGGGTCACCATTAGTGTGATAGTTGTAGACCTCTAATGAGAATGGATGATTTGTACTTGATCTTCAGCAAGAATGACATTGTTAATTCTATCTATGGAATTTGAGAATGCTTTAGAACATGCTATGACATCATTCAGCAAAAATGGCATAAACCATCTTAGCCTTTGTTGAAACAAGTGTTGTTTGGTGTTGCTGTAGAGCAGCAAAAGCAGCTTCCCGATGTGAGTGCATTCAGCATCCTCACTCCATTGTCACGCTTTAGTGTTTCCTTTACTAAGGGGTTCTCTCTGCCTAGATAGAGGCAAGAAGAGAGTGACCTTCGCGGTGGTTTTGTCTCACAAAAGGGGCTTTGGTTGAATGTAAAGAATATGAGATGTGACAAAAATGGAAAAGTTAGCTCCATAACCTTTCAAAGTCTCAATGTGTTAGTCCTAAGCTATTTTTAGTATCACACCACGACAAAAAAAGTTAGATACAAGTGTTGTTTCTTTTTAGTGGTACCATGATAGAGAGTACTGGGAATGTCTATCTTGCTTGGCTGTACATCAAATTAACCTTTTCTAGATGATCGATTTGGCCACATGAAGCTGAGGGTCATCATTACTGTGATATTTGCACACTTCTGATGAGAATAGATGATTCTTACTTGAGCTTAAGCAAAAATGGAATTGTTATATCTAGCTATGGAATCTTAGAATGCTTGAGAACATGCTGTGACATTCAACAAGAATAGCATAGACCAAGATTGACCTATTCTTTTTCTTCAAATCAAGCACATATCTAAGCCTTTGTCGAAACAAGTATTGTTTCGTCTTGCTGTAGAGCCACAAATGCAACTTTCCAATGTGAGTACACTAGCTCATCTGTGGCATCCTCACTCTGTTGTCACACCGGAATGTTTCCTTTGCTAAGGGGTGAAGGAAGAGTTCTCTTTGCCTAGATGGAGCCAAGAACAGAATGGCCTTCACATTGGTTCCGTCTCACAAGAGGGGCTTTGGTTGACCCAGATGAAAGAGAGAATATGGGATGCAACAAAAATTGGAATAGTTAGCTTTATAACCATTCATGCAAAGTCCCAATGTGCTAGCCCTAAGCTATTTAACGGTGGAGCATACATAGGACATTTATCTTGCTTGGCTTGCCAATTGTATACTCCACAAACTCCTGTAGGGCTAGTCCATTATACTAGAGCAGAGTATAATGCAAAATGATTTTTTGTTGTTAGATTGCATTCTTGTGGATGACTGATTTGGATACATGAAGCCAAGGGTCACCATTAGTGTTATATTTGCACACTTCTAAGAGTAGATGATTCACACTTTATCTTTAAGAATGACATTATTAGTTCTAGCTTTGGAATCTTAGAATGCTTCAAAACACGACATGAAATTTAACAAGAATGGCATATACCAAGCTTGACATTCTTGTGGAAAAACCAATAAGAGTGACATAGATCTTTTTAGACATATTCTTATGGAATAAATGGCATAGACCAAGGTTGACATGTTCAAGTCAACAGCTTACCTTAGCCTTTATCGAAACAAGTGTTGTTTGGTCTTTCCTTAGAGTTGCGAAAAATGTAACTTCCCAATGTGGGTGTGCTCGCTCGTCTATTTGTTTGCTAAGGGGGATCTCTTTGCCTAGATGGAGGCAAGTAGAGAATGGCCTTCACGGTGGTTCTCTCTCACAAGAAGAGCTTTGGTTGAACGAAAACAAAAGAGAATATGCGATGCAACTAAAAGGGAAGAGTTAGCTCCATAACCTTTCAAGCAAAGTCTTAATGTGATAGCCCTAAGCTATTGTAAGTTTAATCACACGTGGATTAAAAAAGTTAGATTGTGTTGTTTCTTTTTAATGCTATCATGGTAGAGAGTACCATGATGTCTATCTTGCTTGGCTTGCCATCATATGTGTAAAGCAACTTAACCTTTTTTTGTTATTAGATTGTATTCTTGTGCATGATTGATTTGGCCTTATGGAGTTGAGGGTCATTAGTGTAGAAACATAGTTGGGTTGTTTCCTTTGAGTGCTACCATGTTAGAGAGTACCATGATGTTTGCTTGCTTGGATTGCAAATTAACCTTTTTCATCTTTAGATTGCATTCTTGTGGATGATTGATTTGGCCACATGGAGCTGAGTGTCACCATTAGTGTAATATTTGCACACTTTTAATGAGAATAGATGATTTATATATAAATACTTAATATTCATGAAGAATGACATTGTTAATTGTAGCTATGGAATCTTAGAATACTTGAAAACGTGTTGTGACATTCATCAAGAATGACATTGTTAATTCTAGGTATGGAATCTTGGAACACTTGAAAACATGTTGTGACATTCAACAAGAATGTCATAGACCAAGATTGACATATTCTTGTGAAATAAACCAACAAGAATGCAATGAAGGAGAGAGAGAGAGAAGTGTTGTGGATAAAGGGAAAAAGAAGGTTGAAGGAATGGACATTATAGGTTATGAGTCGTCAAGTTTAGAAAGTTTGGATGAGGAACTTGGCATACCAGTTTTACGCACACCAGGTGCAAGGCGATTGAAGAAGGTTGCTTGAAAAAAACATTGCCTACAAGATCCCCATTTGCCATTTCCTTGACTTCCCTTATCTCTTGAAGTTCCATTGCTTACTTAAATGGACGCCCACTTGACATAATGGTTACAAATGGAAAATGGCTAGTAGAAGGCCTGAATGGTGTCATAATTTGATGATCTAGGGCTCTATTGAAAGATCTTGTGGTGTAGAATGCAAATATGCAAGAACAGAAGATTTTTGGAATAGCCCTAATATTCTCTATTTTAGGGTTTATGTGACACTGCTGAAAATAGGAATTAGGCCATAGAGAACTCAAAACTCATCAGATTTAGATGAAATTTGATATGTGGGCTTGTGATGACAAGTACTAACTATGCCTAAGAAGGTTTTGACCAAAGTCAAAGTGTAAATATCCTCTTTTTTAACTTTTTGGTCAAAGTTAGCCATAAAGGTTTGACCCCCTAAATGACATTGGATTTAGGTGTACTATGGATTGTTAGGAAGCCCTAATGATGTACATCCATCCTATGATGTCATTTGTCCCAAATAGCTCGATGTTTCTGATTGGGCGCAACTTTGACCTCCAATGAAAAATGGCAAGTTGGGGATCCAAATGATTTTAGAACGGAGATGTTTAAGGCTTGTTTGGGAAGGTGTAAGGGAGTACTAAGAGCCTATATAATCACCCAAACTCTAGCCCTAATGTAATTTTACTGAATTAGGATTTTGTGGATCTGCAGATTTTGTTTCAAGAGCTCTTTTGGTACCCATTTGCCTTCCGCATGTTGAACGAAAACAAAAGAGAGAATATGGGACATGACAAAAATGGGAGAGTTAGCTCTATAACCATTTAGGACATGCTAGCCCTAAGCTATCACACGTGAACAATTTTGTTGTTTAAATTTAGTGCTAACATGGTAGAGAGTAAGCAGGATATGTATCAAGCTTAGCTTAAGCAAATTAACCTTTTGTTGCTAGATTTCATTCTTGTGGATGATTTATTTAGACACATGAAGTTGGGGGTCACCATGAATGTTATATTTTCACACTTCTAATGAGAATATATGATTTGCACTTGATCTTTAGCACGAATGGCATCATTAATTCTAGCTTTGGAATCTTAGAACGCTTTAGAACACATTGTGACACTCAATAAGAATTGTATAAACCCATATTGACATATACTTGTTGTATTCAAATGAAGAGCTTACCTTAGCCTTTATCAAAATAAGTGTCATTTGGTCTTACCCTTAGAGCCACAAATGCAACTTCTTGATGTGGATGCACTAGCTCAATCGTCACGTCCTCACTCCATTTTGTCACAGTGGAATGTTTTGTTTGCTAAGGGGGCTCTCTTTGCCTAATGGAGGGAAGAAGAGAATGGCTTTTGTGTTGGTTCTCTCTCACAAGAGGGGCTTGGTTGAACAAAAACAAAAGAGAGAATATGGAGGCAAGAAGGCAATTGCCTTTGTGTTGGTTCTCTCTCACAAGAGGAGCTTTGGTTGAACCAAAACAAAAAAGAGAATATGGGATGTAACAAAAATGGAAGAGTTGCCTCTGTTAATGTGCTAGCCGTAAGCTATTTTAGTTTTTATCACACATGAATAAAAAAAGTTATTTCTTTTTAGTGCCACCATGGTATAGAGAGCACCTGGATGTCTATCTTGCTTGTCTTGTCCTCTATGTAAAGGAAATCAACATTTTTTGTTGCTAGATTGCATTCTTGTGGATGATTGATTTGGCCACGTGAAGTTGAGGGTCTTATGTAATATTTGCACACCTAATGAGAATGGATGCTTTTTACTTGATCTTTAACAAGAATTCCATTGTTAATTCTAGTTATGGAACCTTAAACACTTCTAAACATGCTATGATATTAAAAAAGAATTGTATAAACCAAGATTGATATATAAACCAACAAGAACGACATAGACCAAAATTGTTATATTCTTGTGGAATAAACAAACAAGAATGGCATAGACCAAAATTGACATATAATTGTTGCTTATTCAACTTCCCAATGTGGCTGTGCTAGATCATCTGTCACATCCTTAATCCATTGTCACATAGAAATGTTTCCTTTTCTAAGGGGGTGAAGGAAGAGCTCTCTTTGCCTAGATGGAGGTAAGAAGAGAATGGTCTTTATAGTGGTTCTCTCTCATAAGAGGTGGGTAGAGAAGAAGCTAATGAGAGAGAGAAGCCTACGCTCAAACCTATCCAAGCAAGAAAACCATCAAGCATGCAAGAATCCAACAAAACACAAGCAAGAAAGAGTAGAGAAGAAAGAGATCCCATAAGTATCCTATTGTAAGGGAATGAATGTGTATTTCTTAATGTTAAGATTGAATTTCTAAATGTCTATAGAGTGTGCTTAATTTTTTCATGATAAAAGATGCAATATCATACAATATGCTTAATCAAATGACCTCTCACAAAGGTTACTATACATAGATATCCACCATAATCAAGAGCCTAAGATGGCTCTGATACCAAGAATGCTAAAACTTGGGATTAATCGTGGTGTACATAATTAACAAGAATAGTTAATGCAAATGAATGCGTATTGCTTAATGTTAAAATTGACTTTCTAAATGTCGATAGAGTGTGCTTAATTTTTTCATAATAAAAGATGCAATATCATACAATATGCTCAATCAAATGACCTCTCACAAAGGCTACTATACATAGATATCCACCATAATCAAGAGCCCAAGCTAGCTCTAATACCAATAATGCTAAAACTTGGGATTAATCATGGTGTACATAATTAAAGATGCAATATCATACAATATGCTTAATCAAATGACCTCTCACAAAGGCTACTATACATAGATATCCACCATAATCAAGAGCCCAAGCTAGCTCTAATACCAATAATGCTAAAACTTGGGATTAATTGTGGTGTACATAATTAACAAGAATAGTTAGGGTGAATTATATCACATTAAAAAATCTATGATGAGAGAGATACAAAGTAGAACACTCAACAATATCTTCTATTGCAATATGTTATGAATCATATAATGAGAGGCTTCTAATATAGATAGCCTCTAGCCCAATCTCCTTTACACATCATCATGCCATGTGGCAATCCCTTTTCCACATTCTTTTACGTGGCTCTCACATTTCACACAATATCTCATGTGGCCTTCTTATCTTTCCACAACTCTCAAGATAGTATCTTGCACCTCTAAGGTGACTTCACACATTCAACCAAACAACCTGAGGTTTATTTTACATTGCACATTTCAACATCTTCAACCAACCTCGCCAAAGGAGTCAAAGGCTTCTATCACAAAAACCTTGTCATAGATAGCCTCTCTGGAAAACAATCCTAAGTTCTCAATGACAACACTGAAGGTCATCACTGCCAGTTTTGATAAAGGTGAATCCATCCAAGTGACCTTGCCATTGACAAACCCTCTCATGAAGACCTAAGAACTGTTGCTACTCCATTACAAGCAAATGCCAAGAAAGGTACCAAACCTTCAATTCTATAAAAAGAAAGTATATCCACCACATAAGACAATGTCTAGATATCTTCATGGTGCCAAAAGGTGGGTAAAAAGCAGTCACAATATCTCAAGGCTACTATGAAGGTGGAAATCCAATTTGGCTATCTCACCAACCAGGGCAACAATCACAAAACACTCATAATGTAAATCTCAAGAGCTTGGGAAGCAGAGTACTCGTTAACCTCTTCTATATCAGAAAAACAAAAGAGCTGATCTTCTACCTTATCAGTTGTGGGTCCCCAAGAAATTATTGCAAGCATAGGGATTCTATGAAGGTAATGAAAATGTGTGGATTACAAACAAAGCCACAAGATTCCCTCAACTTGCACCAAAGAAGCAACCCTAATGATGAAGGCACCAAGCCCCAAATCATAAAGTCCAACAAAAATGTATTGAGAGATGTAATCGTGGTATTGTGTGTATGTGGGAAAGCACCCTAGAGGTGCAAGATATTGTGGCAAGATAGGAATGCCACATGTAATATTGAATGCTGTGTGAGTGTTGACCAAAAGAAGTGGAAAAGGGAGTGCCACATGGATGATGACATGTAAAGTGGGATAAGGCTCGAGAGCCTATATCATTGTATGGTTCACTTGAGATATGTAAAAAGAATAGAGATCGTGTTGAGTGTGCAATCTCTCTCTCACCTATGGAGTTTTTAGTGTGGTATAACCCACCTTAATTATGCTGCTTAATCTATGTCTATCACCATGATCAATCACATTTTAGGATTGTTTAACATGGTATCAGAGCTTGGGTGGGCTCTTGGTCACGGTGGATATCTAAAGCCAAAGAAGTACCACCATCTCCAATGACATGCATTATGTTGTGAGGAGAATCCCAAGCCCATCCTAAACATGGAGATTAGATAGATGAAATGTATAAATGATGGTGTGAAATGGATCCATGATGGCGAAAGTGGCGTGGTAGCCGGGTGTATTTACACAAGTGCGCTAAGTGAGAATTAAAAGCTTGTGGTGGAACGAAGAAGCCGGGCAATGATACATTCTGGAAGGAAACAAGGTGGCAACATGGGCTCAAGAGGAAAAAAGAGGAGTTTTTTGAAGATATGCAAGAGTGGTGGCTGAGAATGACCACCAGAGAGTAGAAGAGGGACTGCAGCAGAATGGACTCATGCAAGATGACTTGTTTTTGCTGAAGGCTGTAGACTAGAGTTCTTGAAATTGTTAAAGGTTTTCAGACAGAAGGACAGAACAGTGGGAGAAGGTTTGTTTGAGCTAGAGCGAAGGGAGAGCTGAAGATGAAGAGGACTTGCTAGGAGGTGAGTTCCCTAAGGTCTTCGTGCAGTGCCTTTGTTAGAGACTTGGCCCAGTCCAAATCTTGCTCATCTATACTTTCTGTCAGTCAGTGATTCATTGTGAATGAAGATGAAGCTTTGAAGTTTTTGTCACCGAGGTCTATCTGTAGAGGACCCCAGAGTTTTTTTGTGTTTTCTTCTGATATGTTAGTGCCCATGTCTCAGCGCTATTGAGACAGTAAAGTGATTTTGTTTATCTAAAGCAGATAGAGAGATTGGGTTTTATCTTTTGTCTTGATGTTTTTGTGGTGATGTATGTGTGGTCTTGATTGAGTCCGTGGGGATAGATCATTTGTGTGTGCCAGTCTGGTGACTAGGGAGTTTCTACTGACTCAGTTAGAATTAGTTGAGGAGGTACATGGTTGATTATGTGTTAGCTAAGCATTAGAGTAGTCAGATGGTAGTGTAAACTGCTTTGTTTGGCTTGTTTGAGTTGAAAAGTAAAGTTTTGAACTTAGGTCTAATAGCCAGAGGATTGTCAATTGCCAGCAGAGTCAGAAGGGTTTGAGGTTTAAATGGTTTCTGTGTCAGCTGTTGTTGTTGATGAATGTCTATAAGGTTGGATCTTGTGTGTGAATAGAGTGTTTTGAGGGTGTTGAGGTGTCCCATCGAGTTAACTGGAGGGCTGGGGATAATAATTGAGTTGATTGGTGCCCTTGAGCTAAGATTTCAATGTCCCCCAGTTTTGATCCCATTGTGTCTTCTTCTTGTGTGCCTGTTGGTGGTGTAGTAGAGGCCATCAACCAGTCATCACACATGCTTTGGTGCCCCCATTGAGGATCAGAAGGTTCTTACTTAGGGATGTGATCAGAAGGCTGGAGCCCACTTGCTGTTTAACTCAGGGCCAATGGTTGGTTTTGTACATGATGTGTTCAGAGGTCAGAAGGGTGAGGATGTCACCTAGTTTCTGAGGTGTGTTGGCAACTTTGATGGTTAACATAGATGATGATGCCTACAAGCTAATGTTGTTAGAGGATGCATCCATGGAGTGCTTTGAATATGAGTCCACTAATGATGAGAGAGGAAGTTGGGATGGGTTGAGAGAAGCCCTAAAGAGGAAATATGGGAGAGCTGACAGTCCTTAGGACTTATGGAAAGAGTTGGGCAGGCTGACCCAAAGAGAACATGAAGAAGTGTCAGATTTTGTTGACAAGTTTGAAGCTTCTTGGAGGAGGATGTTAAAGATCTTGGGAGAGAATCAGGTTTCTCCTGACTTTTTAAAGAAGGAGAAGTTCATTGAGGTGTTGAATGAGAGGATCGGAGAGAAGGTGGAGGTGAAGGACACACTCACATTTGCTGAAGTTGTGAAGACTACCATGTATCAGGAGAAGAAGATGAGACGAAAGGCTAGTATGCCACCCATTTTGCGAGGTGGAGTTGTTATGTATGATGTGCTTGATGTGTGCCCTACTAGAGGCAATATGTAGGTTGTGGATCCCTGTGTGAGTGCTATGATAGAGGATGCAAAGGCAGTGGAAGAGTGTGTTTGTGAAGCTATGGAAAGCACAACTTGTGTGGCCTGCGGACCTAGAGATGGGGATAGTGGATGCCAAAAAGGTGATGGAAGAATGCCTAGAGGCTGGTGAGTCGGGGGAGGTGATCTCTAGAGAGCTGGAGGTGCTGCAGATAGCTGAATTGAGGATTGTTTCATCAAAGGATGCATGTGTGGAGGCTACAGTTTGGTTTGTTGATGTGGTGGAGTATGAGTAAGAGAGTTTGGAAAAATTACCTTTTTATAATGATAGGTGATGATGGTGCTATCATGGATCAACAATTGGATGCGCATGAAAATGTGGATAGTGGTGTGGGTGAAGCTAATGATACTTTGTTGGTGGATGGTGCCTTGGAGGGTGTCTGTGCCTTGTTTGAAGAATCTGTGGTTACATGCATTGGTGAGCAAGCTGATGCCTATGTGAATACTAAAGAGTGTGTTAATGATGATGAGTTGTTGGGTGCTACAAGCAGGTCGTGGGACGAGGAAGCTATAGATGCCGATGAAGAGTTGCAACAGGTTGTTGACTTGGGTTGTTTGGAGGATAATGTTCAGGTTATTGCTAGGATGTTTTTTTGTAGTGGTGAGGATGTCTTGGGGAAATGGGATGAAGGATCAATGGAAGTGCACAGAGTTGTACAATGTCTTGAGTTGTGTGAAGAACTTAGAACTGGTAGGAATGGACGGAATACGAAAAGGGCTGATAGGAGGTATGATTAGATTGAGCCAGATGATAAGGGAAAGATCCTGAAGATGTTTTTAAAGTGTTATAGGTTTTTGATCTGGGAAGATGGATCAAATCAATTGGAAATCTTTGGAGAAGGGTGATGTTCCCTTTTGATCCAGGTGGATGGCAGGATGGTTTTGGAGGAGGGTGCTATACCCTTTTGACCCAGGTGGTTCTTGAAATGTTGGATCATGCCTTTGTTGCTGTAAATAGAGGTGTATAGAGTAGTGTGTGGAAGAGAGGAGAGTGGAGTAAAAAGAGTGATATGAAACACTTTAAAGTGTTTCATCTATATGTGAGAAGTGTTTCATCTAGGGGTTGGTCTATATGTGAGAAGAATCCCAAGCCCATCCTAAACATGGAGTGTAGATAGATGCAATGTATAAATGATGGTGTGAAATGGATCCATGATGGCAAAAGCAACGTGGCAGCCGGGTGTATTTACACAGGTGCGCTAAGTGAAAATAGAAAGCTTCTGGTGGAATGAAGAAGCTAGGCGGTGATACATTTTAGAAGGAAACAAGGCGGCGAAGTGGGTTCAAGAGGAAAAAAGAAGAGTTTTTTAAAGATATGCAAGAGCGGTGGGCTGAGAATGACCACCAGAGAGTAGAGTAGAAGAGGGATTGCAATACAGTCAACTCCTATAGGATGATTTATTTTTGCTAAGGGCTACAGGCTGGAGTTCTTGCAATTGTTGAAGGTTTGTAAACAGAAGGATAGAGCAGTGGGAGAAGGTTTGTTTTAGCCAGAGCAGAGGGAGAGATGAAGATAAAGAGGACCTTCTAGGAGGTGAGTTCCCTAGGGTCTCCATGCAACGCCTTCATTAGAGACTTGGCTGAGTCCAGATCTTGCTCATATGTACTTGCTGTTAGTTAGTTAAAAGCTGGTTAGTTGTGAATAAAGATGAAGCTTTGAAGTTGTTGTTGTCGAGGTGTGTTTGTGGAGGACCCCATAATTGTTGTTGTGTTTTCTTCTGATATATTAGTGCCTATGTCTAAGGGGTAGTGACGTGATTTTGTTTATCGGAAGAAAATAGAGAGATTGGATTTTATCTTTTGTCTTGATGTTTTGTGGTGATGTATGTGTGGTATTGATTGAGTATGTGGGGATAGATCATGTGTGTGCCAGTATGATGACTAGGGAATTTCTATTAAGTCAATGCTGACTCAATTAGAATTAGTTGAGGAGGTATAGGGTTAATTCTATGTCATCTGAGCAACAAAGTAGTCAAGTGATGGTGTAAACAGCTTGGTTTGGCTTGTCTGAGTTAAAAGGAAAAGTTTTTGACTTAGGTCTAATAGCCAGAGGACTGTCAGTAGTGCTACTATGTCTGAGTAGTCAAAAGGGTTTGGCTTGTCTGAGAGCTGAAAGGAAAACTTTTTTACTTAGGTTTGATAGCCAGAGGATTGTCAACTATTAGCAGTCAGAAGGGTTTGAGATTTAAGTGGTTTCAGTGTCAAATCTGCTATCAGCAGATGAGTGTCTATAAGGTTGGCTCTTTGTGTGGATAGAGTGTTTTGAGGGTGTTGAGGTGTCCCATTGAGTCATCTGGAGGGCTGGGGAGGACAACAGTTGAGTTGATTGGTGCCCTTGGAGCTAGGATGTTAGTGGCCTCAATTTTGATCCCATTGTGTCTTCTTCTTGTGTGCTTATTGGTGGTGTAGTAGAGGCCATCACCCAAAACATAATGTGCATGATGAGGGAAATTTTTGGATAGCTTAAATTTGACAAGTAATCCAAATTTCAAGACCAAATCCTCAAGTCGCAAAATCGACTTAACACTTTTAAAAGTGAGACGGCCTTGTTGAGAAGTGAATTAAGGAATGGTGTTGTTCATCCGCCTTTTCAAGATGCGAGGATGTATATCATAATAGGACACCTTTGCAAGATACTTATATGGATTAAATTCCTCATAACAATGGAATGCAACAATGCTTCTCTTTTGGTGATTGAATGCTAAGGCCAACAAAGGGAGTAAGCATTAGAGATGTGAATGACATGCGTTTTGGCAATAAGGAGAATGTTTCTTCTTCTTAAAGGAATTTGCAACATGCTATGCCAAATACATATTGTGGTTCCACCTCTCATACATCTACAAAAGAGAAAGGATTGGCACATGGCTTTACTTATCATTCGTGCTCCAATAATGTTGGAAGAGCTCCAAGGATGCAAAGGGAAGAGTTGCATGATGATGATGATTGGCACATGCAAGATGATTTTCATGATGATTGGCAAGGGAATCTTGATCATGGGCATACAAGAAGGCATGATGAGGACAAAGGTGTTCAAGATAAATTAGTGTTGCCAAAGTTCAATGGAGATATTAATTCCAAGGAATACTTTGAAGAGTGGTTCAACAAGATGGACTTCTACTTTAAAATGAACCCTAGAAGTTCGGAAGGCTATGGTTTACCTTGGAATGTTGCATTTAGAAGGGTATGCACATGCTTGGTAGAGGCATTTAGAAGGGTATGCACATGCTTGGTAGAGGCATTTACAATCTCAAGCTTATGAAGCTACCTTGTGGAATGCTTTCAAGGATGAAATGAGAGACACCTTTATCTCTTAATTACATCAAGACGAGCTTATGTGTGATTGGGGTGACTTGCACAACAAAGGCAAAGTAGTGTCAAAGACCACCCACAAGTTCATGAAGTTTATGCTACATGTGCATGGGTTTAGTGAAGAATTCAACAAAACAAAGTACATCAAGGGTTTGAGGACCAGCATTAGTGTAGATGTCAAGGCACAAAGGCATTGCAACTACTCTCAAGGAAGCCATGCTTTTGGCGGAGATATATGTGGAGAAGTATTAAAATGCATGGTTAAATCAAGGTAGTTTCCGTAATTATTTAGCTCCTAGCACTTATGGGAAGTCTATGAGAGATTCCAAATATACTTCTTTTATGCCCAAGTTTCCAACGATGTATGAAAGTGGAGGAAAATCAAATTACAGGTTTGGCAATACTTCTCATGCTCCTCAAAAGTCTACAAATGTTGATGGGAAGCCTCCTAATGGTGCTACCAAGAGCAAGTTCATAAAGGAGGACCACATGAATGAATTGAGGAGTAAAGAATCGTGCTTCAAATGTGGAGAGAAATGGAACAAGGAGCATTACAAAGTTTGCGAATCAAGGAATGTCAAGCTTAATATGGTGTATTCGAAAGTCTAGGAAGATGACAATGAGAGAGGCTGAAATTTTTAATGATTGTCAAGACTTTGAGGAGAGTGAACATGAAAATGAGCTAGATGGTGAATTTCCCTTTGAGGCTGAAAGTTTTAATGATTGTCAAGACTTGGAGGAGAGTGACCATGATTGTGAACTAGATGGTGAATTTCCCTTTGACCCCGGTGGCATTAAACATTGGTCACAAGTTGATTAAATTGATGGCTTACCTATGTTTCCTTTGGAGTATACTTTCATGGAACCAACCTTATGTACATTGTCCCATGATTCATATGCCAGGTGCAAAGGTGCAAGCACTTTGAGGGTTAAGGCATACATTATTGGAATAATTTCTCATGTGTTGGTTGGATAGTGGAAGTACACATAGCTTTGTGAATGCAAAATCCATATGCAATGTTAAATTACAACCCATGTGTTTGACAAATTTTCATAAACTACAAGTGGAAAATGGATTGCAAAATGGTATGCCATGATGTGGCATTGGTTCTTTCACATGACTATACTTGTAAAGTCGATTTGTTGATGCTAATCAAGTGTGAAAATTTCAATTCTGTGAATAAAATATGCAAAAGAGAGCTTAAATCCCGTTGACTGGCTTACCGAGCCTATAGTTTGATGCTAATTAGCAAGTAGTTTTGCAATTCGAGATTGAGGAGAGTGAATAAGTAAATAAATTTGCTTTATTCAAGCTTCAAGTTGAAAATCTTCAAAAATCACAATATGCAAGCCGGCTACGAGCATTTTGGGCGAGCATTTTGGGCTCAGTGAAGAATTCAAGCATTTGAATGCAAAAATGATTAGGTAGGGTGAAGGGAAGCACTAGACTGCTTTATGGCTGTTTATTGAGCAAGTTTTTGATAATAAACTCAACTCACATGCAAAAATAGCTTTTTATGACCAAACAATTTAAGTAAATAGCTAAAATTACTCAAAAATAGTCCAAAAATCACCAAAATCAATTGAAAATTGGATAGTGAAAGAAGGCCATAAATTAAGCTTGAAAAACATTAATTACCAGCATTAATCCCCAAAAAACAAGCCAATAAATACCAAATTGAGCTTATAGCCTATAAAGCGGGGTCCCACCTTCACTAGTCAAAATTTGATGAGATTTGGTAGGATCATTGGTCTTGTTGAATTGTTGCATGTTAAAAAATCTTGTATCCAACCAAATTCATTAGTAGCAGCTTCAATTTACCAAGTGTAAACATGGCTAGGTCGTGATTTGCAGATTATGTCCAATGTGCTGGCAAAACTTTAGCAGCTTCATGAATGCCTTAATTTTAGCTAGTGGCATGTGAGATTTTGTGTATTTGTAGGTTGTTGTATGGGTAGCTATTATACAAATTTGTATAGGCATCGGGGGATGTATGCTGAGCCATCAACCATACAATTGTGAACATGGTTTTTGCTTCTAGGGTAGTTTTCCTTGTTATCCTCCAGACTTGGTGTCACTGAATTACTATTTATAGTAGCTTCGGCTGGTCGAAAAGTTGAAGATTCGGCAGTGTAACTACAAGATGTCTGGCACACTACTGTCAGACTACATATCGAGCTGACTCTATTTGCATCCTCAAATGAGTAGGCGTGGACATCTGATGAGATTGTAACATGTAATTTTCCAATCTATGCCCGGAGCCTATATCAACATCCCTTTTAAACATGCTAGAAATGTCCTTTTGACCTGAGGTCAGCAGATCTGTGGCTAGTCTGGTATATAAAGATCAACAAGTTAGATGCCTATAGCAAACTGACATGTAGAAGGCCCTTTTTTTACCAGGCATGGATAGACTGTTGGCTATGAAGACTGATTTTCATTTTCTATAGTTGTTAGATCTCGGATAGGGCCTAGAAAGCAATTACTGTCAGACTACATATCGAGCTGACTCTATTTGCATCCTCAAATGAGTAGGCGTGGACATCTGATGAGATTGTAACATGTAATTTTCCAATCTATGCCCGGAGCCTATATCAACACCCCTTTTAAACATGCTAGAAATGTCCTTTTGACCTGAGGTCAGCAGATCTGTGGCTAGTCTGGTATATAAAGATCAACAAGTTAGATGCCTATAGCAAACTGACATGTAGAAGGCCCTTTTTTTACCAGGCATGGATAGACTGTTGGCTATGAAGACTGATTTTCATTTTCTATAGTTGTTAGATCTCGGATAGGGCCTAGAAAGCAATTAGACTAACCTTGGGTGCCCAGAATGCAACCAAACATGGTAGTCCTTTGAAATCTACCTAGTTATATGGCTTTGCATAATATTCTGGCATTTGAATAAATATAAGGTCTCTTACTGGCCAGGTGTAAACAACTTTTATGCTTACTGGTCAACAACTATGCAACCATTTGCCAAATGGCATGTTCCCCATGTCTGAAAACATAGACAATATTGTCAGAAACTGATAGGGTTTAGTATATGGCAAGTCCATAGTACAATTTCAATATATCCTAGCACAGCCAGCAGATGATGCCAAACCCTTCATTTGACCAGGCGTGGACAAGCTAGTAGGCTTGCATGCCTGAAATTTGTTCCCACTGCCCATTTCATGATTTTATGCTAGTTAGTACACCATACACGGTCAGATTGCCTCCATATTTAGTATACATGTAGTCTAGGAAGTTGTGGACTTGTGTACTTGAGCATGTAGCATTTCGGTATGTCCCAGGGGTAGAAAATACCAGGCGTGAACATTTGTGTGCTTTTTCCATGGTAAATGCAAAAACAGTGTCAGATACCCTTTTTCAGTTGCCTGAAAATTGTCAAAATACGCAGCGGAGATGATAACAAAATCTGAGATCACAAGAGCAAGTAGCGTGCAGAAAATAGACAGCACAAGAGAAGGAGAGAGATAAGCATGTAACTCTTCTCTATACACAAGATCCCGCAATGAAAACAAGATACAATAGGTGGGGGGCCATGGGGCCATTTTATATGGCCCCATGAGTGCAATCGGCTAGTAGATGGACAGCCGACTGGACATGAAATGCCCACAACCAGAAAAAAAACATCAGTCGGCCAGCATATCATAGTCAGCCCTCACACGTGTGCAGTTGGCCACCAGTAGAGCAAAGAAAAACTGGGACTACCTGTGTGACCAGTCGACCAGCATCTGGTACAGCTGACAGGTCCTACACTACCTCCCACACCCTGGAAAAATAGGGAAAATGGGGAAAAAATACGAGGAGTGAGGAAAAATGATAAAACACCTACAAAGGTTGGGCACACCCACAACAGAGACCTTGGTGTCTAATAAAGACAAGAGATGACTTCTAACACCCCCTCTCAGCTCCTGGCTGTGAAATCAACCCTAGGGAGCTGGAGTGCCGCCTGAGCGTAGCCTGAGGTAGAGACTTCGTGAAGAGGTCTGCCGCATTGTCACCAGCCAAGATCTTCTCATGTACAAAGTGACACTGTATCTCTATGTGCTTGGTCCAGGCATGGAAGACCCGGTTCCGAGCAATAGCTATACAACTCTGGTTATCACACTGGATGACTGTGAGCTCCTTTTGTGGAAACCCAATCTCGCCTAGCAGCCTCCGCAGCAGCCACACAACCTTGCAACACCACAAGCAGCCCGGTTACGAAGAGAGGGCAATAGTTGGCTACCTCTTACTGCTCCAAGAAATTGCTCCTAAGCTAAGGGTAAAACTGTAACCTGAAGTGGATCTCCTCGTGTCTTGATCGCCTCCCCAATCTGAGTCACTCCAACCTTGGAGTTTGACTCCATCCCCTCCCGTGTAAAAGAGTCCTAGATCCTTGGTACTTTGCAGATACCGCAAGATCCACAATCTTGCGTCCCAATGAGACTTCAATGGCATCTGCATAAAAGAGCTCAACAGCCCCATGGAGAAGCTCAAGTCCAATATGGTGTTCAGCAACCAGATCAATGAACCAACCAACTTCCGATACTGCGAGGCATCAATTGGCTCACAAGGATCAGTAACAATTAACTTTGTGTTCGGGTCCATCGACGAAGTAATAGGCTTGCAATTCTCCATCCCAAAGGCCTCAAGCAACTCATGAAAATACCGCTACTGAGAGACAAAAAACCCCCTCTGGGTATGCGATCTCCAATCCCAAAAAGAAGTGGAGTAAGCCTAGATCGGTCATCTCAAACTCCTTTGACAAGGCAGCCTTCATCACGCCAATGTGCTCCATATGACCGCCGGTGAGAATGAGATCATCCACATAAAGGATGATAATCGTAACCATGCCGCATTCATGAAAGAGATACAGGTTGGGATCTGCAACCAATCTCTAAAAACCAATCCGAACAAAGAAGGAATCAATCTTCTGATTCCAAGCCTTGGGAGCCTCCTTAAGACCATACAAGGCCTTACGTAACCTGTAAACCATCCCTTCTGATCCTGGAACAACAAAGCCTGGAGGCTGCTCAACACACACCTCCTCCTATAGGTCACCATTAAGGAACATAGATTTTACATCCATTTGATACACTGGGCCACCTCTGAGAAGAAGCAAGGGTAAGAATGGTCCAAATCGTGGTCATCCATGCTGTCGGTGCAAAGGTATCCTCATAGTTGAAGCTTGGCTGCTGAGCATAACCTTTAGCCACAAGTCTGGCTTTGTGTTTGTCCACCGACCCATTTGATGCATATTTGGTCTTAAAGACCCATTTGACACCAATGACTGACCGTTTCGACGGCCTTGGTACCAACTCCCATGTTTTGTTCTTCTCGATGGCATCAAGTTCCACCTACATGGCTTTCCTCCAGGTATCCTATGAAAGGGCTTCCTTCATGGAAGTGGGCTCCTTGTCCCGCATAATATGAGACATCAAAGCATAGTTCTCCGACCTGAGAACCTGTCAATGAGGAGAGTGCAGAGAGCTTGTAGATACCATTCTCCACACCGCCTTCCCAAACGACCTGTCTAGCCTCACGGTCCCGTAGGGCAACTGAATGCTCCTCAAATTCCACTCGAAAGCCAGTCTTGCATACTTCATGCACTGACAGAAGATGAAAACCAAGAGCAGGGACATAAAGAACACGGGAGGCATGCTTGCCCCCCTTGCCATCGGGAATAATCTCCATCCGGCCCTCACTGTGAATTGGAATGGTGGAGTTGTCGCCAATGAAAATGTGACCTGATTGCCATTTTAGATCCAGAAAGAAGTCACAAGATGGAGTCATGTGCCTGGAAGCACCACTGTCAAGAATCCATTCCCGGGTATCCTTTGCGGTGAAGCCAACTGCCTCCTCGCTCAAAGATGATGAAGCATCGGAGTCCATCATCTCTAAGTGCACAAATACAGGAGTCTTTGCAACTGAGACTGAAGAATCAACACTCTTCCCAGTCCGCTTAGGACACTTCCTCCAGAAGTGGCCTTTCTCACACCACAATCATTGCAGGACCACTCGGCCTTCCGTTTCTCTCGTTCTATTTCAGGCTTCTTCTCTGAAGACTTCTCCGGTGAAGCATTCCCTTTGCCCTTGTTGTTATTCTGGCCTTTCGGCCATTGGCCAACTAAGGCCTACGAACCTCCGCTGTGAGGAGGGTTCATGAAACGTTCCTCCTGGTCTAGGATTGAAAAGATGTAGGGGGGAAGAGAGCTTGATCTCTTGCAATCACACACACACTCACAAAACCCTAATAGAGAACACACAAGGTGAGAGGCTGAAAATCTTCTTCTTCTTTACTGAACACTCAACACACCATATACGAGATAAGAGTACTCACAATATGAAAGGTACTCAACCAATACATACACAGGTTCTCTATAGTGTGAACCCAACTAAATGAGCTGGAGCTATAACTATGCCAGTCTCTAGAATGGCTGTCGCACAGCCTGTCATCCCACTGGCCGCATATCACCCAAGATCTCACCAACCATGCTAGTGGTGTAAGTGTGGGGCCTATCCCCCAGGCGGGTCATCAGTGTCCACCGCCTCACTAGATGAGCTTGATATCTCAACACTCCCCCTCGAGCTCAACTCCATCTCATGTACACCAAGCGAAGCCCTGAATCTACGGAGCTTCTCTGTACCCAATGCTTTGGTGAAGATGTCAGCTACCTGATCCTCTGTGCTGACATAAACAAGATCAAGGTCTCCTGCCAAGACCTTCTCTCTAACAAAGTGATAGTGGACCTCTATATGCTTTGTACGAGCATGAAATACTGGGTTCCTGGCCAACTGTATACTGCTAATGTTGTCACAAAAAATGACAACTTGTCTCAACCAAGCTACCTCACATGCTGCCATAGCAGCTCCTCTGTACTCGGCCTCTGTACTGGATAGAGCAACCGTAGGCTGCTTCTTGCTGCTCCAAGTCATAGCAGCACTCCCCAAAGAAAACATGAAGCCACTGGTAGATCTTCTATCTGAGATACTACTAGCCCAATTAGCATCTGTGTACCCATGTACACATATCTCTGTCCTGGTCTCATAGAATAGTCCACAATGCAAAGTAGACCTCACATACCTCAGTATGCATCTCAATGCATCCAAATGCGATTTCCGTGGAACCTGCATAAACTGACTCACCAACCCAACAGCATAGCTCAAATCTGGCCTAGTGATCGTCATGTATATCAAGCTTCCTACTATGCGCCTATACATAGTAGGATCCTCCAAGATCTCTCCTGAATCTGCACTCAACTTGCCATTCTGATCCAATGGCATAGCCTATCATACCATACTTGGACAACATGTCCAAGCCATACTGTCTCTGCAATAATCCAATACCATGTGGTGACCTAATCACCTCAATGCCCAAAAAATATCTGAGCTCCCCCAGATCCTTCATCTCGAACTTTTGTCTAAGCAAGATCTTTACATCAAAGATCTCTGCATCATGGTCCCCCGTAATGATCAAGTCATCTACATAGATGACAACAAGCACAACCCCTCTATCACCATGTCTCACATACAGACGAGAAATCTGCATTGGCTACATGAAAGCCAATAGTGACAAGATATTCAGAAATCTTGTCAGACCATGCTCTTGGTGCTTGTTTTAAGCCATACAAGGCTTTCTTCAACCTGCAAACATGCTCAGGGTGACCCACATCCTCATAACCAGGTGGCTGCAACATATACACCTCTTCTTTCAAATCCCCATGCAAGAATGCATTCTTTACATCCATCTGATGTAAAGACCATTGCTTTGACGTAGCCACCACTATCACAACTCTCACTGTTGCCATCTTGGCAATTGGGCTGAAAGTTTCCCCATAATCAATGCCATATGTCTGTGCATATCCTTTGGCTACCAACCTAGCCTTATACCTGTTTATGCTTCCATCACTGTTATGTTTTACTTTGTACACCCACTTGCAGCCAATGGCTTTCTTGCCTTCAGGCAATAGCACTAAATCCCAAGTTTCATTTCCATATAGTGCATTCATCTCCTCATCCATAGCTTTCTCCCAACACACATTTCCAATAGCCTCATCAATGCATGTGGGCTCAACAACCTGCACAACCTTTGCCATATATGCGTAGTGATGTGCCACATAACCATCATAGATAAATCTCTGCACAGGATTTTTCACTCTCCCAGATCTTCGTAGCTTTTCATTCATGGCTTCCATAGCCTTCTTTACACCAGGTGTTCTCATAGCTGGGATCCCAAGCTCCTCACATTAAGGCTCATATACAAGGCTCATATCTGAGCCACTAGACTCTCCATCAACATGAGAATGCCCTGCAGAAATGTCAGGCATACCAAGGGACTCAACCACTTTCTCTTTTCCTTTACGTGATGTACTAATCACATTTGCAGGACTGGTATTATGATGTAGCCTGCCACTATCAACAGACCCACTAGATGAGGACTCTCCTGGTCCACTCAAAGACTGTGATTGCTGACCTGCATTCTGTGCAACCACACTTCCACTCACATCAGCCCCAACAGCTTCTTTTTCAGCAGCATACCAGCTGCTCATCTCATCAAAGACAACATCCTTGCTTACCCTCAACTCACGTGTAGCAGGGTTATAACACTTGTATCCCTTTTGCTCAAGGGAATATCCAATAAACACACATTTTTCAGCTTTTGGATCCAGCTTAGTTCTCAGCTCATCTGACACATGAACATATGCAATGCATCCAAAGACTTTCAGATGAGACAAATCTGGTTTTCTGCCAGTAAACCTCTCCTTTGGAGTTACATCATGTATGGCTGCAGTTGGAGTCCTGTTCATGATGTATACTGCTATAGAAACAGCCTCAGCCTAATAGCTATGCGGCATATTCTTCTCTTCCATCAATGCTCGCGCAATCTCAGTAATGTGCCTGTTTTTTCGCTCAGCAACTCCATTTTGCTGCGGAGTGTATCTGCATGTAAACTGTCTCCGAATACCATTCTTCTTCAAAAATTCAGAGAACTCATTGGAGAAGTACTCTCCCCCTCCATCTGACCTTAGGCACTTTACATATTTCCCTGTTTGCTTTTCAACCAAAACTCTGAAATTCTGAAAGTGAGTGAACACCACACTCTTCTCCTTCATGAAATATACCCACAGTTTCCTTGTGTGGTCATCAATAAATGTCACATAATATCTGCAGCCTCCCATAGACATGGTCTTCGTAGGACCCCATACATCTGAATGCACAACATCCAGTGCATTTCTGCTCACATATCTATTACGTGGAAATACATGCTTTGTTTGCTTTCCAAATCGGCATGCTTCACATATTCTCTGCATACCTTCCACTTTAAACTTTGGCAGCCCTGTCATAATTCCTTTAGTTTGAAGACTTCATTCGCTGCACATTCACATGTCCAATTCTTTTATGCCAAATGTCTGTGTCTGCAACAATTCCTAAACCATTTGCAAACATCACAGCACTCATTTCAGGCATGTCTACATTCAACGTAAACATTCTGCCCACTCTGTTGCCTTTTGCAACCAACTTGCACTTGTCTTTAAAGTCTTTAACATAACAACCATCAGGATTAAACCGAACCTGCAAACCCTGCTCAATCATCTGGCCAACTGAAACTAGATTCTTTGTTATGTTCGAAACGTGAAGTACATCTGCAAGGTACTTCACTTTGCCATCCTGCATAGACAATGGCACATCTCCAATATGGGCAATTGGATGAGCAGTGTCATCCCCTGTTTCCACAAAACCTGGTCTTTCCGGGTTTTTCATCTCCTTGAACCACTCCCCATGACTTGTCAACCTTTCATCTCCTTGAACCACTCCCCATGACTTGTCAACCTTTCATTATCCTCATTATTTCTGCTTGAGGATGCATAGTTGTTTTGCTGCACTTTCCCATTTTGCATGTCAGCCTGCTTCTTATAACATTCTACCTGCACATGTCCAGGCTTACCACAATAATAGCATTCACGTGCATCATTATACTGCCTTTGCCAATTTCCACCACGGCCTCTTTGACTCCCCCTGCCTCTGAATTTGCCTCTTCCACCTGTGTGTTGTTGTTGTGTATTCTGGGACTGTTGTTGCTGTTGCTGGCCATAATTCTGATTACCTGTTCGGCCACCCGCTTGACCGCATCCACCACGGCCGCCTCTACCTCGTCCTCTTCCTGAACTTGTGTAGAAAGCCTGTTGCTCTAAACTGTTTTTGTTTTGTGAAGACTGTTGGTCTTCACCCAAGCTCTTCTCTTCTATAATGAGCATAGACACCAAATCTGTAAAGTTGGGAATGTTTTCCCAAGTCTGAATAGACGTCTTGAATGCCTTGTATTGTGGCCCGAGACCACGTAGACAGACCTCCACCTTATCATCATCATCTACTGACACACCACCAATAGATGTAAGGGATTCCACAATACCCTTTATCTTCAACGCATAGTCATTCATAGACATGCTCTTTTTCTCCACAGTATAAAGTTCATTCTTCAACTGTATCTTACGTGCCTTGGTATTTGTTTCATAGAGCTTTACCAAGGTATCCCACGCCTCCTTGGGGGACTTGGAATCCTGAATGTGCCCAATCATGGTGTCCTGTATACTAATGGAGAGCTAATACATAACTTTCCTGGCTCCTTGGTTCCAGTCTTTAAACTCTTTCACATCTGCAACAGTTGGATTCCGGTATCTCCGGTGCCTCTTCATGCTCACCTTCTATGTAGTCCCAATAGCTCTTTCCCATCAGGAAATTTGTCAACCTGAACCTCCAAGCATGGAAGTTATTCTTATCAAGCTTCTCATCCACAATCTGGGTTATCCCATCATTTGACATCTTGTCAAACACACAATTTTACCAGAAACAGCACTCTGGTTTGTCCTGCACAAACTGCTGTATTACTGCAGTATTGTAGTACTCTCAAATGTCATAACCAGTGACTTCAATGTGCATACATACACCCAATGGCAACTGTTGACCTCTTTGCAGCACCCAGAGTGTCTGCACAGTCAATCTGTCTTCCTGCAGTTCTTAAAACAGAGTTCTGCAAAGAATCGATGACTTACCCGCAGTGCTCGAAATCGCCTGCTTTCTAAAAAACGGAGGTCCAGACGCGCCCGAAACGCGTTTTCGACCTAGAAAATTCTATCCAATAGGACGACATAGTTGCCCTATAGCTTTACTCCCGCGAAGAAAGCTCCGTCAGTGCCTCCCGTATGACAAGGGTGACAAGGGTGTAGTCACCAACACAAATAGGGAAGAGTAGTTGAAGCTCTTACCTTTGAACCGCTTCCTATGGTTCTCTTGCTTGCAGCTCAGTCCTTAGCACGAACCAGGCTCTGATACCATGAAAAGATGCATGGGGGAAGAGAGCTTGAGCTCTTACAAGCACACACACACTCACAAAACCCTAATAGAGAACACACAAGGTGAGAGACTGAAAATCTTCTTCTTCTTTACTCAACACTCAACACACCATATACAAGATAAGAGTACTCACAATATGCAAGGTACTCAACCAATACATACATAGGTTCTCTATAGTGTGAACCCAACTAAATGAGCTGGCGCTATAACTATGCCAGTCTCTAGAATGGCTGTCGCACAGCCTGTCATCCCACTGGCCGCATATCACCCAAGATCTCACCAACCATGCCAGTGGTGTAAGTGTGGGGCCTATCCCCCAGGCGGGTCATCAGTGTCCACCGCCTCACTAGACGAGCTCGATATCTCAACAAGGACCATAGGCACAAGCTCCTCCCAGGTAATGGTGCTGAGCCTGCCACTAGTAATCAAAGAGGAGTAGAAAGCGGAATACTGAGCAGGCAAGTGGGATAGCAAAGTAATGGCCATATCTTCTGATCATATCTCCTTCCCAGCCTAGAGGACTTCCTGCTGAAGGGCCTGCAGCTTGTTAATGTGCTCTTGCATCATCAACAACTTTGCAAGGTTCATAAAAACCAGCATCTGCCTTTCTAAGGAAATCCTCTTCATGGGCGATACCCTGTTGTAAAGAGAAGCCAGGTGCTTCCATATGCCTCTGGCCAACGTCATATGCTTTATGTGATTAATTACTTGTGGTGTGCAATTGAGGAAGATAAATGACCAGACCCTAGCGTTGACACAATCCCACATCTGTGCCTATGCCTTGCGGTCCTTCCCGACCGTGGAGCCCCGATAACAATGAAATCAGCAAGGTCATATGACTCCAGCATAGACTCCATCATCACCTTCCAGATGCCGTAATTGTTCCCGTTCCAACTGACGATCCACTCGGAACATGGGGAGAGTTGGAATCTTCACATGCTTCTTAGCCATCTCTAACAAATCTGCCATCGCGGGGGATGTAACTGAAAAGGGTGGATGGGTGGGAAAAAAAACTTAAACCTGCAAGTGGTTGTCCAGCAACTTAGCCCGCCTTCCTCTTGCTACTTCTCTTCTCGAACAGTCCCTAACAGTCCACCAATTAGCAACGTAACAATCCCCCTTTTGCTTAGAAAACTCCCAAGATCTTTCAAGAGCCTAGGGCTCTGATACCATGCCAAAATACGCAGTGGAGATGATAACAAAATCTGAGATCACAAGAGCAAGTAGAGTGCAAAAAATAGACAGCACAAGAGAAGGAGAGAGATAGGCATGTAACTCTTCTCTACACACAAGATCCCACAATGAAAACAAGATACAATAGGTGGGGGGCCATGGGGCCATTTTATATGGCCCCATGAGTGCAGTCGGCTAGTAGAGATGGACAGCCGACTGGACATGAAATGCCCACGACCAGAAAAAAAATCAATCGACCAGCATATCATAGTCGGCCCTCACACGTGTGTAGTTGGCCAGCAAAGAACAACTAGGACTGCCTATGACCAGTCGGCCAACATCTGGTATAGCCGACAGGTCCTACACTGCCTCCCACACCCTGGAAAAATAGGAAAAAATGGGGAAAAAATACAGGGAGTGAGGGCGGGCACACCCACAACAAAGGCCCTGGTGTCTAATAAAGACAGGAGATGACTTCTAACAAAAACTTATCACATTAATCCGAAATGACCTGAGGCTTGGTATGCCTAAGGTAGTGGGTATAAAGAGTTGATGTGCATGACTATGCTGAATTTTGACCATGGGCAGCCCTTGGTTTTACCAGGCATGGATAGACACCAAAAGTGCCTATTTAGGAAAATGCCAGTTTTTTCTATATATCCAGTTAATCGTAAGTATATTTTTGATGATTTCTCTGATTTTAAGCATTAGACCTACATTTATGGTGTTCGGGCCTCTGGTATTACACCTGTTAGACTCATAAGAGTGTTGTTATATTAGAAGCTAGTCTAGAGGTTGAGGAGGGTAAGGCTTTTATCAGCTCTTTAATGATCTATAAATCTACCAGAGAAAGTTTTGCATCCAAAGCTCTTTTGCCTTTGTCTTTTTGAACTGTGGCTATAGTTTTGTCTTTGTTAGGTGAAAGCCATGTGGGTTCACACATCCTTCTAGTGGATCTCCATTGCGGGATCAAGTAGTCTTCTCTCGACCGACCTGTAGCCTCGACCTGTAGCCTTTTCTGAAGAGCCACTTCCCTTATCACTTCTAGCATGATTCCTATTTTGTTGATTGTATATAAGCATGTATCTATGGGTTTTCATGTAACTGCAGCTAACTTCCTAGTGGGCATCCATTTTAACACTGCTTTCCAATAGCTCTTGCTATTATTAGTGACATGTATATTTTTAGTATAGCAAAGAGCAAAGAGCAAAGTTACTTAGCTACCTCTTTAACGAAGAGCAGAGTTACTTGCTATTATTAGTGACATGTATATTTTTAGTATAGCAAAGAGCAAAGAGCAAAGAGCAAAGAGCAAAGAGCAAAGTTACTTAGCTATCTCTTTAACGAAGAGCAAAGTTACTTGCTACCTCTTTAACGAAGAGCAGAGTTACTTGCTACCTCTTTTGATTTCTTTGAGGTTTCATTGTAGAGGGGTCCATTCATCCTTTGTTGACAAGTGATGTACTTGCTTTTTGGGAACCCAAAAACAAGTTTTATGCTTATGCGAAGCTGGATACACTAATTTTTTTATGCCACCCATTGGTATCCATTTACCATTGCATTGGACATGTCTACATTTATAAGAACTGAGACAGCAACAAGAGATTCATTAGCGAGAACTTGGTCAAATTGCGGAAAGGTTTTAGCTTCAAGGGGCAACAATGTCATCAAATATAGCTCTGGTTCTTCTATACTTATTATAATCTTCCCTTTTGTATCTAACATATAGTGCTTAGGTTCCCCTATTGAGCTGAGCCATACTATTGGCATTTCATTAGTCAGATATATAGTGTTTACTCCAGAGGGGAGCATCATGTAGTGCTTAGGTTTCCTTACTAAGCTAGACCATACTATTGGTATATCATTAGTCAAATATATAGTGTTTACTCCAGAGGGGAGCATCATGTAGTGCTTAGGTTTCCTTACTAAGCTAGACCATACTATTGGTATATAATTAGTCAAATATATAGTGTTTACTCCAAAGGGGAGTATCACGCTCAGATATATAGTGTTTACTCCAAAGGGGAGCATCATGCTCATGGTATGATCTTTCTAGTTAGGGTTGCATCTGAACTTGGCCATCCAGTTCCAGCTCAATATGATCTCTTCCAACATCTCACCTATGTTCATAACATAAAAAATACCTTCTAAAAGATCATTTGCAACATGGTAGGAAGTTGTTAATACGTCGAGGCATTTGTAATCATAACCATGAAATGAACTCAAAACAAGATTTGTTTATTTAAGTTTTTCTTTTCCCATTCTTTCCCATGTTTTGTAGGACAGATGGTATTTTATCAGCTCCTGAATCTAAAAAACCCAAGGCTAGGAAAGACTTACTTTGTGTTGGAAAACCCAACCAAAGGAAGCCAAGAGCAACATATTCCTCATCATCATTGTTGGGATTGTGCTTCAAGCACTCAGCTTTATTTATATATGTCCAGTTTCTTTTTTGTTTTGCTTTTTCAGCTCGGGCCTTTCCTTTTAGATAGGCCAATCTTCTATTCTCTATTTCCAATTGTTTCTTTTGTTAAGCTTTATGCATTTCATTCAATATGGATTCAGTTAGAGTTCCATAGAATTTACGCAATTTGCTTCCATTCATGAAGGAACCAAAGGGGATTCCATCTAAGGTTTCTAGCCTCGTTGAATCGGAGGTTGTAAATTCAGAAAGGTCCCAACCCATCAATTTCAGTTTTTGTTTATTCTCTTTTACTGGATACATAAGTACAAGATCACCTACCTTAAATTCACGTTTAACTAGCTATTTCTCAAATCAAGTCTTGTGACGTAGTTTCTCAACATAGAGGGCACTCTTAGCCAAGTTTCATCTAGCTGCTCTAGTTGGAACAGCCTATGAGCCCAAAGTGCAGCCAAAAGTTTCTGTTCCCAATTGTTTTGTTTTTTTTAAACTATTTTAGTCATAATAGTACAATGAATTTTGTTTGTACTCTCATCCTATCCATTAGCTTGAGGATAATATGGAGAAGATTTTTGATGCACAATCATCCCCCAAAAGGAATTGTACAACTTCATTTATGAAATGTGTTCCCCTATCACTCACTATTTCCAATGGGAAACCATGCGGGTAATAATATACACATAGATAAACTTTTCTGTACTATGAGCATCAGCTTTTACTGTGGATTTAGCTTCCACCCATTTTGAACAATAGTTCGTGGGGGCCACAATGATATATCTTTCCCTTGTAGATTTTGCTACTGGACTTATAGGACCAACAAAGTCCAAATCCCATTTTGGGAATAAACCAAGAGACATGATAGCATTCAATGGAATTATATCTTTGTTATGAGTGATGTCCAATCGTTGGCATTCATCACAACTCTTAACAAATTCAACAACATCTCCAAATAATGTAGGTCAGCATAACCTAGCCTGAAGGACTTTCTTAGATGTAACTTCACCTTTGAAATGCCCCCCCAACTAAGCTACAATGAGCTTCCTCTAAAATAAGAACATATTCAGCCTTTGGTACACATTGTCGAAGAATTTCATCTTTGCCTAGCCGATAAAGTTATCAAGAGATTAGTTGGAAAGGTGTTGTTAATTGCATAAATTTCCTGACTCTATCTTTGGGCATAGCCTTGTCCACAGGTAATCCATTGGTCCAAGAAGTTTACTATATCAATGCTCCACTCAGGAATTATATCCACTTGGAACAAGGGAGCAGTGATCCAATCAAGCAGCTTGAAGCTATAGGGCCTCCATACACCTTCCTCTCTTACATTAGGTAGAAAGCATAAAGACATTGCATTATGAGTATCAAGAGTCTTGCGCGAGAGCTTGTGGTTGCCATTGAAATTCACCTATGAAATGTAAATGAGCAGCAACATATTTAGTACTATTCTAGGAATTCTCCAAAATCATTTTCTTACAAGCCTACAATAAATCCTGCCTTAAAAATATCATAGGGGTGTGCGAATGGAATGTCCTTATTGGCCATTTTGGTTTGTTATTAGATTAAGCTTAATGAATTTTCTTAAATTGTTGCCTTCTTTTGTTCATAATAACCCTAATGGAAGATTAAGAATCAATAGATGCATCCTACTAATCTTCTTCTCTAACTAATAAAACATTGGAAATTTATATAAATTTTTCCTCTAGTGATGAGTAAAAACACTTGTTTGAGACATTCTTTCCTTTAAAAACACTTGTTTGAGACATTCTTTCCTTTTAAATTTTATCCACCTCTCAATAGAAACTCAAAAAAGAAAAAAGGTTTATGTAACATTTCTCATGATTCACAATGATAAATATATGAAAGCATAGAAACCTTGGGAAAATCTTTTAAATTTTATATCTTATATGTTTATAGGTAGTGTATTTTTGACAGTTTTGTCTTCATCATAACCCACTTAAATTTAGCGATTTTGCACTATTTAAAAACTTTTTTCCCTCATAAAATAGGCCTAGCAATTTTTGAGGATGCCATTAGGCTAAAAATAACATGTATGCACAATAGTGTGTGGATGGCCTTTACCAAGAAAAAAAACCACTACCTTGTGTGGCACTAACTTTATGAATCCCAATATGATATAGAAAATTGTGGCATATTGAATACTTGAAGTATGAACTCTTCCAAACAGTCTACGAGTTCATACTTGAAGTATGAACTCTTCTAAATGGACTAGGAGTTCCTCCAAATGGGCTAGTAGACATTTGCCAAAAAGTTGGGTTAAGGTTGGAGAATGATTGAGTTTGCTAGTAGTACACTATGAGGACAATATCTTAGCATAATTATAATATGACAAGCTATACTATGCTAAAATGTGGCTCTTTAATGCAATGAAGCATTTTTAAATTATGATAGGTACATTGAAAAAAGGATAAAAACATTTTTAAATAATGATATGTATATTGAAAAAAGGAAAAAACATTTATAAAAGACACATCTAGGATGTGATTAATGTGGATTGATTACTCACTTAGACATCTGAGGAATCGAGGGTATGGCTTAATTGCCCCATGCATAGCGAGGACTAATGGTTTATGTGCAGTAATGCCAAAAGTGCATGTTGGGATTCACAACTTGGATACACATAACAAGGTTCTTGAATTAGAATGGTTAATACATACAACTTTGAAATACCATGACATCTTTTTACATTTAGGTTGGATCCAGAAAGCTCCACGCTCCTAGTAGGTGGACAGGGAGATTGCTGATTGATCTTTCAAGAGGGGCCGAACGGCGGTAGACTATTTGGAACGTTACATAAGATGTGTGGATACAAACCTTATGTTGAAGAAGACAATACATTGAGCTTGTGTTCTATACTATGACCCAATATAAGTTACATGAGATGTGTGAAAGGTTACAAATCTTATGTTGAAGAAGAGAATACATTGAACTTGTTTTCTATGACCCAATATATAGAGACTTTTAAAGGAGGAAGACCATATGGGCATGTAATCAAGGGTTAAATATAAGATCTAAACTTAATGAACTTTAATTACATGCCGGATCATACCGAGTTGGGTGCGCCATGGACGCTGGCTGTTCAGGTGGATTGGTGGGCGCCATGGAGGCTGGCTGCTCAGGTGGATTGGGCGCCACGGAGGCGGGTGTGAAACGCCCAGAGTCACAGGGCACGCTGGTGTAGAAGTCCCGCCTCTGATGGCTCATAATGGCACGGTACACCAAGGGAAGGAGGCCTTCCATGGGTCAATACAAGAGAGAGAGAGAGAGAGAGAGAGAGAGAGAGAGAGAGAGAGAGAGAGAATGGGGAGCAAATAGAGACCAATTGCTTAGAAATCCACCTTTATTATGATCGCCTTTAGTCCACATTGAAGAAATGGGGGGCCCCTTCTCACATAGTTCTATGGGCTACTCCTTCCCACGTTATCTTTTACAAACCTATGGTCCTTTCCTTCTAGTTGAATCACTTTCCAAGTCATTCTTTTTGCCTCATGCCACCCACCAATGCTTATCTTAAGATTAGTCAACACAATAGTAAGCTTTTTTACGACAAGACTCCATGAAAGATGATATGTCAACTTACTCGTTGTCAACTATTTGCATCGTCACATTAGCAAAACCCATTCAATTTACCATGCTTGTTACCTGTTGACATCACTATCCAACCCCACCACTACATTCATGGCCCACTTCTAGTCTTCTATGTCAACTCCTTAGCAACTATTGCATCCTCACGTTAGCAAACCCATTGAATTTACCATGCATGTAACCTGTTCACATCACTATCCAACCCCACCACTACACTCATGGCCCACTTCTAGTCTTTTCTAAAAAGGAACCCATTTGCAATGTATTCCATTGTTCCTTTCTCAATAAAGTTCTCATCATGACAAAAATTCATTTCCTTTTACCACAATCATTGAAGAAGCTTTATCTCACAGATCCAAAACAAAACACCAAACATTCACTGTCATGAATAAGTAAGAAAATGACTTTGTAACATGAACACTTCCAAACTAGCATTTCAAAGAGGTGTATTTCAAGTTGTCAAAGTTCACATAGATTTAAACATATATATACTATGGAAATGAAGGAACATGGCTAGCATCCATCTAACTAGGGTAAGATTTTTCTCTCCATATCCTTTTTCATGCCATGTGGTATGTGAGGCCATATCACACAAGCTTATAAGGTATCATGGGGGATCCACACCATGTGTGCCTACATGTTGGAGTGTTGTTACACCACATGATGTTGAACTTAGAAGCCCCCAAACTTATTTCCTTAGCTTGCTCTATCTCCATCATGAGATATAGATTCCTCTCTCTATCTTCTTCTTCTTCTTCTTCTTCTTCTTCTCTCTCTCTCTCTCTCTCTCTCTCTCTCTCTCTCTCTCTCTCTCTCGTAATAGAAGATATTTTACCAAAATTACTTTATAAATGGACACATGGCCACCATGTGATGTACTAGATTTCAATCACTAATTACTCCGAGCCATAGGTGTAGCTCACAATACCCTCATCCAATATATAGCTATGTCATTCTCCACCAAATGAGCTGACCATAGGGAAGAGACTTGCCACAATAGTAGCCCCTTTATATGACCTATGTGAGTTGTAATACCAACTTTTGCATCAAATATGAAGGCATCCCTAACTAACCAGATATGCCACAAACCTATCCACCTAAAAAAATGAAAGAAAGCTAATTGTTCTGGGTTATCTCACCCATTCGAAATCTTGCCAAAAATCCAATCTTTAACCTTTATGTGCCTATCTATCAAAACAGATTCCATACGCGAGAAAGGAAATCCCACACCTTCTTTGCACCCGAACATGAAACGAAAAGATGCGAGCATGTTTCCAAGCATGTAGTACAAAACAAACAATTACCAGAAGCAATCCACCGCTTTCACAATGGTCCCGAGGCCTCTAACTAGCATGTTTCCAAGCATGTAGTACAAAACAAACAATTACCAGAAGCAATCCACCGCTTTTAAAATGGTAGGCCTCCAACTAGCATGCACCATAGGAACACATTCCCTTGATATGGAATCTTAGATCACCAGCCCTGTAAGATTACTTCCTTCCACCAGGCCCTACTCTTCGTGATGTTCCATACCCTATTAGCCTTCTCTCAGTGATCCAGTTCTTATCTTCCACCATATGTTACACTTGATTTGTTGTACGCTAGACAATGTCCCGAGGCTTTCTAAATGCCCTACTCTTCGTGATGTTCCATACCCTATTAGCCTTCTCTCAGTGATCCAGTTCTTATCTTCCACCATATGTTACACTTGATTTGTTGTACGCTAGACAATGCCCCGAGGCTTTCTAAATGCCCAATCTAACTAAGTTTGCTGATCCAACTGAGGAATATCACCAAACGGTGTAAGTGCTTCCCTTACCTTCTCCCATAATTGTATATATCCACGTGGAACCTGAAAATATTGATGGATTTTCCAAAAAGACAATAAGTAGCCTCTATGTGTGGCAACAAAGCATCCAAAATTCTCACTAGTCCCAATTGAGCCATTTTATTGAATTTTGGCCGCTCAACAAGTTTATCAGGCCCCTCCAGAAGTCGTGAAGTAGTTAACACCTCACCTGCCATAGAATTCAACTGCAACCCGCTGATCTAAAGGCTTCCATTTAGTGTGTGCCAACACCTCCTTCCATGAGATCATCAAATGAGAAAGAAGAGGTGAATCCACCACTTAAACTTGTTGGGAACCATTCACTACATCCCACCATGTACCATCAATTATGGTATTACCATGCATAAGTGTGACCTCCTCTATGAGGACCTTAGCCATTACCACCCATGGCTCTTGAGATACACACATATCTTGCAAAATAAAGGCCATCTCCTAGGCGACCATATGTAATCTGACATCTAATAGGGCTGCCTCTCCACTCCTCTTCGGAGTTGTAACATGTTCCCAAGAAATCTACATCTACCCTGGCTTATTTTTTACTCTTTTCCATAGCGTAAATCAAATTTGTTGTTGTATCTGATGCAAAGCTTTGCCTGTCTATGTGGCAATAAAGGCAAAAAAAAGATATCATGATTGTGCCACTTTGAGCCGACCATGCATAGGCCAACCCTGAGATTTTCAATACACAAACTTATCATTTATCCTTGTAGAAATCCATGCCAACAAAGCCTGTGAATCAACATCAACTCCAATCGGATAACCCAAGTGGCGTGTGATGTATCCCCTTTGTATGACCTACCCATTCCATCCCAAACTAAGCAAATCGCTCTCAGTACAACTTATTAGAGCAAAATTTTGCATATTAATGCATAACTGTGAGTGAAGCAAGACCAAAAGTATCCCAAACAGCCATAGCCTTCTGGACATTATCTCTTTGAGCCTTAAGGAACATGAAAGTTGCCAATGCCTGGCTAACCATCTTCTCTCCGCTTGGAAGTGTAAGCCCTACAACTTCACCATTCTTCGCAAGATTATCCAATCGAGATAAGATTGGAATTGCAAACAAGAGAGGGCTGAGTGGGCATCCTTGCCTGACCAATCTCATCTAATGAATGTGCTCAATCACCCCACCATTAATCATAAGCCTAGCCTTTGCATGTTGGCTAATAGTATAAATCAAAGAAGACATGTGAGGGGGCTAAATCCCATAGCCTACATAAGCTGTGAAAGAAAAGACCAACTAACGTGATCATAAGACTTTTCAATATTCAGTTGAATCATAACCACCTCTTGCCTCGAAGCCCTTGCATAATCAATTCCAATTTGTACATTCAATATATTATACAAAATATTCTGACCTTTAATAAATCCATATTACCTTGGATGAATCAAAGTAGGAAGAAAACATTGCAACTTGTTGGCCAAGACCTTTGCAAATATCTTATACATGGCCCTCATCAATGTGATTGGTCTCCATTGACCCGGATTAACTGGGGACGGAACTTTAGGTAGTAAACATACAAGCCCAATCTTCCAACTTGCAGACATGATACCTGTATTCCACACCTCTTGAAAAATAGAAGCAAGAGGTGCCTTCAACTCATCAATATACTTTGTGAAAAGCTCATTGGGGAGCCCATCCCATCCTGGATTTTTCCCTTTAGGCAAATGCTTCAACACAGCTTCCACCTCATCCTCAGAAATATCACTTTCCAATTCATTTACAGAAACATCTGATACCTGGTGAGGAACCAAGTGAAACAAAGACTCTCTAGCTGCAGTGACATCAGGAGATATGACCCCTTTGCAGACCCAACAAATGGCGATAAAAGTCCATACGTCTAGAACACAAACACGATCAGTAAAATCAATACTCCTTGCCTATCTTGCATCTTGACAATATTCTCATGTGCATGCTTTTGCTACAAAGAACGTATGTGACTGACAATTAGAATCCATTAGGGCATCCATTCGAACCATAAGCTTATATCTCACATATTGATTCTCATGCAATGGTGCAACTTGTTGGGACAACTAATCAATAGCTATCTCAATGTCAAGGCAAGAACCGTCCTCCTGAAGCACCTGGTTCAAATCAACTAATAACTATTCTAGGTTTCGTAACTTCTCCCTAAAATATGATACGTTATGAATCCCATACTAGTGAGCAAGTGTTTGAATATTGAACATACAACACTCCCAAGCTCTGATACCCCAACAGAGATTACATGGCCTCGAAATAAACTGATGAAAAATAGTATACTCCAAGAAATTCTGGATAACCTTAAGAGGAGCCTTTCCTAATAATGGCCTATTAGCATCCACAGAATGGCTATGCATCTCCAATACCAAAGGGAAATGATATGACAAAATATGATTATATTCCACCTGCATGGACAATATCTCTGGCAGAAACAAATCATGCTGGAAAATATACATTTAGTCCAAGCGAGCTCTTGTACCCACGTACTGTTGAGAAGCATATGTAAATCCTCTCTCATGCGGGTGTAACCATGACCACATCTTGTTTCAAAACTTGATTAGCAAACACATTCCATCTGAGCCTCTCTAACCCATCCATAATAAAGTGAGGTGTAGAAGCATGCTTTGTCAATTCACATACATTAAAATGGCCTCTCTCTCTCTCTCTCTCTCTCTCTCTCTCTCTCTCTCTCTCTCTCTCTCTCTCTCTCTCTCTCTCTCTCTCTCTCTCTCTCTCTCTTGCATTGAGCATAGAACTTTCTGCCAAACAAATTCCTCTCTTGTTATGGAAATGAGAATTATGGAGATTATTTGATATTTTATGTGATATTTATGGTACGCTCATTTGCCACATGGTCGTCGACTAGCTATGCGCAAGAGCGTGGAGCAGGGGTCGTATCATGTTGGGCGGATAAGTGAGATTTAATGTGTCTTGTGTTTTTGGTGAGTAGATTAGTGCATGGAGTAGCTTGGGTGCGATGGATTTTGGCCAGTGCACGGTTGTCGTATTTTATTATGCAATGATGGTTGCCCGCCCATAGTTTCATTTAATTTAATTGCTACAATTTTAATGTAAATAGACTAGCTTGGGGACCAAGTTACTTTTTTATATTAATGGACCAGAGTGGAATGTATCAAGCTTTATTAATATAAAAAAGTAACTTGGTCCCCAAGCTAGTATATGTAAATGGACCAGAGTGGAATGTATCAAGCTTTATTAATATAAAAAAGTAACTTGGTCCCCAAGCTAGTCTATTTACATATAAAAAAGTAACTTGGTCCCCAAGCTAGTCTATTTACATTAAAATTGTAGCAATTAAATTAAATGAAACTATGGGCGGGTAACCATCGTTGCACATCAAAATACAATGGCTGAGCACTGGCCAAAATCCATCGCACCCACGCTACTCCGTGCAATGATCTGCTCACCAAAGACACAAGACACATTAAATCTCACTTATCCGCCCAACATGATGCGACCACTGCTCCACACTCTCACGCGTAGCTAGTCGACCATGTGGCAAATGAGCGTACCATAAATATCACATAAAATATCAAATAATTCCACAATTAACTCCATAATTCTCACTCCCATAACATCTCTACACAAACAACACTTATTTTTCTCGAATTCTATGAGAGGATTGCTTTAGGTCCTTCCCATAATTCTTTGCATTTATGTTCTTTTAATCGGAATGAGCCAAAACTAGTAAGAGAGAGCATGGCTCAAAGGTCTCTCAAATCCTTCGACAATATGTTGCCTTTAATGTTGTGGCATGAGAACTTCAAAACATGTGTACTCGTAAATTAATGATGGTATGTTATACTTAATTGCAATGCATTTTTGATGCGTGTAAGCTATGGCCATGTGAGCTTTCATGGATGTGAAGCTACCAGCTCTATGCATGGTTTAAAAGTGACATCTTAATGGGAAAAAAATGATGATTTGAACATCTTTTTGAGATGCAAACAATATTTCCCATCGTAGCCTCCATATTTTAGCCAAGTAGGAAGTCTCTTTAAAACATTAAACATAACATGATGATATTTGAACATCAATTTGAGATGCAAAAAAATGGTCTCCATCCCATCCTGCATCTTTTGATTTAAGCAAGTCAAGAATCCCTCTCTCTCTCTCTCTCTCTCTCTCTCTCTCTCTCTCTCTCTCTCTCTCTCTTTTCTTTTTCCCCTCCATAGAGAGGTGCAAGTCAAGAATCTCTCTCTCTCTCTCTCTCTCTCTCTCTCTCTCTCTCTCTCTCTCTCTCTCTCTCTCTCTCTCTCTCTCTCTCTCTCTCTCTCTTTTCTTTTTCCCCTCCATAGAGAGGTGCAATAGGGTCCCACACCAAGAAAATGTTATACATATTTTTTTGGAACTGCAAAGGTTTCTCATACAGGAGAAAACGTCAAGGCTCAGCTGACATAGGGTATTCATGGAGAAAATGTCAAGGGTTAGAAATAGGGTATTTATGGAGCAAATGTCAAGGCTTGGATGTCATTATGTAAGCTCTAGACATGATCCTTTTTTTAGAAACATGGGAACACATAACTTAAAGGATCTCTCCAACTAATATTATATGTCATATATTTATTATCCACACAAGGAAAGTCAAGGAAGAGGAAATGATGGTATTATTTGCATGATCAAACATCCTCTAAGCTTGAGGATGTTTGTGATTAAAGAGGACCAACACAAGAGATACATGTGGGATCTTGGCATGTAATGGAGACCCTCCCTTTCATTAGGTTGATACATTCCCCCCAGAAGGACTAAAACTTCTATGATACACCAAAGTATGACTACCCATTTGGACATCTAGAAGAGGGTGCTAGGGGAGGATATAGTAATGCAAGGGAGATGTTGTTAGTTTACGGGCTATGAATGGATACATTACTACCCTAGAAGAGGGTGCTAGAGGAGGTTATAGTAATGCAAGGGAGATGTTATTAGTCTAGGGGCTGTGAGTGGATGCATTACTACCCTATGCATGACCATTGACAAAACTCAAGCCATTCCCCATGGTGTAGTCATGTTTAGGAACTAATAACTTCTAGTGTGAGAGAATGGACCAATGGAGTAAAGGAAGTTGAAAGACCATGGGAAACTATGTAAACATGTTTAACTTCTAGTGTGATAGAATGTTAATGAAATAAAGGAAGTTAAAGCACCATGGGAATATTAGATATTTGGTACTACACCATGAGGACATCTATGCCATGGGAACTTTTGTCCCACTAGGTTCTCCCCATGTCCATCCAAGTGTGAATGGACACCTTAGGGTTAGCTAGTATATAAGTAAACTTATCCATACTTTAGGGTTGCTTGCTCATTTATACTTTCTCTTTGTACTTATAGAGAGCTTCATCTCTCTCCTTTGAGCTTGCCAATCTCTCTCACACTCTACATCCTTATGTTCTTTATCGAGGGATTCACAAGCCATATCTTATGATATCACGTGAGTGTAAGGGAGGGGGTTTTTGGGAAGGGTGGATTAATCTTATAAGTTAAGGGGTGAGGGGGATTTATGGTGGCACCGGGAGGGGGATTTATGGTGGCACCGGGGGGGACAAGGGAGCATGGGAGAATGAGAGTAGGGGTTTCATTTCTTCTTATTGTTTACAATATGTGATTTAGTGGTGTTGTTTGAAAACTTGATTAGTTTACTACTCTATGGGCTGCAACTTTTCACATGTATAACATCAATATCTACTATTTGATTTTTAAACCTTAAATAGGGTACTTGAATTTCATAATTGGGACTCACATTCTTAGAAAGGGGTATAGTTTATTTTTTAGAGAAACTTAAATAGGGGGTTTTTATGAGTTTCATGCACGCAAGTGATGTCCCCTTTTTAATGGAAAGTGAATTCCCCAGGTGTTGTTGTCTTTGAACATTATGTGTATGTGAGTCCAGCTCTCCATTCTGCATGAGCTAATAGTGGTATCAGAGCGAAGCTTTTTTATAGCCTATATTCTTTTGGTTTTTATCTTCAATGTGTTCAAGCTTTTCATAGGTTGTTTTACTTGGTTTTTTTACTATCTGGGCAGCTCCCTAACACTCTAGATTGAGGTGCTTCTTGAAGATTTTCATTGAAGTTGAAGCTTTCTTTCTCTGTATTATGTAGTGAGGAAGGCTTCTATATCTTGAATCAACTCTTTCACTTTAAGCTAATAGTGGTATCGACCCTATGAAAGAAAATTTAGAGGTATTTTCTCATTTTCAACTATGGTTGAAAACGAAACTTGTCCTTGTCCAGAATAAGGTAAGAGGTAAGACCTCCGGCATAAATTTGGGTTTGCATTGCATAATGACAAAAGATAAACATCAAAAGCCCAAAGAAACTGTCAGCAAAAACATTGAAACATGTTGCTCACATGGAGCAAGAAGACCTGACGGATGAGCTCATGGCCCCAGCCATGAAAGAAGAAGAATATCTCTATCCAAGAGGAAGATCCACACCAAGAAGATCTAAAGGAAGACATGGACACAAGAAGAGAAGCTGCCCCAAGAAGACTGAAAGAAGAGACGGACGCGTGGAGAGAAGCTGCCACGACAAGAAGACTGAAGACAAGAGAAGATGTGAGGCTCCAAAGAGTGAGGAGCCATGTGAAAATCTCTATGAGAGAGAGAGAGAGAGAGAGAGAGAGAGAGAGAGAGAGAGAGAGAGAGAGAGAGAGAGAGAGAGACCCCACAACCCAATGTAACCTGCCCCAACAAAGTAAAACCACCTCTGAGCCACCGATGATATAGGCCACATGGTAGATGTATGTGTGAGCACTTTAGTCAAGGTCGCGGGCACTTATAGTAGCCTTGGACACATAGAGAGAGAGAGAGTGTCAAGGACTATGGAGTTTAGGGACTTGAGGCACTGGTCGCGGGCTGTCAAGTAAGAAAGAAACTTGATACAGGGTCCAGGTGTGCTAACATAACTTGAGGGGAGGAGTAGACACTGGTCGCGGACTATCAAGTAAGGGGAGGCAAACTTGGTATAGGGTCTAGGTGTACTAGGAGTATTCACTTGAGGGGAGGTGTTGAAAATACAAGTGAATAGGGTGTGTGCAGGAACAAGCCCTTGGTTAGAGGCTGTAAAAGAGAATGAGTAAATGTGAAAGAACCTGTGGTGAAAAGGTGAGAAGAATCTACTGGGAGAGAATAAAGGGTAGCATGAGAAGATTTAGGAAGTGTGGAGATATTCTGGGAAGTGTGGAGATATTCTAGGAGATATTCTGGGAAAAGTGAAGAGGTGGAGAGAATCAGGGAAAAGAGGTGGAGTGAATCATGGAGAAATCAGTGGGATTAGATGCTTGATGTAAACTCTATAAATTGAGGCATTGCCCTAATGAGAATGTGCTGGTTTTTGAGTATCCATGCCTACATTAATCTATTTGCTAATTACCCATATTAATTATTTACTAATCACTTTGGTAATGATGTTGATTCTAGTGTTCGATCCACCATAGCTCATCACAATGCTCAAATTTCAACACTAAATAGATGCCCCACTAAAGCTTTGAAGACTATCATTCCTTATGAGGCTTGGTTCAATTGAAAACCTAAGGTTGAACACGTGTGTGTTTGGTTGTTTGGCATATACACATGTGCTAGCACAAAGTAGAACTAAGCTTGATAACAAGGCAGTGAATTGATTCTTATTGGTTATAATGTTGAAAGAAAAGGTTATCTTTACAATACTCTCATAAAGAATATTATTATCAGTATAGGGATGTTGTTTTTGCAAAGGATTCTATCTATCCATGGAATTAAATAAGCATGCCTATGCCAATTCTCCAGACATGTTTGATGGGTTATTAGCTATGCCAATATCTATTGATTCTATAGATTTTGCCTATTGATCCTTGCTTGTTGCAAGGGGGGAACACTCAAGAATTTGATGCACCAACTTTAGATAAGTTGGAAGATGCACTAAATTCTTAAGGTGTTATAGGTTGTATATCCCTCCCTTAATGTAAAGGATAATGATCACCTTAACTTATCGTGGGCTACTTGATGGCGTCCAACCTCGTATCTTTGTAGACTCCAAGCTTCGCTCTAGTGGTATCTAGCACCACCCTCTTTCCTCCTCCTCTACTACCAAGATTCTACATAGTGATAGTTATCATCTTGGTCACTTTTTTGTTTTTTTTTTTTTAAATAAAATATATAGGAGTTTTCTCATTACTCTACTGACCTAAAGGATTAGAATATACCTAAAGACTTCATTAAATGTGTCGATGGAGTACATGGCATACACCATCGACACATTTTAAAGGTTAGTCAGGGAGATATAGTTTTATTACTAAACCTAAGAAATAAGAGGCCTTAGGGTTCCTCTAAGAGACAAGAATAAGAGACTTTAGTCTAGTCATAAATTCATTTAGTTAATGTGTGAATGCATGGAGGTGAAGTGAAAAAGAATTTCAAAGATTAAGTCAATTTAGGATACACCTGAGCAAGTCAAAAAGACCGATCCATATCGAGGTTGCGTGTGTTGTAAAAATGAATTTGGTGCAACATGACGGAAGTATTTAGATTATGACTCGATAACCTATAAACTAGCAAGCTCATCGTCAGATAACCATAGTTCATAAGCCAGCCGTGATTTGACATCACTAGGTGGGTCTTCCTCCTCACTTGGGCCTTCCAAGATATAACTTGTTGTTGGATGAGTAGACAATGGTCTCAATGCATACTGGCTATCAAATGGCATAGACACTACAAGTAAGGTGGTCAAGCATCTCACGCCTTGAAAAGCCACAATAAACTCCATTACTACTACCCAGAATGGACATGGCATGGGTAAAAGCATAGTCTGCACGTTTCATCTCCCAGACTTCCTCTTCTAGGTCAATTACTTGCAAAAAGCTTCAAGGGTATCCTTAAGAGTAGAGTGAGGTGCATTTGATGAAGACATGATGAGATTAACAAAGATAGAGCATGACAGATAAGGTGAGGGTAGGTGAGTGGAGAATGATGGGTGAGGGACAGTGTAGTAAAGAAGGATAAATAGGGAGGGAGAGAAACACAATAAAAGAGAGAGGGAGGCAATGAGATATAGGAGTGAGGGTTAAAGTAAGAGCTAGGGGGTCATATATACAGATACATCATGCTAAAAGAAAAAAGGGATTTTGTATGGATATTTCCTAAATAATTTAGAAAAGTAATAGCATGGATAAGTGCTTTGTGTAGGAAAAGTAATTGCATGAATAAATGCTATATTTAAGAAAATCAATGTAGACATCAATATTGGGAGGATCTTGGAGTAATAGATGGAGATATTCCAAAGATCGACATACAACCAAATTGATTGTTAAAAAAACTAAAAGTAAGTAAACCTCCATAGCGAGTTAATAGAACCTCCATAGCGAGTCAATAGAACCATGATATAAAGGACATTTTATTATCACAAAATGAAGGATATTTTCAAAACAACAGTACAATGTCATCAACCTAGAGGTCCTTTTTAGATTGTTCTCCTACTGCTGAATGTTCTCATTAGGTCCTCCTTTTTTAGAGTGGGGTAATGTATAAACATATTATGGTTTGCATATTTAATTTCTACTAGATTGGTGGTGGTTGGCATTTGTGACAAAGTGGCATCGTCCCACCACATCCTATAACACAGGAGATTAAGTTAATTGATGAGAATCCAAGTTATAAGCTCCAACCGCATTCCATAACAAAAGATTAACTTAACAATTGAGAATACAAATGCGGTAAATGGAATGTGTACTAGCCCTTTCGAGTGTGGCACTCATCATCACCCAAGAATTTAGAGGAAATGGCTTCAATCCTCATCTCTTAATCCATGTTCTGGGTCTCCTTGGGTTGTGGAACAAACTGGTTCTTTTCCCCGTCTTCTCTTGAGCAAGGTGAAACCGTCCTCTGTCTTGGAATAATCCACTCCAACAATAGTGGGGACTACTGGAGCGTTTGGCATGCCCTTACCATTTTTTGGGCTACTTCTAACCTACTTTTTTCCTTAATAGGATTATAAATTTAAATTTTTATACTAGTACTAATCTTTCCAAATATCATCTCTACTAAAAATGACATTAAATTCTACAAAACACAAAGCCATAGATAATGTATCCAAGGAAAAACAACCCAACTAGAACATTACTTTACGTTAATGTAGAGATCTCCATCCAATAAGAGTTACATATCAATAATCCCAAAAGGAAGAGATTCTCTTATTATCAAAGTATCAAAGCAGGGCCAAAACCAGAGGGTTGTGTGATAAAAAAGACCACTAAATATTCCAATGAAACAAGGGATTACCTCCTACTCTATCATCTCCTTTCCACTTCAAGTAAGAAAAAAGATTCTTCCAAGAGGAAAGCATAAAGCCAATATAAAAGAAGAAGATGGAAGAATCACAAGAGCTACCAAAAAGAAGCTTATTGCTAACCTCCACAAGAGTAGCCTCAAAAATAGGTTTAAACATAATTTCCCAATCTTGTTCTTGTTTTACCATAATTACAACTAATTTTGCAAAACTAGCAGTAACTTAAAGCTAGTGATGTAAAATATCATCAAGTCCACCAATAAGCTTTAGGGGAAACAACTCTATGCGAAGCTATCCATGAAAATCTTCTAGTTTTCCCATATACTTTTCTCTACGAAAGAAATCTCTTAAAAATGCTAGTATTTTGTTCCAATGGCATTTTTTAAATTTGAGCAAAGGAAATAAAATATACAATAGGGAAATGAAACAAATAGTATTAAATTTCATCCTAGATTGAAGAGGCAAAAGAAATGTAAACCATCTATTCATTTTGGCAAGCACTTTAACTCTAAAAGCCCATTTAAGCAATTGCTTATTAGAAGTTCACCACTCTAAGAGATATCTTATCACTTGTCCCTTGTAAATGAGAAGACCATCCCAAAAAGTAGGATCAAAACAAGAACCTCCTCAATAAGAGAAATCATTCTATATTTCTGTATATTGCATTTTCATCCAAATGTAATCATTCTATATTTCTTTATATTACATTTTTATACCATATAATCATGATAACTATAATATACGGAGTCGGGTGTTGACGATTGTCTTTCCATAGCTTAAAAATCTATGTTCTAACATATTTTGTTTTGTGGATGGTGCAGGTAAGAGTCCAACCCCTTTTTGCTTTATGGTGTAGCTAATGGAAAATGATCAACCTCCAAGATCCACTTCAATTATGATAATTGATTATAGTGATTAAATATTTTTTATGTTTTGTCAATATTTTTTAAACTTTTGTTATCTAATTTTGTGTATCTACAACTTAAGTAGATCCATAGTTTCTAACCTAGTGAGATTTATATGGTCTTGCTAGAACTAAACCAAATCCAAAATTGTATCATTTCTAGTTGTAATTGAAATTCTAGATTTAATTCAACTACAATGGGTTAAGCAATTGTAGTTGTAATTGAAATTCTAGATTTAATTCAACTACAATTGGTTAAGCAATGCAATCAAAGAGTAAGGTAGACATATGCTTTGTCAGTTATTCTTACATGATTCTTTTCTAAGTGCATCACACCCTTTTTACATAATTAGGTTTTGGGAAACTTGAAAATAGGTAAGACCTCGTGTTGCTTTTCATAATGTAGTATTTCACAAAATCGTATTTATCTACACTTTGCTAGTTTGAAAAAAGAAACATTTTATTTAGCGTGTTCCCACTTCACTTCATTTTATTATCCTCTTCTAGTGTAAGATTTACATTATACATTATGGTAGGAGGTAGGCTACCACTTACCTTAATGCTCCACTTACTTCCCCTTACTTCCTTGGTTTGGAATGTTTGCCCTCTCTTTCACCCATCTAATTCTCAAATTATTAATTCTCAATTTAAAAATTTAAAATTTTAAAAATTTAAAAATTTATCCACTCTTCCTCAAAACACCTTCATGTGTCACTCTTATCTTTCTCAAATTATTAGTTCTCAATTTAATAATTTAATAATTTAATCATTTAATCATTTAATCATTTAATCATTTAATAATTTATCCACTCTTCCTCACAACACCTTCATGTGTCACTCTCATCTTTTCACTCTAAACAAGGCTTCATGGATTCATAGGCTCCATCCAAATTATGTAAAAAGCTTCATAGATTCACAAGTTCCATTTCTTCTCTCCACTCTATACTTGTATGCATGGTTTCTTTATGAATTTGTCATATATCTCTCTTTGTTTCTCCCTTTAATACTTGAAAACAATTCAACATAAAAACTCTTTTCAATAATCAATTTAGTTCATTATTAATTGAAAGCATATTTATGAATAATCATTTATGTAATATGCCTTGAACATCTCTTTCTTTTATCACGATTGATGATTGAAGCTCCTTGCTTTAATAATCTCTACATGCTAGCATGATTTAGTGTTAAACTTTCTAATGTGAGTGATGGACAAATGGTGAGGATTGTTAGTGGGGTTTGAACAGGGAATATGTGCATCTATCTAAGGCCTAGCTTTCCCTAATCAAAGTCTCGTACACTCCTATAAGGTCTTGCATCACATGAGACATCCCTTAAAGGTGATGATTTTCTAATGATTAAATTTAACTTGCATAATTGAGTCCTAAAGGCCAAGGTGCAAGCCAATCAATCAAGTGCTTATGCCATTAGAAAATCATGGGATAAGAATTTGAGGGTCTACTTTAGAGAACCAAGTGAGTAAAGAAATATTTTTGACCAAATGCAAGAGGAGCATGACAATGAAAAGATAATTATGCCACAAGAATAAGGTAACTAGTGTATGAAAAAAATACTTAATTAATCAATCATACATGCAATGATCCACATATAATCTTAACGTGTGATTAAAGAAGTTATGGTCCATAAGAATCATAAGGTCTTTCCCCAATGTGGTGGACCTAATCATATTGGAGTGGTGCTTTCAGACCTCTAGAAGGAAATGTGAATTACATGTCTTTTTTCAAATAATCTGACACGTGTTGGAATTTCAGATTTATGCATAATGGCTTAATCTATGGATTAGTTTTTGAAATCTGAATTACATGTCCTTTTTTAAAAATTGAAATTTCTAAAGACATGCTGATTAGTGTCTGTATGCTATTCTACTAGGTACACATACATTAAGAGAGAGGGAGCATCATTTTGAGATGGAGATTGTAATGCGGGCTGACCATTCATGGCAGAACTGTCGGACATTGATTGTGATTCCATCTCATAGGAGCCTTGCACAAAACCCACGGATGGCTGAGATTGTGATGGAGGTGTATGTGTGTGTGTGTGTGTGTGTGTGTGTGTGTGTGTGTGTGCATGTGTACATTTTGGACACATTCCTCTGGATCAATACACCTACTTTCAATGCTTGTTGAGATAGTCTCTACATGAGAGCCGAAAGTTGCAAACAACAAACAGATGACCAGCAATACATGGCCTTCTTTGACTACTTATATAGGTAGTCAAATCCATGGCCCCTATATAGGAACCTCACTTGTGTCATGATGTTTCATTTGTAGGTTTTGTTGGTTTTCACCTCGCAATGAGGTTTCCCACTGGTAATATAAGAATTACTATAAAAAAATGTGCGTGCATGTGTGTGTGTACATTTTGGGTGAATTATGAGTAGAATTCAGGAAATATGTTATAATATATATATGTATGTATACATACATACGTCATTAATTCAAACATAGCCGTATGTTTGCTCATGCAAACGTTTACGTATGATATACGAGGTTTCATACTTGACCTAGTTTTTTTAAATAGCTTTTTCTTGATTTTATGAAGGCTTAAACCTTTGGAAACGTGGTCAGGTTCATGCTCACTCCTTGGGAAAAAAAGTCAAAAGTTGAAAGGTTGCTTCAAGAATGTGTACTTGAAGAACGCTGCCTATGTATCGCCGCATGTGCATACAGCATCCCATGCGCTAGATGCGACTTACCCATCTGCTCTATGCATAGTTGAAGGAACATCAATTTAATATGTATATCAGAACAGCCAACTTGCCTCGGCAATAGTGGATTGGTAGCATACTTAACCCTGTCCCCTGAGGGGCAAATGTTAGGGTCATGTTTCCTGTCTCCTTGTCCAAATATACTTCCATACTCGTATGTTTCGTGTATAGGTATGCGTATGTTTTCACATACATTCATCCACACACACACACACACACACACACACACACAAGCATGTATGTATATACCTAGATGAATCCAGGAACATGCCCAAATTATGTATGTATAAATTCATACGTACATAGGTAAGTACACATGCATGCACCCATGTGTGCACATACATATGTACTCATAGGCATGCCCACACCCATGTGTGCACATACATATGTACTCATAGGCATGCCCACACCCACACAGTAACTGAGGAATAATGTAAAGCCACATTGGCTTCAGTGCACTAACGTAAAGTGCCTTCAAGAGTGGGTCGAAACAAGTATTGGCAATCCAAGACTACCCCATTGGCAACACATGAGGACAAAAGAGGATCGTCCACTGTTGAAATTATATTCAAAGTGCCAATGTGAACATTACATCCTTTGCACAAAACAATGCCAAATCGGTTTATGCTGAACTCTCGGGGCACTGATATACAACTTTAAGAAACAATACAGCACAATAAAGCGAGAACCAAAAAGCTCACTGCACAACAAATTACATTCCGAGTTTCAAAATAGAGTCAGTTGAAGCTGCTGCACAACCATCACCAATAGTCTCCACAAGCACACTTTCCATCTTCAAAAACGTGAAAGTGGTTCGCATCTCTGACCATAATAAGTGATGTAGCAACATGGCAGTCACCACCAGATCCGCATGTTGTTCACAACGCGTATAGTTGCCCCTTGAGGTGTATTGAGGAGGGCACAGGCAATGGCCAACTTCTTGCTGTTCCCACAAAGCACATCCTTCTTTGCATCATCGGAAATGTTTTGTGACACCCAATGCAAATGGAGAATATCCATTTTATGGGCAAAATCTTGTAGCTTCACATAGATACCTTTGCTTTGTGCATGCTTTGTATCCCCAACAAAAAATGAATGAACGTTTCCACTCACATCAACCCACCAACTGCATCCTGGCTACTTCCATGCAGCATTTTTCACTCTCAAGGCTTCAATCTTTTCTGCATCCTCTTGCATGCCAGCAGCTGCATAAATATTAGCCATACAGACATAAGCTGCAGCATCATTTTTATCCACTTGTACTGCATGTTCAAAGGCCAATCTCCCAAGCTTCACATTTCCCCATTTTCGACAAGCACCCAACAGAGCAGACCAAACTGGAGGATAATCAGACGATGGCATCTTCTTAATCACTGCAATAGCCTTGTCAAAGTGCCCTGCACGGCCAAAAAGATCAACCATGCAAGTGTGGTGCTCCAAGTCTGGTGTGATGCCATATTTTTTGCTCATATTCGCAAAATACATTTGGCCCTCATCCACTAGACCTGAGTGACTGCATGCATTAAGCATGCAAATGAAGGTGACCGTGTCTGGAGAGAGGCCCTCGCGTTGCATCTGTTCAAAACAGTTCAGTGCTTCCTTGCCCTGTCCCTGTTGGGCATACCCTGCGATTAGTGCATTCCAAGAGAATACATTCCGAACAGGAAGCTCATCAAGCACTTGCTGTGCTTTTGCAAGCGCACCGCATTTGGTGTACATGTCCACCAAAGCAGTGCCAACCACAATATCTTTTCCCTGCAACCCCTGACTGATAATCTCATCATGAATTTGTTTGCCCTTGTCGGCTGCTCCTATGCTGCCACAGGCCTTCAAGATGCAAGTGAGGGTGACCGTGTCTGGGGAGAGGCCCTCGCACTGCATCTGTTCAAAACAGTTCAGTGCTTCCTCGCCCTGCCCCTGGTGGGCATATCCTGCAATAAGTGCATTCCAAGTGACTACATTCCGAGCAGGAAGCTCGTCGAGCACTTGTTGTGCTTTGGTGAGCGCACCGCATTTGGCGTACATGTCCACCAAAGCAGTGCCAAGCACAATATCGTTTCCCTGCAACCCCTGACTGACAATCTCATCATGAATTTGTTTGCCCTTGGCAGCTGCTCCTATGCTGCCACAGGCTTTGAAGATGCAAATGAGGGTGATCCTGTTTGGAGAGAGGCCCTCGTGTTGCATCCGTTCAAAACAGTTCAGTGCTTCCTCGCCCTTCCCCTGTTGGGCATATCCTGCGATAAGTGCATTCCAAGAGACTACATTCCGAACTGGAAGCTTGTCAAGCACTTGCTGTGCTTTTGCGAGCGCACCACATTTGGCATACATGTCCACCAAAGCAGTGCCAAGCACAACATCTTTTCCAAGCAACCCCTGACTGACAATCTCATCATGAATTTGTTTACCCTTGTCAGCTGCTCCTATGCTGCCGCAGGCCTGCAAGATGCAAGTGAAGGTGACCGTGTCTGGAGAGAGGCCCTCGCGTTGCATCCGTTCAAAACAGTTCAGTGCTTCCTCGCCCTGCCCCTGTTGGGCATATCCTGCAATTAGTGCAGACCAAGTGACTACGTCCCGAACAGGAAGCTCGTCAAGCACCTGCTGTGCTTTTGTGAGCACACCGCATTTAGCGTACATGTCCACCAAAGCAGTGCCAAGCACAATATCTTTTCCCAGCAACCCCTGACTGACAATCTCATCATGAATTTGTTTGCCCTTGTCAGCTGCTCCTATGATGCCACAAGCCTTCAAGATGCAAATGAAGGTGACTGTGTTTGGAGAGAGGCCCTCATGTCGCATCCGTTCAAAACAGTTCAGTGCTTCCTCGCCGTGCCCCTGTCGGGCATATCCTGCGATTAGTGCATTCCAAGAGACTACGTCCCGAACAAGAAGCTTGTCAAGCACTTGCTGTGCTTTTTCAAGCGCACCACATTTGGCATACATACTGACTAAAGTGTTCGCTACATAAGGGCTCTTTTCAAGCAAGCCAGTTTTTAGAATACCAGCATGCACTCTAGTGCCTTCGTGCAGATCCTTCTTCTTGGCACAAGCCTTCAGTAAGGCCACCCACTGCTTGATGGTTGGCATTGTCAATTCTTTTCCTTACCTGCACAGAGCCATCTTTAAATTCTGTTGACATCACCAGTCCTCTTCTCCTCAGCTCTTCATGAACCCAACAGGGATTGCACCAGCCATCAATCCACAACGATACCTTAGTGATTTTGTGCTTAAAGTCTGGGGATCTTGGGCTAGTCTGCCAAACAAACGGTCTCTCTCACAAGAAGGAAATGAGAAGAAAGAGGAAACCTGTACGATGGTGCTTACCTTGGTGTTACGATTGTTCCACCGATCCCTAAAGTACTTCTCCCATGAGAGGTCCATGTCATTTCCATCGTCCCGCCATTTTCTACACTTAGCATGCCTTCGTCCCGCCATCTTCGAGTATTTCAAGCCTGTGCAGGAGAAGAAGAAGAGGCTGCCAAAATCCCTGCGGCTTCGATGACCATATGCCAGAACGAGAAAATTTGATCATTTAACCACTTAATATTGCATAAACTTCTATAATCTAACATATTTAATGGAAATGTTTAAAAAAAAACATTTTGGTGCCATATATTTGTGGTGTGAAGGGATACATGTAGAGGCACTCCCACATTAAGCGCTCATTCTGTGTACGTTACATGGGTGGAGAAACGGACACTTAGTTTTTGCATTTCTTGCTTTCTTCCTCCTCACCATGAGATAGATCGTGAGTAGCTTGCCCTTTCTGTTCATTTCCTGTAGAGACTAGGTTCATGGTTCATACTTTTAAGGTTTCGTGTGCTCATCTGTGCTCCTTGCTACAACCATGCATGCTTTACCTTATCCACAAGCCTTTTTGTTTACACATGGTGTGCGTGCCAACTACTTTATTCAACCCGTCGTGAAGATGCCTATATTATCTAGAATCTCCTCGCAACTTAGTCTTCTAGTTTTCTCATGTAGTAGATAGTAGTTGAGGAGCGATTGTCGCTCTAAGATGGTAATTGTTTTCATTGATGATATTTCCTAGTTCTCATGCATTGCATGGTAACCCTAGGAGATTCAGCACTGCAACCTCCATATACATTGTTATGGACAATGCACACCTCCTTGCCAAATAAGGTGTACCACACCAACTCAGCCTTTCAACAGTGACCTTCACCACGAGAAAAACCAACAAAGAATCAGCTCGCCCCTCTTCTCTTTTGACCCAATGATCTTCTTCTTCGATGTAGCAACCCTACAGACAATGCCGGACAATGCCTCGGGTGAAACCATGCATGTTAGGAGTAGCTACCCAATGCTCTAGATGGTATCGCATCCAAGATGATGCAATTCTCCCTTACCATGTCAAGTTGTGTCCCTAGTCGTCTTCTTGATTCACAATGATGTAACGGCGGTTCCCCCCCTTATGAGGCATTGGAACGAGTTCTTTTCCATGTCATGTCCTAGTTGTGGTTCTAAAAAAAATGTCCATCTTTTTTCCTCTAAGGGGGGAGGTGTGGTGTGTGTGTCCTACAATGGAGGGCCATATGTGAACATATGCATCTAACCAACTTGCCAGTAATCAATAAAGGGGCTCCACATGAGGTGGCACACTCATACTACCTAGTTTGGGGATATGAGGACTAGGGTGGCAATATCTCTATAGGACCCTACGTATGTGGCGATGTCTCTATTGGGTCTTCCTTATCTGCATTTTTATCTAGTGAGGAGATTCTGAGGGTGGGCTTAGGAGTGTTTGAGACCTTTGATTTCAAGGATGTCTCTGAGGCCCTATGTTGCACATTCTTGTTAGATCTGGCATCCTAGTGGATCCCCACTCTCTCAGTATTGTCTTTCCCTCTCTGCCTAAACCACTGGAGGAGAAGGGTTATGCAGGATTGCCTCACCAAGATATGTTGGACATCTTATAGTCCTTATTTCTAGGGGCAATTCTACATGCCAAACTCCCCCATGATTCTGCTAGAGGAGGAGGGTTATGCAGGATTGCCTCACCAAGATATGCTGGACATCTTATAGTCCTTATTCCTAGGGGCAATTCCAGATGTCAAACCCCCCCCCCATGATTATGCTTTGCCCATTATTTATCTAGATCCATCTCGGTCACAACCACCCATCCCCATCCTTGCTTTCATAATTTATGAGATATGGAGAACTTGATACTTGTCTATTTACAATTTTACCATCATAATTTATTGGATTTAGAGAACTTGATACCATATCCAATAAATGATTTTAGTATTAATCCTTTTAAAAATGGTAGTGGGAAATGGACTAGGTAAAGTCAAAGAGAAAATGTTGAACACCTTTTAGGGGTAGGGACTATACGTAAAGTTGAGAAAGTGTTGAACACCTTCCACACAAGAGGGTAATACTAACAAGATAAGAAGCCTTGCTCGTTTGAAAAGGTATGACAAGAATGAATTTATGACACTTTTCATATAAACGATATGGCTAAGCCATTGTATTGCTAGTGTGAAGCCTTCAACAATCACCATGACACATTGTTGAAACTTGGGCAATTATGGGAGTTCCAACAAAGATCCTCCCATTTTCAACACCCCTACCTTTCTTGAAGGATGCAACCAATGTTTTCGTGTGAAGAGAGTGAGAATCATTTGGCATGTTCATGGTCATCCCTAAACCTTGAACTTCTCATTGAGCCCTCACCATTTGAAAACAAGGTGGAATGATATGGTATTGATGTGATATTTTATACACCACATTGAAATCCTTTTTGCTAATATATGTGTATGTCTCTTTCATGTAGTTGTGTATGTCTCTTTCATGTAGTTGCAGATTTTCAAAAAGTACCTTCATCAACCAAGACTACTCTTGTGGCACTGTGTGCAAACACAAGTTAGTCTCATTTGTGTAATTTGTAAGAGATCTTTAAAATTTTAAAAAGAAAGTGAAATCTAGTTTTTGTACAAGGTCTTTGAGATTATGACTTCATGTCGCTTCTATAATAGTAGAATAAAGTGTGAGTCACTTCGTAACTATGCATGTGGCTTTCCTTTTAGGAATCTCCCTTCTATGTTGAGATTGTGAGAGATAATGGGCATGTTATTCATCAATGTCGTGCCTCAGAAGATTGTCCCAAAAGACATATCATTTATAGTAAAAGAGGAGATATGATACGTCACCTAAAAAGGGATCATATGCTTGATGTTGAGATTCCAAAGCATCCCATGGGTAGACCAAGACAACAAAAGAGATCATACGTCACCTAAAAAGAGATCATACGTCACCTAAAAAGGGATCATATGCTTGATGTTGAGATTCCAAAGCATCCCATGGGTAGACCAAGACAACAAAAGAGACCCCCTAGGCTTCTACCCACACGATGCCTCTCGTCAATGTGAAGCTCGTTTTACAAACATTGATGTAAAGATTAAAAATGCAAAGAAGAAATTCCACAAAGAGGTGGTCAAAAAAGCACACTCTCTTTGGGAGTTAAAGGATGACAAAGAAAAGAGTTCATATGAGGAGTGGGAAGAAGCTTATGTAAAGAAAAGGATGGAGGAGTGGGAGAAGGCAAGCCTGCTCGCATTGCCGGCATGCAAAGAAGGATTGCACAAGGCTATAATGCCGTAGTACGTATAGTTATTTAGCCTTCCCTCAATGGTAAATTATGCATAAAGCGTTTGTTTAGATACTAATATTCATAAGGTTTTATAGAGCAGAAATGTGCCAAATCAAGAAGAGGCCGATGTCCATGAGATGGGGGATGATGATGAGGACGATGATGGTGGCGGCAAGGTCGATGTTTTAAGACGATGATGAGGCTGGTTTGAATGCGGTGGGAGATGCCAATGTCCATGACATGAGAGATGATGTTTTCACTACCCCAGTAAGCCTTTGTTCAAGAAATATTATTGCACAAAATTTTTATTTTTTTAAAAATTCGTAATTGTTATTTCTTTTGGTTTAGGGTTTGAGACTCTCTGAAAATGTGAATGTGCTTTTTGCTCCACAAAAGGGAGCGAGAAACAAAAAATCTGCAATAGGTGATGAGAAGGGTGGTAGAGAGTGTCGACGACATGTGATTTTTGATCTACGCATTATTTTTCTCTTTGTAAGCACATGCAAAGTGTATTTTTTATTGATGCAACCCCTTGTGCGGTAAAATGTAGCCAATATTTGACATTCGTCTCCTGAAAAAAGTAGCAAAAATAGAGACATGAATGTTGTTATAGCAATAGAAGATTTGATTGCCAAAGTCCAGCCTCAAACTCCATGTCAGCTTACATGGATAGGTAATTCTAATCATTGTATGCTTCTCACAGTATCTTACTTGTATGATATCTGTTCTTTGGCTAAATTCATTTATAAATTGTAATAGGTTAAGACATGGTATGATTTACCATGACACTTCAGGTGGACTGTGACTTTAAACTTATGGTGGTGTGGATATGGAGGCTAGCACAAACTCTATGAATCTTTTTGCCTTGTAAGTTTTTTTTGTTGCATCTCTTTTTCAGAAACTTTTTTGTGTATGTCCTAATACTAAAGAAGTTTCATATAGGTGGATGGAGTACACATTGCCAAATAATGTGCTAGATCATGTGTGGTTCGTAGACTGCTTATGGTTATCCTTTATGTCCTTTGAAGTTGATGATGTGTCACTTCAAAATTTCTTTGGGACCCCAGATCTCAAGAGCTATATGTTCACCTTTTTCCCGATCATTGATAGGTAAGCTCACTTGTGAATTGTAAATCTTGAATGTTGCTAACTTCATTTGTATAGTGAATGTTGAATGTTGCTAATCGTAATGATACAGATCTCATTGGACCCTATTGGCATTCTACAATGGACACATTCAACGTGCCAATGGGCTGCCTAGAGAGCAAAGTGCAATCTTATTTTTTGATTCCTTATCTATGCACTGTTTGTGACAGATTACTTGCCACATGTTTACAGGTGTAAATCTAGTTTTAGTATTTTATTGTATACGTTGTGTAAAGAAGTAATCCCACAAGCTTGTAAAGATGAAGGTTATGTTATTATTGCAGGGTGTTTGCATTTTTAGCATGCCATAGTTATCCTGTGGTACAAAGTGAACTTTTGAATCCAGATACGTTGTGTCAGACCGCAATAGTGGAGGTATGTTTACCATTTAACAATTAGCTATTATAGAAAACAAAACTACTTTTTTACTTATGTGGTTTTATAATTTCTGTACAAGATTCCTCAACAACCTAATGGATATGATTGCGGATATTATGTTATGGCTACCATGTGGTTTTTGATTAAGGGCGGATTACAATATTCCAAGCCTAGACATTGGGTATAAGCTTTCATCTCTATGTTCTTTAGTTTCATGGTTAGTCTATCTCTCTATGTTCTTTAGTTTTATGGATAATTTATCATATGCATTTACCTTCTTGATATGTTGTATTCAGCTTTCAAAAGCTTGGTTTGCACATGCGGATGTACAAAGACTGAAGGGTGGCCTCCGATCCTGGATCCAAACTTGTATGTTGGAGACAGCCATGCGCAATAGATGAGACGTCATATGTTGCTAGATGATGATGTGGGTGCTTGTAGATTCTACATCTTTTGTATGACCATAGAGACTTTCACATCTTATTTATGACATTCTATATCTTCTATATGAGATTCAACCTCTTTTGTATGAGATTTTGTAACTTTTGTATGAGTCATGGCTCGTGTAATCTTGTCAAACGCAAGTTATGGTTTTGGGCTTATATTTTTCCATAAGTGTTGTAAAAGAGACGGTCATTGAGATTCCACATTTATTTATGACATTCTACATCTTCTATATGAGATTCAAAATCTTTTTTATGAGATTTTGTAACTTTTGTATGAGTCATAGCTCATGTAATCTTGTCAAACGCAAGTTACGGTTTTGGGTTTTATATTTTTCCATAAGTGTTGTAAAAGAGACGGTCATCAAGATTCCACATCTTATTTATGACATTCTACATCTTCTATATGAGATTCAACATCTTTTTTATGAGATTTTGTAACTTTTGTATGAGTCATGGCTCATGTAATCTTGTCAAATGCAAGTTATGGTTTTGGGTTTTATATTTTTCCATAAGTGTTGTAAAAGAGACGGTCATTGAGATTCCACATCTTATTTATGACATTCTACATCTTCTATATAAGATTCGACATCTTTTGTATGAGATTTTGAATCTATTACTGACCACACTATTACCTCTATTGTAAAGTATTCTCAACTATTAACTCTATTGCTAATTATGTTTATTGACCTAAACTACAAAGTTGTATAAAGTAATCTCAGTCTGTGAAAGTAATCTTGAGAATCTAAGATTACTTTCACAGCCCGAGATTACTTAATGAAACAAACACCTAAGTGCTCTGTTGTGAAAGTAATCTTGGGCTGTAATCTTGGATTTTCGAGATTACTTTCACAGCCCGAGATTACTTTTACACAACAGAGACCTGAGTGCACTGTTGGAAAAGTAATCTCAACTATTAACTCTATTGCTAATTATGTTTGTTGACCTAAACTACAATGTTGTATAAAGTAATCTTAGGCTGTGAAAGTAATCTCGAGAACCCGATATTACTTTCACAGCCCGAGATTACTTAATGAAACGGTGCCCCCAGGTCTCTGGTGTAAAAGTAATCTCAGGAACCCGAGATTACTTTCATAGCCCGAGAATGAAACGGTGCACTCAGGTCTCTGTTGTAAAAGTAATCTCGGGCTGTGAAAGTAATCTCGGGTTCCCTAGATTACTTTCATAGCCCGAGATTACTTTCACAGCCCGAGATTGCTTTTACAACAGAGACCTAAGTGCACTATTGAAAAAATAATCTCAACTATTAACTCTATTGCTAATTATGTTTATTGACCTATACTACAATGTTGTATAAAGTAATCTCGGGCAGTGAAGGTACCATTGACTGTATAAATAAGAGATTTAAAACACCAAAAACTTGAATTATTGGAAAGTTTAAAGCATAACAATAACTCGGTTGGCATGTGTTGTGTATACATGAGCAAGATCCTTACTTGAGATGCAAAAAAAATGTTATGAATTTCATTTGCATCTGGAAGAATCAAAGAGAATGACCGCTCTTCATCTTGCAAGTCACCGTACTTGCAAGAAGTGATTTTACAGTAAAAACTATTAGCATCATTGCAAACTTTGACCTCCTTTGCCAATGAGACTCTCTAGTCCTTCGGTAGAGCCATGTCTCTTGCTCAAAGGTAGCAAGGCATGACAAGTATGACATGAGGTAGTAATTGCTGAATCCACTAGCAACATTTTGGTGCAACAATGTGGACACCGAATTCGAGGCCTTCTCTCAAAATGTACACGATGTCGACCACGTTGATGCTTCTTTTTAAGAATGCCAGTTTGATGTGTTGGCTTATTGGGTTTGCAAGTGGAACCTTGTGCACCCATCTCTATTGGTGATACGAGATTTGGTTGTGCTTCCCCATGCCCATCTCTATTGGTGATACGAGATTTGGTTGTGCTTCCCCATGCCCAAGTCGAGTGTTGGTTACATTTGCTTGGATTTGGTTACATTTGCTTGGATTTACCACACATTCCCTCGAGTTGGCATATTGATTTGGCTTGGAGAAACCAATGATGCAAGAGTATCTTTAGACAGCTTCAATTGATGCAAGACAAATTCCATTTCTTTGGCACCTCTCTTAGGTATTCCTTGCTGGATTTATGACAAGGAGTCTTTAATTTCTTGTATACATTGAAATATCTCCTCTTCGGGACTTGTCTTATCACATATGTCATTCATTGGATGTGACACCAGCTCATGTGCATTGTCTATTATTGGAAGAATAGCATGCAAATGAGAAAAATGCCGCATAACTATTAATCGGATGCCATAAAGGTGCTTGCATTCACTAATCCAATCTGGACAATCACAATAGTTACTTTGCATACTGACATGGTACCATTGACTTGGTGTTGAGCTACTTTGTACCTTGAATAATAATGTCATTTCATTCACAATCTCCAAAGAAGATGGGTCAACTTCATATCAGCGTAGAATCTTCTCTCCTTCGAGCCATTTTAAAGTGTGCTTTTTTGATGATCCTTTGATGCTGAATCGGCCAGAATAAGCTCTATCACACGAGAATAAAAGAGCAAGATTATAAATTTAAACAATTAGCAAGCTACACAAAAAAACAAGTCAAAAACATATACCTATTTCTTGCTTCTGCTTAAAGAAACCAAGTAAGGTTCCACCCATGTGACTGCCAGTCTTTGAATCGCCCACAAGTGCATGAATTAAATCCAAAATGGATCGATTTATACGAGCTTCCAAGAGTGTGTATTTGATATATTGCCAGAGCCGCTCCACCAAATTTGTTGTGTCAACATTTCCAAAGTTCAAAAAGCGTCCAAACTTTGGCCATCGTTTTCTCCAAATACAATTATGTCCACACCAACCGTTTGTAACATAACGGATGACATTGTTTTGGATTGAATACTTCTGTAGAAGTAGTTGATACCTTCCCTCAAAATCATCCTCCGTAACTGAATGCATAAGGTTTGACATTGAAGTATATATGTCATCTCTCATCTCCTTTGGAACCTGAATTTACAAACATCGTTTACATATACCACAAATATATAAATATAAATAAGCTTGACTATAAAATGGATTAGTTCTACCTGTGGAAGAAGATTCTCAACCCAAGCCTTCTTGGTATGGAACCAACATAGCAAGATGTGACATGCAATCTGAATCATTGTTCCATTCTCTTGAAATTCCCAACAATATGGATCTTCATTCACCACCTTGAGTTTAACCTCTAATTCTTGTTGTGACTTGTCAATAACAAGTGCGATAGGACGAACATGACCCATTCTAGAGAAAACAATCCGTAGTGTCAACTCCAAGGCAATGACTTCATGGTGGGCTCCCACATCACATGTGCACAACATGAACCAAATTGGTATGCCAATACCAAGTTGATTTGGTAGCACTGCAGCATATAAGAGTAACCCAAATAGGTTTGTCTTGAAAGTGCTATCTATGGCCCATGAGTTGTTTTTAGAGAAACATAAAGCCATTTCCAACATCCAGTCATCTTGCAAAACCAAGATGAATGGCCTATCTTTGGCATCCTTTGCACTTGGATTATAAGGTTGGCAATATAACACCTACATAACAACAATGTGTGATACACCAAGATGTAACACATAGAGATCTCCAAAGTACTATGAAGTTTAGAATACACTACCTTTTGTTGTTGTTTCAATGCTAAAGCCTCCATGTACATTGACTCCCAATCATCTTTTGAAACCTTACCTGCATCATGTTGGTGCACTCAAATAATTACTCTTTGTGACCTAACAATATTTACTCATAAACAAAGGATCATTCTTAATTATCTTATCATATTTAATCATGAACAAAGATCAAGAAAAGTACCTTCAGTGCGAATCGATATGACAATGAAGAAACCTCTTTGGGAATCATGAAGAGCCTATAGATAGCGCAGTCAAGAGTAGATGCTCTCTCCATATGATATCGTTTTTTAGATAAGGACATTTTTGCAACATGGCGAGAGCTTCCCACATCAAACAAATGTTCCGTGCAGCATTCATAATAGATGGGTGAACTAGCAAGTGATACAAGTCACTTCTTGTGCTTGGTTCATGTCCTGTATGGATTGGATTAATGAAAATACACACTTCATCAATGGCCCCAATACATGTAATCTTTAACTTAAATGGCCCCTTCAAACAAATACAAAGAGAACCATCCTCTCTCTCTCCCAAGCAAAGCTCATCTTTCATTTTTTGCCACTTTTTCAAATCAAGCATGCCTCTATCATCATGACTTTTTAGCATTTCCAAGCTTATGGACACATCATCTTGTAGTACTCTTATCATTAAGTTATATAGCTCCTCACTAAAAGAGAAATATATATGGGATAAATGCTTATTTGGATTAAGCTAAGAGAAATACCTTCTTGTACAGATTAATGCAAGTGGTAGTTTGATCTTTAGAAAGATTAGAAAGATTAAGCTAAGAGAAATACCTTCTTGTACAGATTAATGCAAGTGGTAGTTTGATCTTTAGATCCAATAAGATAATAGAATGTTCTTCTCCTCCCCACTTTCTGCAATGTATTGGCTAGAGAGAGAGAGAGAGAGAGAGAGAGAGAGAGACTATAATGTCAATGAAGTCCTCCAAAAATTATGATGGGCCGAGATTACTATTATCCCGAGATTACTATTTTTCCGAGATTACTTAGTGGTGGATAGCATTATGTCCATGTAATGATGTTTAATAAATATCATTTAAAGAAATATGGACTCTTTTCAAATTTTTCAAAATTATACCAATGCATTCAATTCTCTTTATTTTTCGAAAAGATTCGCCACCCCCCACCTGCCCCAGCCCGAGATTACTCAACTGGCGCCCGCCGCCAAGATCAACGCGCCTCGCGTCAAGATGCGACCCCCAAACCTTCTCCATCGTTGATCCCCCTTGGCCATGCCCGTGCCAAATAGAGCTGAGGATCTTCGTTGTCACCTCATCCTCTCCAACAACCACCCCTTCCATCTTTAATGTTTTATAATTGGCTCAGCACCGACCACCCCTCCCATCTCTTCAATGATGTGCCATCCTCATCATCAACCACCCCTCCCATCATCAGTGTCGTTTCATCCTCACCATTGGCCATCTTTTCCATACACATAGGCTTTTCCTCTCCATATCCATCAGTCGCACCACTGTGCCTTCCTTGCCCCATCAACCATCCATCTTCCTATCCCCGCCTTACTATCATCATATCAGGCTCTGGTTCACCCTTCTTCATGACCTTGTTGTCCACATCATCGACCATCCTAACCTTCACCACCATCACCACCTCTCTCGGGGAGTTGTTAGGTGGGCCAATCATTGGGGCTGTCTGTCTTCTTCGAGCCACCTTCCTGTGCTACCCCAAATTCTCTCTGGGAGACACCCCTCATCCCACCCTTCCTCAGCACTGACACCTCTTCCTCTCATTCCCCCATCTACCACCCTTGCCACCACCACCCCATCCTCTATTTCACTAAGAGATGCATTTACACATCAAGCATTCACTTCGGCATTTTAGAGTGTCCACCTAACCATGGCTATTTGGCTAGCCACCACTACATCTAGCACCTTCCCTTGCTCCATCAGTGGGTGGTGACCTCTTTTCCCTTGGTATTAGAGTGCTATTATATTGGGGACACTCTCATGGAGGCATCTCAGCACCTTTATGGTGTGGATCTCACTTATCAGTGGATCGTGGCCTTGTATACCATGGCCAATAGTCAGCTACGTAGAGATCTGTTTATCATTCTAGCAGAGAAAGCCACTCTTCAAGCTCAGGTAAAGGCAACAAAGGCAGCTTATTCATATGCACTTCGATCACTATTAGAGCATGAGGTAGACTTCAACAGGCTATGGGAGAGGGCGTTTGACCTCTCCACCACTCCCATCATATGGATGAGTGCTCTGGCAGTTTTGAGGAAGCACAAGGATGACCTGTTGGCTGAGATAGAGTGGCTGAGCTAGAGGAGGAGCACCAGGAGGATATTGATACTCTACACCAAGAGCATGAGGAAGAGATAACAACTCAGAGTTGGACAGAGTATGAATAGGTGATAGACCTCACTACACACCATGAGCAGGAGGTTGCTACTTTGAGAGCCCAGGCTATAGGAGGGCTATAGAGGCAGAGGACAACTTAGATGCACTAGTTGTGGCCATGTGAGGACATGTATTAAGTATTTAGCATTTAGTATTCAGTATTCAATTCTTTTGTTCAGAAAAGTGTAAAGTATTTTGTTCTTGGGCTTTCCTGGGATCCTTGATGCCTAGAGGTGCTTCCTTCTTCCTCTTCACCGACTTTCCTCACCATTATGCTATCTTCACCATGCATTCACTGGGATGGAAGCAAATCCAAGACATGTGGGCACTTAGGATTGTCCTTGACAGCATGAATACTTCCCAAAGTGTAACCCATTAATTCTCTCATTACTTTCTCTTGTGTGGATTGTTTGTAGGTATAGAGTGAGCCATCCCAATATTTCATCTATAGAAATAGAGTGTCTATAGGTATAGAGTGAGCCATCCCAATAGTTTATCTATTACGTTGTTCGCAAATTGGGAAAAACCCTAGCATACCTTTGAGCATAGGAACACATACCATAACCTTATCCATAAGAACCCTTAGGATAATAAAGTGAAAAGATAAGATTATTCACCCTAGAATATCTAGCATAGGAACACACCCTTGAGCATGGGAACACATACCATAACCTTGTCTATGAGAACCCGTAGGATCCTATTTAGCGACGTTTTCATATATATTTAGGGGGTGGGTGTCCTCACAGTTAATATATCATAGCATAGGTTTATTTTAGTAGGATTATTTAGCTAGCCAAATTAGAAAATAAATTGAAACTTATTGAGTTTCCTTCTTTTTCTAGATGGCACAGCCGATTCCTATGATCCAAATCCCTAGAGTATTGAAATTATAGAGGAGTTGGACACCATCACTGACTCTTTTGAGAACCTTCTCTCATGAGATCCAGAGTCACGACCCACCTTGATCTGTCATTGCATAGACTGGTTCTTTCCAACTCAGGAAGATCGATGCTTTCTATGGTTTTATGGCAAGGGGGTCCATGCCTATTACAACCTAAGATCTAAATTTTGGGAGAATGTTGCTTTGACGATGGTACTTATATGACTCGGAGTTGGTTGGACGACAGTATTATACACTCCCACGATGGTACTTATATATCTCAGAGTTTTTTGGGAGATAGTACTATACACTACCATAATTCTATAATGTATTTTCCAAAATAGACTATATAGATTGATGAGGGTAAAGGTTTGAGAAAAGTAATGGTTGTGGTCCATCTGTGGAGGATCTTTGAACTTCTTGTTGTTTTTCTCCTTTTTCTTCTAACCCCAGGTCCCAGGGCTCTGTTGGGACACTATTGTCTAACATATCCGATGAAATCAGGGTGTTTGGTTCATCTTAGCTCTAAATGATTGCAAATTCTTGTGTTTTAAGGATTCTACTATGATGAATGAGTTGATTTGATGGAGTTTGAGGAGGTGAACCCCTGTGGGTGTAAGTCTGATGAGACTAGGGATAGATTCTAAATTGGTTTTGACTCAGACAGAATTTGTTGGGAAGGTATAGTGTTGGCTAGTTGAGCATCAAATCTATTAGTTGAAGATGTATTGGATTTGCTTTAGTTTGTTTGGGATGAAGGGAGGTGATTTTGTATTAGGTCTGACAGTCTAGGGACTGTCAGTAGCAAAATCAGCAGTAGCAAGCAGTCAGAAGAGTTAGAGGTCAAGTGATATTTATGTGGTAGCCATGAGTCACTATTATCAGCCAAGTTATTATTATAAGGCTAGATCCAAGTTTGGTTTGAGTGTCTGGAGGATATAGAAGTGCTAGCTGACATAGAAGAGAGAGAACTTGAGTCAATTACAGTGTGGTCTCATCCTTAAGAATAGTCATTTTGGAGGCGGTTATGTGTCAACTGTATGAAGGAGAGGGCTTGAAGTATGGTATCCTTGCAAGGAGAGTGTAGCCTAAGGGCTAGAGAGAGTCTGAGGACATTTGGAGAAGGTTTCTATATCAGTTTTGCTTCTGAGACAGTCGGTTCTGTTTCAGATTGCTAAGGCAAAAACCGATCTACTTTAGTCAGAGAAAGGTCAGAAGAGGGTTGGCAGAGTGTCCAGGGAGGCTCTCGGGTTGTGGATGTGAAGTTAGTTGATTCTAGAGGACATTTTGAAGGCCTGGAGGATAGGTTTTTGTCTAGGGATAAGTGAAGGAATTCGGAGGTAGAATCAAACTGTTCTACATCAGCAGAGTGATTTTGGTCAGTTGGTTGTCAACTGGAGTCAGGAGAGGCTAGAAATTGGAAGGTCAGTGATGCTAGAGTTGAGTGCTAACCTGGGAGGACATATAAAGGCATCAGCTTGACTAGACAGGGAAGTTGGGAGGGTCCAGAGTGATCAGCTAGAGGGTAGAGGATAGGAGTTGAGCTGATTGGTGCATTGGAACTGAGATGAGTGTCCCCTAGTTATGTTCCTCTTATATTCTCTTCATGTGTGTTTGTTGGTGGTGTATAGAGGCCATCACCCAGACACCACACATTATCAATGGCTTATTATTAATAACATATGTTGTATCACCATGTATGCTTGTTGTTGTAACCAGAATGCAGAGAAAAAATTTATTAAGCTAAGAGAACATTTATGGTAGCCCGAATGCAATGCTTGTGTAACCCGAATGCAATGCTAAGAGAAAACATTTATTTAGCTATGATCCATCATAGGATGGGAATTCCAACAACTCCAACTATATGGGTCTATGTTTAGGAACTTTGGAACCTTTAGGAGAGTTTAGAGGATGTTTAATTACTTCATTTCTTGATGGATCACTATCCCTCCTAATAACCATAATTCTCACAACCGATAGAGGAGATGGACTCGTAGGACCCTTTGAGCAAGAAACAGGAGGCATGGGTGATAGACTCATGAGATCTCTATACATCTTTGTACATAAATGAAAGTGATATATAAATGAAGTTTTTCCCTTTTTATTTGAGTATTATCTTTAATTTTTCAGTATTAAACGAGAGATTGAATATAATGCAGTAATGGCTTAGCGTCAAAATTGAAAATTAGTCTGGCAACAAACATGAGGCCATGAATGTTGCTTATGATGAGCGATGAAGAAAGGATGGTTGCTTATTATCTAGAATTTCAGGGTTATTATTTTGGTTAGCCATATCAAGAACTTCTTTTATAAGGCCTCATCATTGGATTGATTTAACGAAGAAAAGTATGCCTCGAATTATGTTTAGCCATAATTACAGAGAAACTTGGTTTAGTTCAAGAGTATAGTATCATAGGTACCATTGATGACCCACCTGGGTGATAGCTTCTGCACTTACACCACCGGCATGGTTGGTGAGATTATGGTTGATATGCCGCCAGTGGTGGTGGATGACAAGCTGTGTGACAAACCACTTTAGAATACTAGAGTTATGGCATAGTTATAGTGCCAGATCATATAATTATATGGTTGTAGAGAAGAGAAGAAGGTAGAAGAAAATTCAACCATCTATCTCTCTCTTGTGTCTTGCACTCGTGTGTGTGTGTGTTTGCTTTGCAAGGAACTTAAGCTCTTGTGTCTTGCACTCTTGTGTGTTTGCTTGCAAGGAGCTTAAGCTCTTGTGTCTTGCACTCTTGTGTGTGTGTGTGTTTGCTTGCAAAAGGAACTTAAGCTCTCCCTCTCCCCTGCATTCTCTTTATGGTATCAAAGCTCCGGTTGGTGTGAGAGGAAGTGGTACACGGGTAAAAGAGCATCATCATCTCTTCCCCTTCTTAGTTTAGCTGCAACACCCCCTTGGTAGCTCCGAGAGCTACACATCTCCAATTAAGGAGATGTCTTTGGAGGCTTAGAGGTGCCTGTTTGGTACGTAGTACTTTGTACTATAGTTTTGCGACCCAAAATCATATTTTCGACGCGTTTTGGTCTTTGTTTCACTACAAGGTATTTTTGGTAGTTTCGAAAAGTTCAAGTGGAGAATTGTCTCTAATCAAAATCTAGTTTTTGTAGTGCAACATTGCATTTTGGGAGTGTAGACAGTGTTTGCACATGTATTTTTGATATTGGATACATGTACATGCACTCCGGTCAGATCTGGTGAACAAACAGGTTGTGTTGAAGTACCGCTCCAGGCAACAGTCACATAGAAGATACTATTGTGTTACAAGTTGCATATAAAAATTGTCTGTTTGCAAGTTTCTAATTGTTGCAGGAAAAAAATGTCTAACGGACTCATCAGATTGTCAGTGAGAAGCTGGACAAGAACAACTTCCATGCCTCCAAGTTTAGAATGACCAATTCCCTAATAAGTAAAGGATTTTAGGACTATGTTGAAGAAGATAATGAGGAGAATACCACTCCAGCAGATATAAAGGCATTCAAGGATTGGAATCAGGGTGCAAGGAAAGTTATGTATTGGCTTTTGATCAGTTTCACACAGACACAATGATAGAACACATACATGATGCCAACACTCCAGTAGTTGCATGACAAAACCTGGTGGTGCAGATGTTCCAAACCAATACAAAGGCAAGGAAATTGTAGATAAAACAAGAGCTACATATTGTGGAAAAGAAAAGCATGTCTATTAATGAGTATGCGCTGCAAATATCAAGGTCATTATTGAATCCCTTGGTTCTATCAATGTATGAGTGGAAGATGATAATTTGGTGAGTGTCTGTTTGAATGGGTTTGGCAAAGAGTACAAGCCATTCAAGACCTCCATTGCAATCAAAGAGAATATTCCCAACTTTCAAGACTTGGTGTCTATGCTAATCATAGAAGAAAAGTCTCTAGGTGAGGACTATTTTTCACAAAGCAAGAACACATTAGAACGGGTCTTCTACTCTAATTCAGGTAGAGGTAAAGGTAGAGATCAAGTTGAGAGGCCAAGCTAGTGGCCGACTAGGAAACCAAAATTCTGGACAACAATAGTCCAGTAATTTGCACAGTAGTAGCAACAATCATACACATGTGGAAGAGGGTAGTCTAGAGGCAGGGAGATCCAAAGAGGCCGAGGTGGTTATAAAGAAATCAGAGTGCAAATAGCATAGAGTACTATTATTATGGCAAACTAGGGCACATGGCAAAGGACTACTATAAAAAGCATAATGACATTAAGAGTGGAAAGTTGTAGCATCATCTAGTAAACAAGGTGTGATGATGAAAAAAGTGAGCAGTTGTTTGTGATGCAAGCACATGCTCAACTCCACAATAGGAGAAGTGACAGGATCTTAAGATATATGGTATGTGGATTCTTATGCCTCAAACCAGGATGTGGATTCTTGTGCCTCAAACCACATGACCAATCATGGTGATTGGTTTAGATACATACAAAAAATGGAAAAACCAGGTTATGTAGAAACAGATGATGATATTGTGCATCCCATTACACATGTTGGTAAAGTGCCATTGTCTATACAGGATGGCAAAATTAAGTACTTAGCAAATGTCCTCCTGCATGTTCCAAATGTTACAAAGAACCTGGTTTATGTTGGACGGATGGTTAAGAAGTGTCTGCAAGTGAGGTTTAATACTCAAGGATATTTTATGGAAGACTTCAAAGATCAGTGTCGCTTGGTTGCAAAGGGTAAGAGAAATGGTAGGATGTTTACTTTGGATGTGGACATGCTTGAGGTAAAGGCAGCCACGTTTGCACATGGAATAGGTGTCATTTTTGCAGATATTAACATATGGCACAAGCACATTGGCCATATGAATATATAGTGGGCTGAAGTTTATGCAATCCCAAAATATTGTTGTAGGTTTGCCAAAGTTTAAGGTTGATCATATGCATAAAGTATGTAAAGCATGCAGGCCAAACATGCTTTCCTACGTGAAAAGCATGTTAGTGCAAGGCCATTAGATGTTATACATTAAGATGTATGGGGACCGACCAAGACTGCAACAATTTCAGGTTACAGGTATTATGTTACATTCATTGATGACCACACTAGGAAGGTGTGGGTTTACTTCTTTCATGAAGGAGAAAAGTGAGGTGTTAACTTTCAAAGATTTAAAGCCTTGGTCCAGAAGAAAAAAGGCATGCAAATAAAATTCCTGAGATCAAATGGCGGGGGATAATATTTTTCCAATGAGTTCAGCAATTTCATGAGAAAATAGGGAATCAAGAGACAATTTATATGTAAGTACACTCCGAACACAATGGTGTTGTAGAAAGAAAAAAAAGGCACATTACAAAAGTGGCATGTGCCTTGATAAAGAATATGCCACATTATTTTTAGGCAGAAGCAGTATCAATTGTTGTTTACATTATGAACAGGACACCCACTGCAGTTGTTCATGGTATGACACCTAAATAGAAGTTTACAAGCATAAGACCGGATGTGTCTCACTTGAAAGTGTTTGGGTGTATTGCATATGTGCAAGTTCCTAAAATGAACTAAGAAAAAAGTTAGATCCAAAGGCAGAGAAATGCATCTTTATTGGTTATGCTATGGAGCAAAAAGGTTATAGATGTTATAATCCTACCGCTCATGAGATGCAAGTAAGTACAGATGTTGCCTTTGACGAGATGAGTACTGGTATGTACCAGCCGATGAAGGCAACAGAAGATGCACATTTAAGAAGTGTTGATGTTGCACCACATGTAGAGCAGAAATCACAGGTGCTTAGTGGACTTGGAGAGTCCTCTAGCAGCAGTGGATCCAATGTTAGTTCATGGTCAGGAAGGTTGAGGACAGATGTAGGTACACATGTATCATGCAAAGGGAAGGGAAATGTAGATCAACCTTTTGTGCCTAATCTGTCAGTAGGTCACTCATATGTGGATGGTGATTCTAGTGGATCTAAGTAGAGCCTTGATGAGGAGCTTGGCATTCCGTATGTGGTTACTCCTAGTGTAAGAAGAACCAAGGCTTTTTTAAGGACATTTGCTGTGGCAGTGATCCAGGTGTATGCAGGTCTACAAGGGTTAGGTACCCTGTTGACAAGTTGAGATATAATGGATATACAACCCATCATTATGCTTACATGTTTAAATCAATATAGGAGTTGGAGCCCACTTGTTTTGAGCAGTTGGAAATAAGAAATGGGAAGATGCCATGAATGAGGAGATGGCAACATTGGATGCGAATACAAGATGGGAGTTAGTGCCTTGCCTAAGGAAAAGAAGGCAATTGGATATAAGTGGGTGTATAAAGTCAAGCATAATGCATATGGTTCAGTGAGCAGGGATAAGGCAAGATTGGTCTTACCGAGGGCTATGTGCAAACTTATGGCATTGACTATGAGGAGACATTCAGCCTAGTTGCAAGAATGGCAACCATGAGAGCTATCATTGCTATGGCTACAGCAGCAAAGGGTTGGTCTTTACATCAGATGGATGTAAAGAATGACTTCTTGCATAGTGATTTGCAAGACAAAGTATACATGATGAAGCCACCAATTTTTGATAGTGATGCACACCCAGATTTTGTGTGCACGTTATGCAAAGCCTTATATGGCTTGAATCAGGCACCCAAAGCATGATCAAACAAGATCGGGGAGGATCTTGTTACCATTGGATTTCAAATATCCAATGCAGATTTTTCACTTTATGTGAAAAAGATAGATAGAGGGATCATACTATTAGTCATCTATGTGATAGTGATGCGAACATACATGATGTCAGGAGGCTTTTGAAGTAGAAGGTTAAGATGAAGGACTTGGGTGAGCTGCGGTACTTCTTGGGCATAGAAGTGTTGAGATCACCTCATGGAATTTTGTTATTGCAAAGGAAGTATGGCTTGGACATTTTGTTATTATACAAGGGTAGTATGGCTTGGACATATTGTCCCAGTATGGTATGACAAACTATGAGCCTATTTAAGTGCCACTGGAGAAGAATACAATGATTTTTGCAGATACAGGTGAATTTTTAGAGAACCCCACTACGTACATGCGCATAGTGGGTAGCTTAATGTATATGACCAGCAGACTTGAGCTATGTTGTTGAACTTGTGAGTCAATTTATACAGGCCCCTAGGAAGCCACACTTGGATGAGGCTAGCTGGATTCTTAGAAAGTCCATGGTTGATTATATACTTTTCTATGAGGCGGGTATAAAGATACAGCTACATGGGTACAAGGATGCTGATTGGGCTGGTAGTATTGTAGTAGACAGGAGATCTACCAGTGGTTTTATGTTTTCATTTGGGAGTGCTATTGTTATTTGGAGTAGTAAGAAGCAGCCAACAGTTGCCTTATTGAGTAAAGAGGCAGAGTATAGGGGTGCTACTATGGGCAACTTATGACGTAGCTTGGTTTCAAAAGCTACTTGGTGATATGGGTGAGCTTGTGGATAGGGCAGTTGTCATTTATTATGACAACATGAGTAGCATACACTTGGCTAGTAACCTAGTATACCATGTTAGAACAAAGCACATTGAGGTACATTATCACTTTGTGTGGGAGAAGGCTCTTGAAGGTCACGTAGATTAGGTTTATGTTAGCACCAGAGGATCAGGTGGCTCACATCTTCACAAAGAAATTGGGCACAGAGAAACTCCATAGGTTTAGGAGCATACTTGGAGTACAATGTATGGAACTGAGCTCAAGGGGGAGTGTTGAGATATCGAGCTCAACTAGTGTTGTGGGGCAGACATTGATGACCCACCTGGGTGATAGCTTCCGCACTTACACCATTAGCATGGTTGGTGAGATGATGGTTGATATGCTACCAGTGGATGATAGGCTACATGACAGCCACTTTGGAGGAGTACTAGAGTTATGGCATAGTTATAGTGCTAGCTCATATAGTCAGGTTCACATTGGTGGACCGACCATTATATGTTATTGTAGGAGAGTACTTTCCCTTTATATATGTACTCTTTATCTTTTAGATATATGGTTGTAGAGAAGAGAAGAAGATAGAAGAAAATTCAGCCATCCATCTCTTTCTTGTGTCTTGCACTCTCTTTATGAGATGGGATGACCTAAAGATGTACCTATTCTGGAGATATTGTCCACCAAGATATGAAGAAGATCGGATGAATGAGTTCTTGGAGCTATCTTAAGAGGGAAAAACACTTGAGGCTTATCATCAAGGTTACACCAATCTTATGTGTTTTGCTTCAATGGATGAGACTTCTTTGTGCATTACAGGTTTATCAGAAAGCTTGATCCACCATTGGACATGTGGTGAAGAATGCCAAACTAGGTTCTATGTGGAAGTTTTCCATATGGAGGAGGACTTCACCAAAGTGTTCCCAAAGGAAATCTCTCAATCACAAGGAGATCAGTGCTAAGTTGGGCCGAAGAGGTCAGCTCCACCTGCTGGAAGTCAAAATCTACCCAAACCAAGATTCAAGCTAAAGTTTTTTGAGTATAGGGCCAAGAAGAAAAGATTCTCATATGATGACATATGGATCTATGCAGCAATTTATGATGGAATATAGATTTTTCCAAAGACATTAGCAAAACAAAAACAAATTATGAGTAAGTGCATACCCAACTCAAGGCATAAAGGGTTCCCATTTCAAGAGAGGTTTGTAGCATCTATACAGACCAATGCAAGATGGGTTGCTTTTTCCCAATGTTACCAAGAGCCACCACCCCAAAATTGGGGAAATCAAAGAAGAGACGTTCATACTCAATGAGCTGCATCATACCGTTGTGCTAACTTGAAGGAAGATGACAAGGGAAGAACTCATAAAACCAAGGCCAAAATCAACAATTTTGTATCATCCAAGCACCTATAAATTATCATGATTGGAACACTTACCATATCTACATTTGGAAAAGGACTGAAACCCTCAACATAACCCTACAAACATGGAAAAATTATCCCATGAGTGGTGGACTTTTTGCCAAAGACTCAGTAACCACAAATAACACCACTAAACTAAACATGTGCCATTACTGAAGAGGAATGTGAGAGCTTGGTGTTTGCCTTGCTTTTCCAGCTTTTCCAAAGCAAGAAGACTCTAAGAATTGGATGCACATAATTGCAACCATGGACATCCTCCCAACTAGAACATGCACAAGATATGCGACAATAGATGGTAAGGAAATGGCTTTGATATATATGTTAGGTGTTGCATCAATGCAACGTACACCAAAATTTGAAGCCGATATTCACATCTAGGAGGAGGCGGTAGGGGCCCAAAACAATCAAAAAGAGAAGACTTATATCTCTTCCAATGCAGAAACGAAGACCATCGTCTTTCAATATGTCAAGGACATAGACTCCCATGTAGACTTTTGCCATCAATGATGGCAAAAGGAGCTCAATATTTCTGAAGTTCCAGCTAGGTTAACCGCCCCACAGAGAGATGAACCCTAAAAATCAAAATAATTTTTAAGAAAAATCTCTCTGTAAGAAGAATAAGGAATAAAGCCTTAGTAGAGGCTAAAAAAGAAGCTAAGTGTATTCTGCACGAGAGCACCATCATGGAAGATCTTAGGAAAATGTATAATGTGGGTGACTGCTTTGTACATTTTGAGAAGGCAAAGAAGACCCTTGACAAGAATCCTAGGACATCTTATGATGGATTGACTGAGTTAAGGAGGTCAACCTAGTAGGACAACCTGATGAGGTCTTACGATGGATAGGCTGAGTTAAGGAGGTCAACCTAGATCCAAAAACGGTATACATTGGGAAAGACTTAGCCTCAGGGGGGAAGAAAAGGACCTACTTGACCTACTTACAAAGTTCCAAAACCTCTTCGCTCTTGGAAAGACACTAACATGAAGCGTGTACCTCCGAAGGTGGTTAAACATAATATTCTCATTGTTAAAGCTCCAAGGATTCACTTAAAAAAGTGCAATCATTTGGAGGGGTTTTTTAAACCAAGATTTTGAGAAAAATTTACAAAAACTACTTACATAAGAGGGTTTTAAATCGTATTTTGAAAAAAACCCATAAGTTTATAAAGAAAAAGGGGCCACATTCATAAAAAAAAATGATATTTTTAATACCCATTTGAATGCACATTGTATGTAGGTCTTCCTAAAAGTATAACCCCCCGAAGTGTTAAAGGAGAAAGCCATTAGAAGTGTTAAAGGAGAAAGCCATTAACACACAGGGCCTATCATATGAATCCAAAATACTCAAGAATGTTCAAGGACAAAATCAACAAACTCATCGAGATAGAGCATACAGAATGGCTATCCTTAATAGTTGTAGTGCCTAAGAAAAATGAAAAGATCCAAGTTCGTGTTAACCTCAATGTAACCATGGTAAAAGACCATTACCCATTGCCATTCACTGAGCATGTGCTAAAATGAGTAATGAGTAAGGAGGCCTACAGCTTCCTTGTTGATGGGTTCTCGGGTTATAAACCAAGTGGAGATAAATCAAAGTGATTAACATAGGACTACATTTTCCATATAATAGGGCACTTTCACGTACAGAGTTATGCCATTTGGCCTATAGAATTACCCAGGCACTTTCTAAAGGCTTATGTGTAAATCATGTAAGGAATACCTTAGGGAGTTCCTTGAGATTTTCATGGATGACCTTTTTGTCAATTCCAAATGGAAAGCACATCACTAGTTCTTGAGGAAGGTACTTGAAAAATGCATATTGTACCAAGATATTCCTTAACCCATGTAACTGCTAGTTTTTGGTGAGACATGGGGTAATATTGGGCCACATTGCTACAGACTATGGCATTTCTACAAATGATAGCAAGGTGAAGCTGACTCTTAACTTCCACCACCCACAAACTTCAAGGCTATCCAACAAATTATAGAACACCATCAATTACTAAAAAAGATTCATAATCTTATACGCTAACATAGCAAGACACTTGTACAAACTACTTATATTTAAATGGAGAGATGAGTGTCAAAAGGCCTATGACACTCTCAAAATCCTTCTTAAGTACCCATCCTAATATCTCCCAATTGGTTCATTATCTTCCACATGTACATTAATGTTTCAACCTTTGTAATTGGCTGCATATTGGCATAACCAAGAGAGAATAGCATGGATTTCCCTGTTAGCTTCACTAGCTGCAATTGAATGATGCTAAACATAACTACACTACTATGACACCAAAACTTAATATCTTTAGCTTTTAACTTTGTACATATTTTAGAGGCTTTATAATAGCAATAAAGGTGGCTTTATAGCAGTAAAGCCACGTTTTAAATTTGTACATATTTTAGAGTCTTTATAATAACAATAAAGGTTGAAACTTGTGGGGCCACAATGTGGTGGGCAACATGAAGACCCACTCATGAACCTTGTGGGGCCCATAATTGTGTGGGACCCATAGGGCCCATAGTGGAACATTGGTATGGTGAGGTGTCCATGTGGGAACATTGGCATGGTAAGGTGCTCATGAAGCTTGTTGGGGTCCATAGTAAAGTTTCAATATGGTGGCTCAGTACACCATGGAAGGATGGCATGACACCTTTCTCATGAAGGTGGAGTGACAGAAGCTAGAAGCTTGTTCAAAAGCGGCTTGCGTCACCTATAATGTCACGATGGCACATGATGGCTTTTGGGCGACCCCAATAATGGCTTTTAATATTTTATATTTCCTAAGGTTTTATTTCATCTAACAATGATGTGCACATTATTGTAAATACCACAAGAATGCTCTATAAATACTTTGGTATGGTTGTATGGGATACTTTGGTATGGTTGTATGGGAGGGATATGGAAATCAAAGTAGGCCTTGATGTCCACATGGCTCACTTATGTATTATTATATGATCATTTACTATTAAGTATCATGCGAAGGGCATGTAGAAACATATGGAGAAATGCACAATTGTGAAAACTTTTCCACCATGCATACATGGATGAGGAGAATTTTGACATTTGTAAAGTGGAAAAGCCACACATAAGTGCCTACATGGCTTGACTCTTGTCCCATGCTTGAAGAATCTCCAAATAAATAATTAAAGCAAAGACTTAGCCAAAGGAGACAATTGATGGTGGCATCCACCATTATGTCATGGAAGTTGATAAGTTTCTACATTTGGTCATATGTAACAAAGAGAGCAAGAGTGACTTCCACCTATAAAAGGAGCCTTCCCCTCCCCATCACATCATAAGATTTGCTCTAGTTTTCCACTAGGTTGTCATTAGTAAGCCAAATTATCCTCTACATAGCCTTACTAGTACTCCACCAAGGTAACATGGTGAACCTGAGAATACCTCTCTACAAAAAGATTGGGAAAACCATCTAGCATTTGCAAATACTCTTCCCTTTTAATACCTATTATGGAGTCATCCAAAAGTTGTTTATTTTTATGGTGAAGACTAGAATAATCCACATCCTATTGCTTGGAGATTGTTAGAGATGCACCTTCTTTTAAGGTTTCTTCCATGCCACCAAAGCTTGGCACCAAATGAAACCTCTTCCAACTCTCCTTCTAAGATTGAGTCCTCTAAGTTGTCACTTGATGTCTTGTCATTAGTAGACTTTGATTCAAAACTATCAGAAGTTGAGGATTCATTTCTTATCACTTGCTTATGGTAGCTCCTAATGTTGTAGTGCGCCATTTTTTTGCTCCCTTGTAGAGGATAAGCTCACCTATCTCCCACTTTGAAATTGACTTCACCTTGTGGAACCATGTACTTCCTAGAATCAAAGGATGGGCCCTGGCATTAGGCTTGGTAGGTATGACCTAAAAAGTAGTGAGCATAATAATTCCACATACATCCACTTCCAAATTTCTTACCACTCCTCGGATCTTTGCCCTAGTGTTCTTGTTGCGGTAAGATTTATATGTGTGAGACCCCTGCCCCCTCCGCACACCAGAATCTGAGAAGCTAGCAAGCGAAAGTAGCAACCTCACACGCGGGGCAAGGTTTCCCACTCGGGGCCTCGCACACGAATGTCCGGACAAGAGACTAATCCCTTGGTTCTTCTCGAAAACCAAACCCAAAAAAAACTTTCCTCACCCAGAAAGCATAGGCGAGTCCTCCAGGAGAATTATTCTAACGTAGTCAAAGGCCTTAACTTCCCTTTTTCATTCCTACCGAAACCCGCCGGATCACATGGCGGGATCAAGGGAGGAGGAACTTGCACTTGGATCATAGAGATCAACGCTTTTTTCCTCTCGTCAAAGAGGCGTAGCCATTGATTCTTTTCCATAGAACAAGGATTATCCGTGATTTACTTTAACTATCGTAACTTGAACAGAATTGAATTTTAATTATAGGGATCCATCAGTCCAGCCTAACCCCATCCAGTCCCATGGGTTAGCTAACCGCCCAACCACTGTAATGATAGGATCCATTATGAAAATTTGGTTATGTTTTATCCTGGGTACCAAGGAAAAGAGTTCCCAGGCCCCCTAGCTGGCACTCATGCAAAATACAATTTAGACACACCACTTATGCACCCAATATGAAATTGCCTTTTACAGATTCAGCTGTCTTTAAAGCAAACTTGAAATGAAACCATAGTTTTACTGATCATAATCCTCCAAAATATCCAGATCCAATCTCCAACTTTTCCACTTTCCAACCATAAAATCCAATTTCAATCATTCCTTCCTCAACGTACCTATGGCATCATCGGCAACCAAAACGCTCACCACCTACTCACTTAGGGGCCTTTTCAATAGTTCCTAGCCCATAGTACCTAGGAGTTTAATCACATAAAAACCATATGGAAAAAATATGATAGAAACTTCTCTTTTAAACTAAAATTAGATTTATGCATACATAGCATAATTATAATCATAATTATAAGCATAATTATGATTAATTATCTAGATTAGTACTAAAATAATCATTCCTCATTTCTAAAAAAATTAGCATAACCTCCTTTCAATTTAGGATGAATTTATATGATTTTTCCATACCATAAACAAGATTAAAAGAATTAATCTTTCTTTTTCCTAGATTAAAAATCATAAAAATAACTAATCTCTTTCTCTATCTTGTCAAGCATAGAGTTTAACTTAAGATAAAGAGATTATGAATAAGAATCATCCTTCTACCAAGGATTTAGCCATAGGAATGACTAATCTTTTCAAGAGAGAGATTTTCTTAAAGAAAAACATTAAGATTAAGCATAAAAATTAACATTAATCTAAATAGACATTAAGAATCTTTGGGAAAGCTTGATTTGAAGAAAAACCATTGCTTAGAAAGCTTCTCAAGCTTTAGAGGGGTTGAGAAGAAGAAAATCATTGAGAGAATTAAAAAAAACCATTCAAATAGGTTTATCTTTGATTTGGGCTTGTTTCTTTGGCTAGAAGTGAAGCCCCCAAGCAAGTCCTTGGCCACCAAGAGAGAGAGAGAGTAATCTCCAAGAGAGGTTGGAGGAGAGAGAAGCTCCAAAGCTCTCAAGAGAAGAGGAAAATTAGAGAGATAATAGAAATAAGCTAATTTAGAGAAAATTCTAGCATGGTAATGCTCCAATATGAAAATACAAAGAAATGAGGGTCTATTTATAGGTGAGGGAGGCCACTAACCAAGTCCAACTAGGTTCTAGAGCCTTCTAGCTTCAGTTTGACCCAATTCGGACAAGATTTGGATCAGTTTGGCTCCCTTTTTTATCCAGTTTGCACTAGGAGAGAGGAAAGATGAAATATCTTGATTTTTTGAATTAAAAAAGCCAAACAATGATGATGAAGAAGGCACCTAGCTCAAGTTGGTTTCCCACCTTACTGAGGTGTCAAAAATGTATCATTTCACCTAAATATCTCATTTTTTTACTAATATACCTTAGTTTTCAACTAATAAACCTTGTACTCAGTCAACTCTTCATCTTATGTGAGCATTTACTCATTTTTGGGATATTTTCTTTTATTCATTGTATTTATCTCATCCCAACACTTGGATTAATCCTATTGGCCCTTTGGAACCTTATTTGGACCTTAATCCAAATTTTTTTGAAAATGTGAACCCTTAGGCTAAGGTCTCTTATACACATATTCAATTAATTCCTAATGCACATTGGAAAGTTCATTTTGAACTTATGTTTCAAGGGAATTCATCTTAGACATTAGGAGAATTTGTGCATCCAAAAATATCTCAATTTTGAATTACCTCTCTCTAGATATTTTCTCTCTCAAGGCCAAAACAGGGTAAAACAAGATCTTTTTTCCATTTCTTAGGGGGGGTGATTACAAGAGACTGAAGGGGCGGTTCTTACACCTGTACATCTCAAAAGCTGAGGAGGGAGGAATCTTACAACATGGTATGGAGAGGTGGTAGAAGATAACTCTAGCTCTCCATCCCTCATATAGTCTTCTCGTTCATGATATTGATTGAGGCCCCTCTCCATCAATGTATGCATTAGAGATAGATTTCCCACTACCACACTGGCACACATCTATGTCCACCTTTTGTGCCATATGTGTCCCATTGATTTTCTTCCCTTGTGCTTCCTAATTTTTCCCATTTCTTCCTAAGATTCGGAGATAATCCAAGAATCTAGAAAAATATTATTTGAGCATTTTTTATCCCTCAAATTTGTGAGAAGGTCATAACTAAGCGATCCTTGTCCAAGAGGAAAATCAAATTAGCTAAATTTTTGCCTAGATGACTTTTTCTTCATCCTATTCTTCTCTTTTCCTTCAAGCGTTTCATCCCTACCCTCTTCTTCTTGACTCCTAGTCCTCTGACCTCTCTTTGCCATTAGTGGCATCAAGGTTTCTTCATCCTCTTTTGAACATGTACCGTCTAGCATTACTACCCTATTATCATCCCTCTATGGCAACTTTGGACATTCGGTGCAATAGTTCCCCTTTTCTAAACACTCATAATATATGATGTTACTCCTATCCCTAGGCTTTTCCTTAGCCCATGGGATCATTGGTGGCCATGCATTTACCAAGTGTAACTTTAAATATTATGGTATATTATAATCTCTAATGATGTCAATGAAGGTACCTTAGATGTCGAAGGTGCTTCAACTTGAGGGAATAAAGCCTACATGGGGATTGAAGATTAAAAGGTTGACTTAATCTACAATGCTGCCTCCTTTTTTAAGGCAATCTGAGTGGTTCTTGAAAACTTGCAAGGTCCTTGCTCAATTTCCCACATGGGCAAGGGACCAAAGCCTTCACAAACTAGCTCATCTTGAGGTGTTCCACTGCCATAAAGTTCTTTGAATCTGCCATATTAGAGGAAGAAGAAGAAGAAGCAACATAAACATCTTAAGGTGTTCCATTGCCATAAAGTTCTTTGAATCTGTCATAGTAGAGGAAGAAGAAGCAGTAATAGAAACATGTAAAGAGGTATGCTGATGTTTCATACCTTAATAAAAATCCTAAAACTCACTCCCCTTCCTTTTAAGAAAGTTGATCCAAGTACAAGAGCAAGGAATTTGGTGATTCCATTGTCCCAAATCTCTCCTTCATTACCTTTGTCAATCCCTTTTGGATTCTTCTAGCAAAGCCTCATGCCATGTAAAGCCCAAACCTTCCAAGAAATCAGAGCCCACTTCTTCATAGACCTATTAGTTAGCCTGCTAGGTCTTCTCTTTCGGCACCGTGGAATACTCGAATGCTAAACATGATGGCAAGAAATATAAAGAGAAATGCACTAAATTCTTTGACTCGATAGTGTAAAACTAGCTTATGGCTTATAATCACTTTCCTAAAAGCATCCCACCACATGATATCCAAACCACCGTGAGACTATTGAAGCAGAAGTTTGAGATGAAGGATTTGCGTGAGCTATGATATTTCTTGGGCATAAAGGTGGTGAGATCATCACATAACATTTTATTACAGAGGCAGTATGGCTTAGACATGTTGTCCAAGCATGGTAGGATAGGTTGTAACCCTATTTCTGTGCCATTAGAACAGAACACAAAGCTTTCTATAGATACAGGTGAGCTTTTGGACAACCCCGCTATGTACAGGCGCATAGTGGGTAGCTTGATCTACATGACCATTACTAGGCCAAAGTTGAGGTATGCTATTGAACTTGTGGGTCAATTTATGCAGGCCCTAGGAAGCCACAATTGGATGTGGCTAGATGGATTCTCAGGTAAATAAAGTCCATAGTTGACTATAGACTTTTCTATGAGGCTGGCACAGAGATACAATACATGGATACACAAATGCTGATTGGGCTGTGGTAGTGTCACAAACAAGAGATCTACCAATGGCTTTATGTTTTCTTTTGGGAGTGCTGTTTTGTGAGTTGGAAGAGTAAGAAATAGTCAAGAGTTGCTTTGTCGAGTACAGAAGCACTGCTATGGTAGCTTGTAAGGTAGCTTGGTTTCAAAAGCTACTTGGTGATATGAGTGAGCCCATGGATAAGGCTGTTGTCATTTATTATGACAACATGAGTAGCATACAGTTGGCTAGTAACCTAATATATCATGCTAGGATAAAGCACATTGAGGTGCATTATCACTTTATGAGGGAGAAGGTTCTCGCACAAGTGATGTAGATCTGGTATATGTCAGCACAAATGATCAAGAGTGGCTGACATCTTCACAAAGACACTTGTCATAGAGAATCTCCATAGGTTTAGGAGCTTACTTTGAGTACAATGTGTAGAGTTGAGCTCGAGGGGGAGTGTTGAGATATCAAGCTGCTCAACTAGTACTACACGGACATTGATGACCCGCATGGGTGATAGCTTTTGCACTTATGCCACTGGCATGGTTAGTGTGATTATGGTTGATATGCCCTCAATGGGATGATAAGTTGTGTGGGATGATAAGCTATGTGATAATCACTTTGGAGTACTAGAGTTATGGCATAGTTATAGCACCATGTCATGTAGTCGGGTTCACACTATGGACCAACCATTATTGTTGTAGTAAAAGAGTACTTTCCTTTTATTATGTACTCTTATCTCTTTATGTTAATGGTTGTAGATAATCACTTTGGAGTACTAGAGTTATGGCATAGTTATAGCACCATCTCATGTAGTCCGCGGGGGTTCACACTATGGACTGACCACTGTATGTTTTAGTAAAAGAGTACTTTCCCTTTTATTATGTACTCTTATATCTTTATGTTAATGGTTGTAGAGAAGAGAAGAAGATAGAAGGAAATTCAGCCATCCATCTCTCGCTTGTGTCTTGCTCTCTCTTTTGTGTGTGTGTGTTTGCTTACAAGGAACTCAAGCTCTCCCTCTCCCCCGCATTCTCTTTACATGTGGCCTACCCCCAAGACAGATGATCACAATACAGGGAGGCCCACAAATTTTATAGATCCATAAAAGCAACACTCACTATGAAAGAAGAGGAGGAAGAAACAAGTGACACTACCAAAAGGACAAGGATGATGGCAAGGCACCAATCAGGGGAGGACCACCCAATAGGATGGCCCAAATGAGGCTTCCAAGGGCCCTTCCCTAATAGGCCCCTCTTCAATTGCACCTACTCTAGATACTTTTGCCAAAGTCAAGGACAAAGAACAACGCTCACCATCAGCTCTCTCTTGTCGCCTCCGCCTTAGCACCTACCACTCTGCTAGGATTACACCCATGCCTCCCCATGCCTCTCTAATGTTGCCATCCCTTTTTTGTCTTCCTCAAAACACCTCCACCATTTACATCTTTTGGGGATGTCCTAAATGGACTCACCAAGGGCTAAACTTCACAAGATGACCACCCCCCCACATTGACCCCACATGTAGCAACCTCGTTCTCTAAGAGTCTTAGGAAGAAGGAGAAATCCCAGCACCCACCATTGCAAAGCAACAGATGAGCCCCCATGATTTCCCATTCAACTAGTGAGATCCACTCAATGGCATTGACATTGACAGAGACATCCTAGAATAAAGGTAGCACCCAGACCTCACCCTAGATATCAACAGGATCACTTATCATCTTGATATTTTCCTAATCAAAGTTAATCTAGAAGAGAAGTTCAACTAGTGGGGTCAAGAGCTCATCTTGCAAGAGGAAGCAAGGGTGATACAAGCAACCATAAGCTAGGGCTACCCCAATCACACACAAACTCATGGGCGAACAACCTTCATGGTGGTGAAAACCTTACCTTCTCCAAGCCAAGTGGGGCCAGGGACCGCTTTGAGAAAGAGTTGGAGCAGAACCCGAAGTTACAATTCAACTTTCCCTGGTTACCTCCGCCTCGACCACCCCTCCTCCATGAAGACAGGATACTTCGCACAATAGGTGCCTAAGCTCGACATCGTTAGCTCATCATTAAAGTGTCTAGGGCATGACCCTACTCTACGATAGATCCTCGGCTACTAGAAGCGAGTATAGTCAATGTAAGGCTAGAGGATGCTCACATTCAAAGATATGTTCGAAACTACCTTTTGGATATCCTACTACACCACTTAGTACACGAAGTCCAATTTCGACTTCTAGTAGAACTTTAGTGGCTTCTACCATTGACTCCCATCATGAAGCTTCAGAGCCAATTCTGAAGGCAAAATTGTGATTAGGGAGGGGGGTATGTTAACCACTTGGCTAACATCACTCCGAAAATGCGGCAACATTCTCAAGCCATATTTTTTGTACCGCACAATGCACTTCACATAAATGATTATCGAAAATCTTTGAGCTTACATCTTGTGTAATGTCGGAACCAAGCTTACAACTTGTGTATGCCGATAGTGTATACATAGACTAGGAAATGAGCCTAGACTAGCTTTTGGGTCCCCAGAGATTACTTGGGTGGTTGGGGCATTGTACATATGAGTCTTGTATATAAGACATTTTGACTAATGAGAAATCACATAATCCCATTCTCACAATTAAGTTTGAGTGTCTTGCTCTTGTGGTTGAAGTTTGCTTGCATGCTTTCTCTTCTTTGTTGCATGCATCCTTAAGGATTGTGTGGGTGAAGTGATGGTGTGTTGATACAAGTTCTCTGCTCCCTCTCTCCTTCTCTCCCATGCTCTTACATCAAAGTAGAGGTTGAGGTTTCAATAGCTCTCTCTCTTTCTCTCTCTCTTTGCTCCCCACCCATTTGCTAAGATCCCTTGTAGTGATAATAAGGGAGGCAAGGTTGATGACCTGAGCTCTCGACAAGAGAGGATTGCTGTACTTCGATGCTCTCACTCACCATTGCATTGAAGTAGAGGTTCAACGTTCTACAACTCTCTCTCTCTTTTCTCCCCACCCATTTGCTAAGCTCCCTTGTAGAGTGACAACAAGGGAGGTAAGGTTGAGGACCCTAACTCTCCATAAGAGAGGATTACTCTACGAAGCGTGGCTTGTGACAACAAGGGAGGCAAGGTTGAGGACCCTAGAGCTCCACAAGAGAGGATTGCTCTACTAAGAGTGGCTAGAGGTGCAAGCCGGTAAGACCCTTGCATTCTTCCTCTTCTTCTTTCTACCTTGCAAGGCTCAAGTGTTCTCACTAATCGAGATTATACAAACAATACTATCACATATATCGCATATGTTCAAGGGAGGCTACGACCGTCCGGATTCACGAAAGCAATCCAATCTAAATCTATCCCGGAGAATTTCTAATTAATGAAAAACATGGGAATATATATTATATAAATTACTCCTCATAATATATTCACATACTATAAATAGTTGTTCTATCTACGCAAAATTATTATGCTTACATGTGCCTTTATCCCAAGGCTTGGCTATGTGGTGATGCTCTCATGCATAACATTATGATCAAAGCTAAAAATCATAACCATAGCATTGTCTGTAGAGATATCTTTTACGTCTGATGAGTAGAAAAATAAAAATACATCAATTGTGATATGAAGTTTCATGAGGAAACTTGGTCATACCTAAATTGCTCGCACTTCTCTACTAAGTTTTGAAGTCATTTTGTAGAAAAGACAAGAAAATGTATGGAGACAATGTATAAAATTCAATTTCACCAATTTTGATACATACCCTTTGTTGCTTTGTACTTCTTTTAAAACCTTTTTTTTTAATAGATGAAATATGTTGCATTAGTATCACATTAACACTTGTACATCACATTAGATAGTATCACAGTAACACTTGTACATCACATTAGAGCATGTTAATTTTAGAAAGCAACCGCTCCACAACAACCCACAGCCTCTTCAATAACACTTAAAGGGTCCCATGGGCATTCAACACTAAGACAGACAGTCTATGACCACACAATCAAGAAAAGAAGATGACAAGTAATATTTCTTATGCCAAAAAGAACAAGTAACAGTAGAAGATACTAACAACAAGAAAACTACTCTGTAGAAAAGCTGTTATAATTTGATAAAGGTGTGAAACAGTGTCTTGTTTAAGAAGACTTAAATGCTTCAAATGATCTAAAAAATCAGATGTTGAAGTGCAAATTTAGATTGGCCCCAATTAGATTTACAAAAAAATGCTTGGTGGTCATTGGATCATAGAAGCTTTTAGCAGGCTCCTATGTTTTTTGTACCCTCTTACACCCTCTTACATGTATATTCCTTTTTCATCAAAATGTTTGATTAAGATATAATGTGCAAATTCTTACAATCTAAGCAAATGGGATGGATTGTACAAGCCTAAGGAGGGCAGCAGGTACACACAAGTTTACAAAGCACTTGGAACACTTAGCAATTGAAGGTGTTGCTATGCTTGAATACTCAAGACACAGTAAAGCATTTACATTGAAGAAACTGTCTAGGTTGTAATCAAATAATAAAGACACAGTTAAGCATTTACATTGAAGATACTGGCTAGGGTTTAATTTTCCAACCATGCAACCTAGCAATATTACAAAAATCAGGCCAAGTGGTAGAAATTCTTTCACAGCTCAATTATGGAGAGCCCACGAGAGTGGAAAGTCAACAATGGTGTTTTAGCAAGTGAAGGGGTCTAACAAGAGTTTGCTCAATAACTCAAACAAGGGTTTAGTGCAGGTTTAGGAGATCATTAACTTTGAGTAGCCTGATGATGAGGGGGAACTCCTTTGAGGGTAACCTTCATTCACAGTATTGTGCAATTCTTCTGCTTCTTTCTGCGGCGCTTTTGCTTCGGTGGCTGTAGCACCACTTTGATTGCTGCATCAAACACAGCTTTCACATTCTGCAGCAAAAACAGAATTTTCAAATAAGATGCATGCTAAAAACACATAATGTTGTGCCTCTCATCATTGATGGAATGCTATATTGATTGTGCATACATGCTTTAAATTAAACACATGGGAAGCTTATATGTGATAAATTTGTGGATGGGATGTGGATGGGATGCCTCTTGTGTATGACGAACTGCTAGAAAATACATTTTCTTATTTTTTGAGAGCAAATAAGTCTTTAGCATCTTTAGCATCATGGCATGTCTCCTATATATGCAAAAACTACTATAAAGCTGTAAGCTTGGACAAACTGCTTTAAAAAATGTGCATAGGATCCTTCATTACTTAGAACAGTAAGTACCTGCTGCGTCTTGGAGCTACACTCGATGTAGGCGGCAGCTCCTATTTGCCTCCTAAGTTCTTCACCCTGTCCCACATATAAAATAAATTCAGTGTGATACAAATTCAGCCATATAACTACTCAAATATGGCATACATGAAAAAGCCCTTCTGACCATCATGGCCGTACATGACCCTTGTACCATATCGGCCATACATGACCTTGAGCACATATGCTAGAATACCATACCATCCATCCAATATCAGCACCCATAAAGCTGCACATCAACTTAGGCCTCATATTCTCTTCCTTCGCATAAGTACATTCATAAGGTGAATCATCCAATGTTCACTCATCAACACATTCCTGCGCTATGTTTATGTTATGAAATAAACTAGTGTACGAGCAGTCAAAACAGAGGTCTTACTTGAGCTGAGTTGATTGAAGTTGCTCCAGGATGATCAGTGAAAAATTGTTTGTCGTCACGAAGATCTGCGGTCATGTGATCAGGAACACTCTAGAACTCTAGAATAAAGAATATCCAAAGTCCAAAAAAAAAAAGAATTCAAAAGACATACCCAGCTTTGTCCCAACCAGCACAACAGGGACATTGGGAGCATAATGTCTCAATTCAGGAATCCACTGCATGAAAAAATGTACAGATGATTAAGCCATAAACTGATCATAATACCCTCATACACATGGGAAGCCCCCTCCTTTAGCAACTTTATGCAGTCCTCATCCATAATAGGCATGCTCATACATAGTCACACAACATCTCCAAGCAAATCTCCAGCTGCCATGAGCACATGAATATCCAAAAAGCATCGACACCACCATGTAAATGACATGTTGAAAGTGGGCATGTAGACATCTCACAGAACAATGACATCTTCATATTGCTGATGAGAGAAAAAGCAAGAAGGAAGACATCAGCTCACCTTTTTGGCTATGTTTTCATAGCTGGCCTTGCTGATGAGAGAAAAAGCAAGAAGGAAGACATCAGCTCCCCTGTAGCTCAAAGGCCTCAATCTGTTGTAGTCTTCCTGACCTAGAAAGCAATTAAAAACAGAAAATAAGAAGATTATCAGGATGTTTCAAGAAAAGAGAAATTACAAAGGCTGTGGGCATTCCCCCATTTGCCAAAAAAAAAGATGTGAGTGTTAGAGAAGAGCTTACCAGCAGTATCCCACAGACCAAGGTTCACAGTGTTACCATCAACTACCACATTTGCACTAAAATTGTCAAACACTGTAGGCACATAGTCCTGCAAAATACCAAACCCACTGTGAGATAGATTAATAAGATCCTTTTTCCACAGAAGATGCCCTACTTTGCACATTATAATTTGCCAGTATTTTTTCTTTTAAAATGTCTTAATTCATCAAAATGTGTCCCCGTTCTTATGAAGGACATGTGGCCAAGATAGTGCCAAAATTTATGCTGAGTTAGCCATTTACTTCCTTTTTGTAAGAAGTCCTTTCAAGTTCATAAAAGAATTTGTGATTATTATATTTCTGATCATCAATCAGAAGGAAGATTTGCCATTATTTTCATCTAGAGTGGCCTCTATGGAGCCAAAAATTCAAGGTGGGTTAGGGTTAAACGTTTGTTAGAAGAAACCTGCATTGGGGGGGGGGAGGGAGGAACCAAAAAAAAAAACATCTACTTTTGAAGAGAGAACCATTTTTTAAATTAATTTTTTGAAGAAATAAACTCACAGTGGGGAAAGTATTGCTGGTGTAGGAGATGAGCATGCAAGTTTTGCCCACTGCCCCATCGCCGACAGTCACACATTTGATGAACCTGGAGGTGCTCATGACTGGTTATGATGATGGTGATGGTAATGATGATGAAGGCGCTCTACTGCTACTTCTTGAAGCCAATGTGGGTTGCAAATGCCCTTTAGGGTTTGAATTTTTTGGGAACCAAGTATACTTCTCTATGCAAACTAATTATCCCCACTAAGAAGGCTAATTACCCACACTGTGCAAGCTAATTTCGTTCATTATGCAAGCTAATTGTCTTCCCCGTGTGGTGAGATGATGGGAAAGCTGTAGAGAGAGTAGAATTGGCCCACATTTCCCTGCAAATGGCCTGTCTAGGGTTCACCAAAGAGTGTTAAAAAGAGTGTAAGAGGGCTTTTTGTTTCAGATCTGAGAGCACAAGTGGGCACGTTGGGCAATGGGAATGAGAGAAGGTGGCCGGAGAGGTTGGATAACACAGTAAGTGGGTGGGGTGGGGGGGGGGGGAGGAAAGGCAGAAAAAGGCTTATTTGAAGCGAGTAGGGACAAAGGAAAACAGACAAGCAAAACAACACAAGTGTGACTCTGTGTGTGTGTGTGTGCGCGCGCGAGAGAGAGTGTGTGCAGAAACAGCTGGAAAAGACTGGAGAAGAAGGAAGAGCTCTCCGAGAGAGGATCACTCTTCTTGCCAACAGATTGAGAGGAGGGTACAAATTTGAGCAGAAAAAGCAGAAGAAAGGCACGGGGGGGAGGAGGGAAAAAGAGGACAAGGCGTTGGCAGTCAATGTAGAGAAGGAAAGAAGGAAAGCTTTGAAGGGCAAGAATAACAGAAAGGGGTGTGTGCGTGGGTGGGTGGGGAGAGAGAGGGAGAGATCGATCACGGGCCTAAAGCTCATTTTATGAACGTTGGTGGAGGGAGAGCTCCCACACCCACATACACACACACATACAGTCACACTCCATTCATCACCCCCCCCCCCCCCCCCCCCCACACACACACACACACACACACACACACATGGTATTTTCCTTTTGTTAGTTATTTTGTGATACCTACACAAGGTAGGAGAGAGGTTAAATCAGTTGGCTACTCTCCCATTTCATTGATTTTAATGAATTCAGTTGTTGGCCACCATGTATCATCACATGAATTTCATATAGGTATGTGGTAGATTCATAACAAACTCAGGTAGTGGTTGGCTTCTATTCACCTATATTATATATATACATACATACATACATATATAAATATATATACACACACATATTGTATGTGAGTGTGTATCATATTAATTGTATATTTTCTGGTGTCTATATAGTGATTTATAATATTTTGTCATTGGAGACATAAAAAGCATATATAATCTATCATCCTTTAACAACTTTGGCAAGATATACAAGTAATTGCTTGCATGCCTACATAGCACACTACCTCCCCAGTGGCTTTGTTATGATTTACTGCTACAGCAATTTGAATAAACTATTGCTGCATTACACCCACAATAATGCACCAATCCTATGATAATTACTTGTAATGCGTATAATAACCTAGATTTCATTGAATGAATCATCACCAAAGCCTCACAGATGAGGACATCATATAAAACCAAGCGTGAAACAGACTGGGAATTATATTTATATATCTTTTTTTTCAGAGACTTGAAATTAAATTAGAAAAGGTAAAGAGTTTTCAAATACATTGAGCTTTTTATCGAAGAAGCTTAACTTGGACTCAGTGGAATTATATTTGATTATGCAATGTAAGAGCAATATGCAAATTTTCAAAAAAAATTGAAGAGATGGAAACAAAAAAGGGTAAAATGTGAGTACATTTTGCATGGAGGTGAATGTTAGGATTTTAGATACTTCCAAGGGTTTCTTTAATAAAAGTGGAAGGTACAATAGAAAGGATCATGTGTGGGCAAGGTATAAATCAGAGTCCTCTCCCTCTCTCTCCTTGCACTTTGCAGCTTTGCACAGGTTAGAATTTTACATTGACTCTCTGCAAAGTTTACAAGTCAGAAGAGTCTTGCCACATCTGTACTCACAAAACTTGTAATTTATAAATTAAACCATCACATTATATTATCAATTACTAGAAATTAAATCTTGTTTTCATCCTCAAATTAATGCATTAAACCATCCTCCAATAAGACCTTTAATTGCAACTCCTTAACCCAAATCTAAGACCATAAACTGTTTCTAAGTAATAATAAATGTACCATAACTTTGGATCATTTCTCAAATTTTTTTGACTAGAACATTTCTCATGTTTCTGTTATTAATGAGATTTTGTAATTAATAAAAAATAAATAAATAAATCTTTTTTGAAAAAATAAATAAATTGCATACACTAGTTTGCAATAAAAAGATTTTTTTTAAATGCATGCACAAGTAGGTTTTCTTAAATAGTTTGGGATTTATCATTGTTGAAATCCAATCCTGCATTTTGATTAATCCCAACCTATTGATTAAAATGTCATCCCTTACTCATTTTTTTGCTATTTACGGCAATTTGTAAATAATGAAAAAAATAATGCATGCTCCAATTTGCAATTCGTTTGCAGTATTTTCTAATTAATAATTAAAATGAATTAGTTTGCAATTACAGTTTTGTAGTAGGCATAGTATGCATTTATATATATTGCAAATTAGAGCATGCATTATGTATATATATATATATATATATATGCAAAATCTTTAAACAAAAGTGGAACGGCCACAGTAATTCGTTAAATGCATATATTTAAAAGAAAAATCTTAATAAAGAAGAGAATCTCCAAAATGTGAACGTTAGTTTTACCCAATAAATTTACCACCAAAAACGAAGCTTAATTTAAAAACCCAATTTTAAAAGTTATTAATTTAATCGCCCATTTTTCACAGGTCAACTATTTTAAAAAAGTGGGTGCTAAATTCCTAATTTCTAAATTTGGATGACTGCAATTTCCCGCCAATCACAAGCCGGGAATCTTTAAATATAGTAAAAATCAAAATGCTTGCATTTTCTCTCTCGAGTCAACTAGCGCGCATCTAGGATGGTATTTTTTTTTAAAAAAAATATTTTTTATTAAAAAGAGAATAAAGAATGTCTCTTTTTTCTCTCTCTCCAAAAAACAAATTTGAATGCAATCGTCCTTTTTCATCAACCACCTCCACTGTCGACACGTCCCAAAGCTTTTTTTATATAAAATGATAAAATAAATAAATAAAAACCTGCAAAAGGCAAAAAAGCGATTTCTTTTTGTCTTTTTTCAAAATTCAAAATCACAAACGACCTGTCACACCAGTGTCCTCTTCTCTCCACTCGAGTCTCAAAGTGTGTATATGTTGCTTGCCCCCACACGTGACCTCCCAACAAACTCTCCGGCCGTGGGACCTCACTCACTCTAGCCTACTCACCATGACTCGTAAGAAACACGAGAGAGAGTCTAGAGGCACAGAGAGGTGTGTGTGTGTGTGTGTCTTGGAGAGAGGAGGAGAGAAGTGAGAGAGGGTGTTTGTGTGTGTGGTGAGAGAAGGTGTGTATATTCTCTCTCGGAGACAAGAGGAGAGAGGGGTGCCTGAGTGAGAGAGGGTGTTTGTGTGTGTGTGGTGAGAGAAGGTGTGTATATTCTCTCGGAGACAAGAGGAGAGAGGGGTGCCTGAGTGAGAGAGGGTGTTTGTGTGTGTGTGGTGAGGGAAGGTGTGTATATGGGTGTGGGTGTGGGTGTGGGTGTGAGTCGGATTAGAGAGAACGGGTGTGTGTGTGTGTGTGTTTGTGTGTGGGTGGGTGCGTGGGTGAGAGAAGGGGTGTGGTGTGGGTGTGCCAAGGGGTAGAGAGAGGGTGTGTGTGTGTGTGTTTGTGTGTGGGTGTGGGTGTGAGAGGGTGTTTATGTGTGGGTGTGCGAAGTGAGAGAGAGAGAGAGAGAGAGAGAGATGTGGGCACGCCTGACCACACAAGCCTACATGCATGCTTAAGTATGAGAGAGAGAGAGAGAGAGAGAGAGAGTGTGAGAGCGAAAAAGAGACGAAAGATATGTGTAGGTGTGTTTGTGAGCATATGCATGTGTGTTAGAGAGAGAGAGAGAGAGAGAGAGAGAGGAGGGGGGGAAGAGATGTGTCCGGTGTGTTTAAAATGGTGTGTGTATATTCATGCATGCTTGTTTTTTTTTGTTCGTGCATGTGTGTGTGTGTGTGTGTGTGTGTGTGAGAGAGAGAGAGAGACATGCATGCATGCATGCCTTTGTGTGCACACATGTGTATGAGTGAGAGAGAGGGTTGGAAGGGAGAGGAAACGTGTGCGCACGCACGTGTGTGTGTGTGTGTGTGTGTGTGTGTGTGAGAGAGAGAGAGAGAGAGAGAGAGAGAGATTATGATGATTTGATGAGCATCATAAGACAAGCCAACATTCAACATATATGATTCCGAAACACAAGGAACAAGATTTTTTTCCGAAACACAAGGAACAAGATTTGTACTTGGGTTGTAAAGAGCAATCCAAATAAACTCGCCACTCAAATGGAAAAAAGTGCCCCTTGGGCACCAATCGCCTCTATTACAAACTAGAGGGTAGATATAACATGCATATCAACAATGGCTTCACACACAGTGTGGACAAAACTTTGGCATTTTTCAAGGTATAAATTGGATAGCTCATTCATAGTTCTTTCACCCTTCAACTTTGATGAGTGTCCACAATATGTCATGTACATTGGCCTTGCACATTCATTACGCATGTTCCATTTCAAGAAAATAAAAATAACAATTTGAATATGTTTTCATTCCACATTTGTTATCAAAGCATCAACCTTCTGAGATGGCAAGGCAGAGAATTTGTGGCCACTTTATAGCTATCACCTTGTTTATAGTTTATGCGCTCAAAACGGCACAGGTTGTTGTGGCCATTGTGAAAGGAAACTACCAACAAAAGGTATTTCTTCATTTCATCCGCAGTCCGAAGGCCTCAACAATGGCCTTTTTTCGTGTAGTTGGTGGGACTAGCCACTTAAGGAGGCATGTAATCAAACAGAGATGCTTTAGTTGGTGGGACTAGCCACTTAAGGAGGCATTCATAATGAAAATTTAATCGAACAGAGATGCTTGATCACCCTAGGCTTTTATTTACAATTTTTTAAGAAATGGAAAGGAAAAGGACGTGGAATTACTTACCATGCATCTACATATGGTACGAGTGTGTAAAAAAAAGTTTGTACTAAGTAAATTTGCGCTTTTAAAAACAAATAGTGGCTTTTAAATGTTGTAATAGCCATTTCAAGGAGAAGTTTTTTTTAAATTTTTGTAATAGTGGCTTGAAAATGTTGTATAATAGTCGCACTTTTTGGAGGAGAAAGAAATAATGTCTTCAATTCATAAAAGCTGCGTGCAAATAATTCACATTCCCATAGAACTATTTTTGCACTCTATTTGGAGCTTTCTTAAACAATTATTTAAGATGTTTTTTAAGTAGAACCCAAAAATTAGTTTTTTGACAAAAAGTGCCCAAATGACAATCATGGAAAAATATACTTTTTGAACATCCTTGGTACTATCTTGTGTTGAGAGTATAGAAAGAAGTTCTTTCATCATATCATGTAAGAGAATCATTAAGGAGAAATGCATCTCTACAAAAGTCTAAAAGCCACAAACATTTTTTTAACATTTTGTGGCGAGTGTTAAGCCCTTACAAGTCTTGCATTTCATCTACAAACATGGTTTTTTTTTTTTGTGGCAAGTGTTAAGCCCTTACAAGTCTTGCATTTCATCTAAACAGACCAATGAAAGAAACAAAGGATCAATGCCATACTTGAAATGCATTCATGCAAAAATTTCTTTAGGGTTTCCTACCCCTACAAATGCTCTCAAGCTACTCCTTAATTAAGGCTTGCTCTTTGTGAATAAAAAACTATAAAATCATGGGGTGCTTTGCCAACAACCAACAAGTCATCACAAGCAAAACCATTAATACTATTTTCTTAGTACAACATTTACTTCCATGAAAAGTCCATATGATTCCTTTTGAATAGTTGAGGAAATAAAAAAATCCACCTTTTGATGGAAACATGTTCTCATGAGAGATTACACCATTCTCCTTAGTATAGTCTATAAAGGTGCACCATACTCCCTAGTAGTCTATAAAGGTTCACCATAATCCCTAGTAGTCTATAAAGGTGCACATGGAGTTCTCCATGCATTCTATTCAATTGAGTACATTCATTTAAAAGAAAAAAAGGATCTCTTTCATCTTTATCCCCTTCATCTTTATCCCAAAGTTTTAGAGATTTCAATCATTGGCCACCACATCTTTTAAATTCAAAGTTTTGCCTTTCATCTTTATCCCGAAGTTTTAGAGATTTCAATCATTTACCACCACATCTTTTAAATTCAAAGTCTCTCCTTTTTTATTATTTTATCATAGCTTATCCAAGTGAATTACATAATTTGGAGTCTTTGCTTTGTTTAAATTTTGAAAGATTCCACTCATTAATAATCCTTGAGAAAGTGTGCAAATTTTCTTTAAGTAAAAGCAAGCTAAAGTGTAGTAGATTAGGTATTATATCCAACTTTGAGTAAAAGCAAGCTAAAGTGTAGTATATTAGATATTATATCCACAGGCTAAAGTGTAGTATATTAGATATTATATCCACAAGCTAAAGTGTAGTATATTAGGTATTATATCCAACTTTAGGAGCCTACACCTAGAGAGATACCATATGAGACAAAGTCCTTAAATAGAAGCTTGCATCTTTCATGCTTAAGATAAAACAAATAGACCTATTAGAAGCTCACACTAGACTTTCTTCACTAAAACTCAAATATGGCAATACAATCACCTTTAAAAGCTAATACTTCCTTAAATATGGCAATACAATCACCTTCAAAATCTAAGATTCCCTCAATTAAGTGCATGGATTAATTAGAAATCAATGTTCCACCCTCAATATCACGTTCTCTTGCACTGTAGAGTAGCTAGCTCATTTGCAAGCCCCTTTATGAGGAATAGCCATGTTTGACTAGTCGAGCTCAAGCATCCTATTTTAGACATTAAATGAGATCTTTTGGTGATTAGTGGCAAATTAACACCTTTTGGAAGGTCTTTATCCCACATGAAGGCAAAGCCAAATGTGTACCCACCCATATAAAAGGGGTCATTTTCAAGCAATGGAATGAAGCAAGCTCTCAAGCCTCTTTATGAAGCAAGCTCTCAAGCCTCTTTATGAGTACAAGCCTCAATCTCATAACCTAATTGTGCTTGAGTCTTAAGCTTATTTAGCATAATCTTTTCATCATCATGTATGTAATTAGGTTGCACCCACCTTAGGTTAGCCCACCCTAATCAAGTTTAGGGTTTAGATTAGCAAGCACACCATAACCATGCTTGAAGTACCATGTCCAAATCTTGACATGGTATCAAAGCCTCTCCTTTCCCCTTGAGCTTCTCCAACCTCATCCTTCCACTTCCCATTAGCTTTATCTAAGTTGTAATTTCACTAATCCCATTACTAATCTCATCTTATCCATTTACTCTACTAGTGGCTCAAATTTGTGGAGCTTTCCATTTCTCCTTCTCTTAAACAATTCTCACATCTTCTTAGGATTAGAAAATACACTTCATTGCTAAACTCCTCATAGATTTATAGTAGCCACTAATTGCTCACATTTAGTGAGTAATAGGCTTAAGAGGGCTGGAAATTTCGGGCTGCTGAAAACAGGCACCTAAAGAAAGCCTTGGTTCTCAAAAACGGTGCACAATTTGGTAAAAGTTTCTTCTACAAAGTTGTAGAGCACATTATGTTCTATTAGCCCATAAATTTGAGTGCAATATGACTCCGGACATAGGAGATATCAGCTATGCAAGAAGGTGCAGTTTTGCATTAATTTTTAGATTTCATTAATCATGATTAATTAGTTAAGTTTAAGCTACACTAGAGCTAAAATTGAGGATTTAGAAACCTACATTATTGTAAGCCTCTCTAATTTCAATTCATTTCACTCTAATCACTTCAAATAACCTGCATTATTTCAACTTTTTATGCTTGAAAATCCCTTGCCAATTCTTGTATGAGATTAGACATTGCCATAGAGATTTGATAAAGCTCATGGTAAGACGACCTCAAAAAATAAACAACCACATGGTATTAATCATTGAGAAGAACATCCAAGAAGGGTTACACACTTGGGAAATTAAGCACCTCACAAAGCAAAGCGTGGATGCATAAAGCAAAATCCAAAGCATGCCCAAAGCATAAGTGCATGAGATGACCACATAACATAACATGGCATTCACACTAAATGCATCAAAGACACATGAGGAAATCAAATATAAAGCATCATGCATCACTAATGAAACTCAAGGCCACATTAAAGGAGCTATCAAAGAGCCAAGAGTGAAGCTAAAGAGCAAAAACCAAGAGCCAATTGACAAGAAGAAGCAATAGCATCAAACTCAAGGCCACATTAAAGGAGCTGTCAAAGAGCCAAGAGTGAAGCTAAAGAGCAAAAACCAAGAGCTAAGAAGCAACTATTGACAAGAAGAAGCAATAGCATCGAACTCAAGGCAACATTAAAGGAGCTGTCAAAGAGCCAAGAGTGAAGCTAAAGATCAAAAACCAAGAGCCAAGAACAAGAAGAAGCAATAGCATCGAACACAAGAGCTAATAGTTCCATTTGATCAAGTACAATCCAAAACTTTGCTTTGCTCAACCTTGTAAAATCTATTGCATTGATTATAAATAATTATATACAACTTCCATGCTTCTCATATTTGTCTTGCCCTCTATAGCTTTTCATGTGCAAAGAAGAATTTCCTTGCCTTAACACCATAAAAGCATGGTTTACAAGGCATATTTTACTTTTACATGATCTCTTTTCATCTTTCACAATTTTAACTTACCTTAAATGTAATCAAATCCTTGATAAAACTTCCTCTTCTTTCTTACATGTGGCATTAACATCAAATTTGGGGTTGCATCTTATAAGAAAAACATATATATTCATATAATAATTTCATTATAATTCTCACCAAAGCAAAAAAGTGCAGTCTTGAATAGTCAACAAGGATGGTATTAGTTTTCAATTATGATTATCATATACCACCAAGTCTTCATGTCCTTGCATTCTAATATTTATTTTCATCCTTTTTTTTGTTCTTTCTTGCATTCAAAAACAAGAAAAGAAGACTTTTTATTTACACCATTGAATATACCATGCATTCACATTAATGTTCTTATATCTCCTATAGATATGCCATTTAACAAAATACTCATAGTTATCTTTGACCCTGAGGAATTTACCATTTGATTAATGCTTAATCATCTCAAGGATTTCTATGTAATTAAAAAATAGTCTCAAAAACCACATGTATTCTTTTAAAAACCTGTCAAAATGATAGGTCAAGATAATCACATCAATGGAAGGCAAAAAGGTCTAAACTTGTCAAAGTAATAAGTTAAGATAAAATTACATCATTATAAGGCATAAAGGTAGAAAAACATAAGGGAGGTTTCAATAACTATATTTAGGTTAATTACCTCAAATTCCATAAGACACCATGCATCATACTTTGACTAAACAGTGAAGTTGTCTCCATCAATGCTTGAAGTGTCTAAATATAATGCTATGTTCATTAATTTCAACCTTACTCTTTTTTTTTTGGTATTGTGAGGGTTATTTTAGAGACGGAATTGATAGACCACATGCCATTAGGCATGCAAGAGAAGGGGGCGGGTATTGAACCTGGGTTGTCGTAGTGTAGGGCACGAGCCCTTACCGCTAGGCCATCTCCCCAACCTCAACCTTACTCTTTTAAGCTTTTGACCTTTCATTACTTCACATTTATCTGATTTTGCTACAAATTTAAGAACACCATCATGTACCATTGCCATCATGTACCATTGCCATCATGTAACACAATTTAAGAACACCATCATACTCTGTTGTACTCGTGTGCCATTTCTAATTGTACCTTACTAACAAAAAGTTGTATTTAGTTAAGTTGAATACTATCTTCTTTAGTTGTTTTGACACAATTGTACTGCATATAAGCTTCCCTAATTAGTTCTAAGACCTTTGATTTAACTAGTGTCTTTTATCATGAGATTGGGTTATTGGGTTTTAGGAGAAGTGGAACTTTCTTTCTCAACCAAGATTTAAACTCTTTATCTAACTTCTCATAAATTGAATATAATTTGCTGCTTTGCTACAAATACCCTGAGTATTATGTAGGATACGAATATAATCAAGAACTAATTATGGCTTTGTCACAAATGCCTTGTAAGATGTGAATGCCTTGATACAAAGTACCCACTTTGTTAAAATAATTGATTGCTATTAGAGTGCAAATTTTACCATGTTTTTGGTGGGGGATTTTTTTAGTGAGAATTTTCTAATGAGTGCTTTTTGGGAATCGGGTGAGCGGATTCCAAAAGGATTACCCTCCCCCCTCCATCAAGAAAGAGAGAGGGGCGAAGAGAGTTAGAGAGAGTTTTAATGACATAATTATTTAAGAGGGAGTGAAAACAAAAAAACATGACACCATCACATCCTCTACATCAAGATTATTGCTTCAAACTGAAAAATAAAACCAAGTTCATTCACGTACAACTTTCGAACACAGAAATGTGAAAACCATCATCTTTATTAATATGGGCCTCGCTTGTCCTCCGAGGTGAAGGCGCAAAGTAAGCGAATGATGTTTGTACCCTTTCGCACTTCCTCTAAGCAAGAGACACTTAGATGATTCATCAATAAAACCATGGACTCCATATTGCAATTAAGCCCACCACTTTGGCCTTCACTTGAGAAATAGTATTATAATTACCAAGAAGTGGAAAAGATGTGAGACCTTTCCATGCTTGTGCACCATCTATAGTCTTCTGCTTGACCTCCACATTGGGGTGGCCTCTTTTGTACTTTTTTGGGGAAGAGTGAGTATGTATATTGGTGGATCACCTTCACCCTCTCTCTTCTCTCTCGAGCTCGTCGTTCCCCTCTCATTTTAATCGTAAGATTTCAAATCGACGATGAATGCTCATAATGTGAATACCATTCATTAATACATGACCACGTTCTACAATACCATACCTACTTGAAAATGTACAACCCATAGTGAGAGGGGGAAGAGGGAGGGGGGGGGGAGAAAGATATTACACAATCGAACCCTTTACAATGAGGTTGCTCCCAGAGAGGTTACAAAAGTCCCAAAATACTAGAGGTCAACAGATAATCCATGCATTAAATTGTCTAAATTATGGTAGATTCTCTTACGAGATAAGACATTGTAAAACTCAAGGTCCGATAGGATAGGTTGGTGGATTTCTTGGATTCTCTATCTGCAAAATCTGGACACGTACAACATGGTTCGTCTTTCACATACACATTATATTTTCCCACGTGTCCATCATCCCCTATGCAATTCGATCTTGAAAACTTCATACTTCTGCTCTAGTCTTTGCACTTCTTCTACCACCGTAGCTTTCATTTTCAAAGCAGCCTTTATTTTTTTGCCGCTTCCTTTGATATCGACGTGCAGTACTTGACTCTTATTATGCTATTTTGCATGCCTCAGCCACCAGCCTCTATGTTAGTAGTGGACCTTAAAGTTACAGTTGTAAAGAACCTTGAAGCCCCACCACTACTCGGTGGGGTGGGCATAACACCTTCTGCATTCTTGCTCTCCACCTCGTATCCACCTTCCCATAATGAATATACCTCCTTGTCTCTGAGGTTAGTTCCTATAGCAACTGGTCATATCTTGGGTGTTGGATTGGGCTTTGGGTCTATGTTGGTGCCCACAATATAGCAATGAAGCACGTGGTTAGGGAAAAACCACATCCATTGTCTAATGAGACCATTAGGGTGCTTGCGATACGATAGCCTTCAAAAGATGGTGCAGGCACACCCTTCCCATATCCGGCTATGTGTTGCCCACACCTCTTAACCCCCCGTTCTACTGCATGTGACCTTGCTGCCAATGCATGTCCTTTAGATTGCCCACATTGCTTTATTCACCTTGCGCTCAATGACACTACACTCTGTGACTTCCACTGTTATTTTTGGAGTACTCGTTTAATCATGCTCCTCAAAAATGATCTTCCATGGCCTCCAGCATACTTGTGGTCTTGTACGTGTGCATTGTACTTCGATCAATGCATGGCCTCATCATCAATATCAATGACCACAGGCCGGTCTCTTGTGACATGTACTAACTTTGTCACCAGTGAGAGGGGTGGGCGCCTTATACATGGGTGTTCCTTCAGTTGCATGATTAACTGTTCGAACCACTTGGGCTAGGCTTGTAGACAACCGTTCTTTTGGTTTCTCCAAGATTTGTTCTCTCCCTATGTGCTTGCCTTAAGAGTAAGAGACTGCCTTAGTGCTTTGCAAAATTGCATTTTCTATATCAGTAGTACATGCATTGTAAAGAGAAATCTTGCATCTATATCCTTCCCATGCAAGCCAACTTCCATGCTTGCTTTCTGCTAGGTTTGTTCTTAGGGTATTTGGACCATCATTACTTCTCTCTATTATTATCATGACTGAACCCCAATGTACTATGCGCACCTCCCACCAGCTCAGCCAAGAGTCCATTGCTGACATATTTCTATCCCCTACATCTATATACTTCCCCTGCAAGAAGCCAACTTCCATGCTTACTTTTTGCTAGGTTTGTTCATGGGGTATTTGGACCATCATTACTTCTCTCTATTATTATCATGAATGAACCCCAATGTTCTATGCGCACCTCCCACCAGCTCAACCAAGAGTTCATTGTTGCTGACATATTTCTATCCATCACATGGCCATTGCGCTACCATTGACATATCAATCGAGCCTCCACTAATACAACTTCACTAGTAGAAGTCATGTGCCACTTCTTGGACATTTCTTTGCGCTCTCCTTGAGACGTAACGCACACATACTTTTTTTGTGTGGGCAACCATGCTCTGCTCCCAAATGAAATAGGCAAGACCTCTCCCTATCTGTCAGGATGTTATTTTTCCCACTAGTGAACACGTGAACTGCATTTTAGTTAGTCTACCACCATGAAACCAAAGAAATCTGCCCTTTCACAACCATGGTTTGCATCACTTCATTAATGCATTCCCAGAACAAACACTTGGGCCCTCTTTCATTTCACATGTCACAATTGTTAGAAGATCATGCATGCTGCGTGAAAACTCCAGTCATTTATGAACACACTTGACCAGCTCTTACTACTTTTATACTCTACATTCGTACTATGCTACCTTGGATCATACACATGACAAGCTATGGTCAGCCAATATGAGGTTTGTTGGGTGTGGTCAAACTGTATCCACGCATATCCCCTCAGGTCATCAGAGCTAGTCCATCGCATTCAATTTACCAAATCCAACCCTGAAGTGGGTCTAATGGTGTACATCTTAAAAACAAAGCACTTCTCACCTGAGGACCCTTGTCGTCCTGGGAACCTACCTCCGTGTAAGAAGTCGTAAGTGCACTCTAACTTTAGCTTTAAAAGTGCATCCAAGCCAAAGCTATCCTTTGAAGGCCCGTGCTAGGCTGTAGTTATGACTGACTCTACTGTATCTATAACTTCTCAAAAATAGAAATAACTATTTTAGGCACAAAAATAATTATTATAAGGTCTCACTCAAACTCTCTTTCACTCACACTCCATCTCTCTCGATTGTCAATTTAATTACCTAAATGGTCACGTCAAAAGCTAAAAACAATGCCATTGACATAATTTTAGTGTACAACAATAATGTCTAAAATAATATATTTCTTTCATTACAAGTGAGTGAAATATATCAATATGGATGCCGCGGGTGCTAATGGAAGAAGGAAGGTGGTATGGGGTAGGGAACTCTACCAAATGGTGCAGGTGTGGGTGGGAATAGCAGCCTCGAAAGTTCAGGACGTGGTGTCCATGATGAGGGCATTGTAAAAGAACCCACAAGGAATATCTGTGGCATGACATGTCGATATTGGTGCACCCTTGGAACACCAGGTGGCCACCATGACGAGGCACTTGACTGTGTTGGGCTCATGGGTATTGGGATGGGTGGAGTATATGGATGAGGAACATGTGGAGAAGATGCCCCCATGTCTCTCTACTGCTCTCATTGTGCCTACTCATCATTGACCTCACCCTTGAAAATTTGTTGACCCAAACCAACGTGAACGTACACAAGTAGTCGTAGACACGAACTAAGGCACAACTTCATCACTCTCCACCCACGACGCTGATGCAATGTCGTTGCAATATCCTACATGCTCTAGCCAGGATCATAGTATTGATAAAGCAATCTAGGACTGCATCCCCCCACGATCGGTCGGTGAATGTCCCGAGTAACCACCTGCCATAGTACAAGCTCACAATTTGCATATATAAATGGACGACAATATAAAAGACAATGACTATATAACTATTACACTACTCGAATCAAATTGTAATTAAGTGAGTAATGTAATTACCTTGCGAAAGGCTCGCTACACTCAACAACATCTCGAATGGGATTTTCGTCCACATCCAATTGGTATGGTGAGGTTCCCCCTTGCGGTTTTGGCTCCAGTAAGATATCGTTGTCCACCTCAAAACCTGAACAATTTGTAGCTACCTTTCCTCCCCACCTATCATACTTTGGAGATGACTGGACATACCCTCACTGGGGTGCATGAAGATGGCGTGACCTACGTGCACACACTAGGAAGTACACTAGAGAAATCATTGAGCTTCACTTTAATAAAAACCACTCACTCCTTCACTCACCTCTTCTTGGCCATCTTCTAACATGCCATACAAATATCATGGAGAAGCACAATAACAAAGTCCTTCGCAATGTGAGGTTCCAAGTCCTTGCCTCTCTCACACAGTAATCCCTAGGTGCTCTACACGTAGAGTGCACACCATCATGCCGTTGGCTTGTAGGAACTCTGTAGAGCAAGCACAAAAGCCGATTCCACAAGTACCTCCCTAAAAACATTCCATCGAGGAACCATAACCTCATCCTTGTAGAGAGAGAGATTTGTTGGAAAATTGGCCCCACACCAAGCGCATGCCTCCAAGGCTATCGAAGGCATCCATGCTTTCCCACCTCGTCAGAGATCCCATGAATCGTTGCAATACCACAAGATTCTTGGAACAACAAAGCATATAAGTGGACTACAAGATATATAATGACAACAAATGGAGAGAGTCAATAGCATGAATTAGAGATCATACTTGTGTTTTCGCTTTCCCAAAAGTGTGAGATGGAGGTGATCAATGTTGAAGCTCAGAACTAAGAGTAGACGGTACACCACATGTGGACGGTAGTCTTCATTTAGATAAGACCAAATACATGCTATTACTATTGTTCAATAAATGAACTAATGAATGCTCAAACATGTTAAGTTCACTTCCTGGCTCCCAAGAGGGCTGCGTCGTCTTCTTTTAAACTCTCCAACCCCTGCCTTTCCTCTCACCATGTGGGGTCACCTTCTCATTGCCTTGTGCGTGGGACTACTGCTCATCATCCTTAGAGTGGCTATCCTCAGCATCCTCATCAATGTCGTCCCCTTTCCACTCTGGTCGTGACCTCTTTTTGGGCGTTGTTGTCACGGATGATGGAGGCTCCTCGTTTGTTGATTTCTTGTCATTTTTCTTCTCGAGGGCCAATTTTGTTGGTCAATGCTAGGCCTCTTGCCCTTCTTTACTCCTGCATTCAACTAACATAGGAACTTTAAACTCCTAAAAAACAAGCTTCATAGTTCATACAAATGTTCTACCCTACACAATGAAACATACCCTCCACTGGTGGAGGAAACTTCACCTCTGGATAGTCTAACCACCATGGGCACAATATCTAAGTGTCCTTGCCCTGAAGCTTGTCGATCCACTCCTTGGGGTATAATCCTGTCTCCTTTCTCTCGGACTGCACCCATGCGCCTGAAGGGTGCTCAGGAATATATACCTGATCACACACACTACTTCTCCACCACCTAATATAGAAACATTAAAATTCTCTAAGAAACCAATATAGTAACAATAACAACTTCACCATGTAATGCGATAAAATAACAATAATAGTATTGTGGCATGCTACTACATACATGTACAACAGGTATCGTGCCATGCACAGCCCAGGTGTGGTTGCTAATAAGGATCTAAGGTGGCATGCATTTTCCCTTTCCACCTTACGAATGCCTTCTCAAAGTGAGTCTTCCTGTAAGATTTGAGGGCATATGTGATACCTACCCCAGAGTCCATTGTGGCTCTCTCGTGCATGCCGGCTATGGTGGGTGAGCCCATCTCCAGCTTCGCATACGATTGTAGTGTATACTCGGTCAATTGGAACTAGTACACATCACGATAGATCCACACGGAGAACGCTCTATGGGATGACAGAATTTGGGTTTCCATCATAGCAAACTTGCCACCCGCTAATATGTCAAGGAGCCTACATTCTTGCATTGTGAACCATCGTTATGTTTCTACCTACGTATAAAAAATATTTCATGCGTTGAGGGAGTTAGAGTTCTTACTCTCCATTTTTGGCATCATTGAAGAGGCAAAGGAGGCTCCTCTTTTAGTAGAAGTTGCCACCTTCATTGCAAATTTAGGGTAGACAGAGAAGTCCAAGATGATAGTTGAGATCCAAAATGCTTTCATGTATTGTTGCATGTGTTCAACATATTCGTATTTGTCATATTATGCTAAAATATTGTTATTTTTCTTTGAAATATAATGAAAGTTGCATCTCTCTATGGTTCCTTTGTGAAGAAGTAGCAATGATAGTGGCCCCATGGAAGTAAAGAACATTGTGTACACCCTTGCTTTCATGTATTGTTGCGTGTGTTTAACATCTCGGCCCAGAGTTTGTCATGTAATGCTATGGTCTTGTAAATTTTCTTTGGAGGAATACAATGTAAGTTTTAGATCATAATATGGTTTCTTTGTAAATGAGTTGCAATGATAGTGGCCCATGGAAGTAAAAAACATTGTGTACACACATGCTTTCATATATTGTTGCATGTGTTCAACATCTCGTAGGTGTTTGTCAAGTAATGATGTGGTCTTGTACATTTGATTTGGAATATTATGGAAGTTTTAGATCATAATATGGTGTCTTTGTAAATGAGTTGTAATGATAGTGGCCCATGGTGTGTATCGTAGGTGTGACAGTAGAGGGAGAGGAGTAGACAGATACAAGAAGTGTAGAGAGAGAAACCGCTCGCCCTCAACACCAAAAAGAGCTCATTCAAAAATGCTCCACCAAAAAAATACACCCGTTTTTTGTTAGTATTATCTTAATTGTGTGATTCCCAGTGACCTAAACTTATGAGATTTTCTTTAATATTCCTTACACAAAAAGGCATACTATTTAACATGCCTTATTTTTCAGCTCTTTCCTCACCATTCTCTAGCAAACTTTGAAAATATGTACAAACTTTTTGCAATTGATCAAAAAGCCTTCTAGTGTATCCCAACAAACCACTAAAACTATCACAAATATATTTAAACTTGCTAATCCAAAAAAAATTATAAAGGCTAACAAGTGAGGGGCTATATCATATGTATTACACTCTCAATCCAGAGATTAATAGTTTCCTCACTTGTATCTCTATTTTGCTACATCACTACTTCTTGTGCCAAACTTACTTCCATTCTCTTAATAAATATAAGACCATACTCTTAATCTAAATGAAAGTGTATGTCCTTTTTTGAATCATGTTCTATTTAAAATGGTAATAGACATTATCAATCCATCAAGATAAGAAAGCACAAAATCATCTTTGTTCTACACACAACAATAGAAAAAACCACTACTTTGCAACATCTTTAATCATATGAAAACATTATACCTCTTAAATGAAAGAAAAATAAATTTTTTTCCATAATTCCTTCTTTCATCTTTAGATATTAAAAGACCGAATAATCATTGGTTAATGTGCTCAGCTTCTTCCTAAAAGAAATAGAAAAATTCCAAATAACTTACTTTTGAAAACACAGAAGGCTTAAATTTGTCTTATACTTATAAAGATAGAAGGGAAAAGGTAGTTCTAGGGAGTTAATTCAAATAATTATACATTTTTTAATTGAAATGAAAGAGTGTTGTTTAAGACTTTAAAGTTCTACTGAGATTGGGTTCTATTTTGGAAAGGGACACTATCATAATAAAGAAACATAAAGTCCATTTTTATATTACCTAAATGTGTCTTTTAGATTCTAGCGCCTAGTTTTTATACTTTCTTTTGCATATTTTTTAAATTTAAGGAAGAGAGGGAAATGCCTTATAGAGTCCAATTTATTCCTCATTAAGGAGAAGGAAAAAAAGGAAAGAAATGCTTTGGGCATCTTTGTATCTTCTCATCTTTGAGTGGGCTGTTGCTTACATTCTACATCCTCATCATCAAAACCAGCATATTGACTCCTTTTGTAGAGACAAGACTCGAGCATGACATACATCTTGTAACCTTTCCTTTACTCACAATAACCAATAAGTAAACATTTCATTTCTTTTGCATCAAGATTTTGTTTGAACTTGTCAACAACATGAATAAAACCAACACAACCAACTATTCTCAAATGACTAATTTTAGGTTTAAGGTTTGTGAATGCATCATACTGTGTGTGATACCACTTACACTTTATGTTGGTAATAACTTGTTTTTGAAGAGTAATAGAAGCTTAGCCCAATAGTGATTAGGCACATGCTTCTCCTATAAAATGATTCTATCACTATCCATAAACTGTTTTGTTTGTCTTGGCACACGCTAATCTATTTTGGGCACCTTCTAACTCCATTTACATCTGCATGAAATTCATGTGAAACATATAATTCTTGTAATTGTGTGATTCTAACCATTACTTTTAAAAACACCAAAGACATCATATTTGTTTTCAAAAAATAAACCCATGCATCCCTTGTGTAGTCATCAATGAATGTGAGGGTGTAGTGTCTACATCCAAGTTTGAATTGGCTGGGTACATGCAAGGCATTGCCAGCTTTGCTTTTTTTGATGCAAATTGATAGGTGGTGAACCTCAACCTTTGATGGTATTACACAAGTTGATAGGTGATGAACCTCGACCTTTGATGATATTTTTTATGATGTCAACCATATACACTAACGTATTAGCTCTATCCACTTTGATGGTATTTTTTTTGTCCTGTCAACCGTATACACTACTATATGAGCTCTATCCACTTTCGTCATTTCTATAAATCACTCATCACCATATGATGTCATGTGGTTGGGAGCACCACTATCAGTGTACCAAGGGTCTTACTAGTTCCTACAATCACGTAAGCTTTCCACTTTGCATGCATTCCTAGTATCCAATTCAACATCAAAACTTTTAAGACTCATAAATGTAGCATCTTTAATCTCCATTTTTTGATTATTACGGCATAGTGCTATAAAAATTCTTAGAAGAATTTTTCTCAAATTCCTCACCGATTTTCCACAGTAATATAATCCTCAAGTGCTAGCTTCCTGAAAGCTTGGGTAATTTTCCCGTAATTATAGATCTAAGTGGAATCAGTCCACCAAATTTGTGTGAATGTTGCCCAAATTTTTAGTTGGTTTACCAACTAGTATGTTGGTCCATGACCACTTCATTGGTCTCAAACACCATGCTTAGTGTTTGACTATCATTTGACCACCCATTGGCTACCCTATTGGTTTGCCCACCTTGCTTATTTTAACTACCCCGTTGGTTTGCCACCTTTCTTTTTTAACCACCTTGCTTGTTTCCCACCACCTTTCCACCACCCCACTTATTGGGAGCCACTTTGCTCATTTGACACCACGTCACCAACATGCTTGTTTTACCCCACAAGCATGCTGGTTATTTATTCTTGATTTTTAACAACAAGAGTATGCTTGCATATATATGTATAAATACATATGTATGTGTAATGTGGAAAACAAAATCCATTCTCTATAATTTCAACATCGAAAGTAATTTTCTAAATGGGGGAAGGGAACGCTTCCCTATATTTATTAATTTAAGGGAGAATTGTTCCACCTCTCCACCATACTTTGTGTATGGTATTTTTCTTGTTCTTTTTCCACTCACACATAATGCAAAAAAGAAGCATTACTATAGTTAAACTAATAAATTTAATTAAGGATTAATGGTGGAGAATAGGTTATGCAATGATTATGTGAAAGGCTTCTTCTATATTCAACAATTAAGTATAGATTGGCTTGTTTCCGCAAATTTATTCTCAAAATTCTAAGAGGTGCACTTTTAATTTCATTCTTATTTTAACATTGCTGAGAAATTGAATGAATTTTCGTTATTGCCATTTTACAGGATGATGCATTTAAATAGATTCCATTTTCCTAAGACACAAGTTGACTTTCTTTTTCTTCAAAGAGCCACTAAAAGGGCTAAGTAGGTACATGCTACAAGTTGTGCATTGTAGTAGAGAGTAGCTATAAAGGCTTCATGCTTTCATGATGTTAAGTGGTAGTCTAGCTATGCCCATAGTTGTATCCAATGATAGGAGCATATAACAGGCTTCATGATGTTGAGTAGTAGTCTAGCTATGCCCATAGTTGTATCCAATGATAGGAGCACATAACAGGCTTTGAGCTAGGATGGCTACCCGTGTTTGACTCATAACACCACAAGGGAATGCCTATAACATGTTTCTAAGAGAGTGTTGGTTTAAGGTTGCCATGATAAAGAGATGCAATTAGGTGGCTTGTCATGATTTCAGTATCCCCAAGATAGTCTTAGTGGAGCAAACCCCTTTTGTGGGATCCCAAGAAAGAAAAAGTAGGAATGAAACCAATGCATTAACCCCTCTAGATTACCCAATACTTATTTGAAAGTCACATTCCTCAATTTGGCCCTTTGACCTAGTGTGATACCTACTTTTATGGAGATGATTCTAATATTTGACCCAAAAAATAATACCGTCCATAAAGTTTTGTATATTGAGATGATAAATTTCAACCATAGTCACCGATTTTTGAGTGTTCAATCAATCTACACATATAGTATAAGGTCAAAACTAGATTTGACTCATCAATTTTTTGTTAAATCCATACATTTGATATCTCCACATTTTATACACATGTCTAATACTATTGATAGCTTGCAATAATCCTTTCCTTTTTAAAACCCCTTAAGCCTCAATACCCAAAGTAACAACACTAAACAATCTCAAAGTCCATATTAAAAAATATTTAAATCATGTAACACATATCTTTAGAGTCTCATAACGAATCGTTTGTATGCCCTCAAGGCAACATTCTTCCAAGTGTGCTCATAATTCTCATGTCGATGTTATCTTGTGCTCTTATATAATTGATCAACCAACTCCATTGGAGGACTTTAGCAACATCGACTCCTTCTATCATTAGGTTCTCTTATGGAGTAGTCGTGATAGCCAACTCTCATCTTAAACTATATTTTGGTACTTATCCCTTCAAGAATTATCATATAAGCAAGTAAGACCACACTCTATAATGATCTTTAGCATCAAGTCTAGGATTCATTATAAACATAATAGTTTGACCCCCCTTGAGTGGCACTTGACCTTTGAAATATGATGCTGCCGACCACTTCTTTTAGTCACACATGGTCACCTCTTTTGGTGCCCCATGAAGCTCATTGGTATTGGTACTATTTCCCAAATAGTTTCTCATGTAAAAAGCCCTATGGTCTTTAAACGATCTATTATTAAATCCCTTTAGGATCATCTCTTGTCAGTATAATCAATGTGATAAAGTGTTTCACTACTCTCATAACTTATCCACTTGCCATAATCATTAGGGTACCACTATATCCACATAAGATCTCAAGCAGTAACCTTGCTATCTTAATCAATAGCCAATGAGGATAAATAGATCAATCAACTATCCATGAAGATAAATTGTGACCCTTAACAGTAGTCTTGTAGAAAAAAGCCACTTATTATGTAAACAATTTAGTTATTTTGTTTCAAAAATCAAACTAGGAAAATACTCTCAAGGCAAGATATTAGTTGGAAAAAACAAATCAAATCCTATAAAGGTTTAAAAAGTGGACTTCCATGGTCATAATTTAGGCACTTTTTGTAATAAATAACATTTTAAGCACATTCCAGATGCTTCCAAATGTAATACTTTATATGTATTTAGGTCATTGATATGTACCTCCTATTAACTAAAGATACATTTTTCTCTCCTTCACTAAATACTTTATATGTATTTAGGCCATTGACATGTGCCTCCTATCAACTAAAGATACATTTTTCTCTCCTCTACTAGATTATCATGATTAAAAATATTTTATATGGGTAGAAACATTTTTTTAAATCATAGCATCCTTAACCTAGATTTTGTATATGAACATCATACATAAAGTTTAGCTAATCAAACTTTTTATATACACTAGAAATTGTGGTGATGAATATTGTGGTATCTAAAATGAACCAATTTTTAGTCCTTACTTTGTTGGCACATATGTGAAGGTCTAAAAGGCCTTAGTTCCTAAGGTTACTATTGAAGCTTGGTGAATTTGAATGAGTGTGATGTGTAGAGATTCCATTAGTCATGAGTGAAGTCACATGTAAAGTGAGTTTTGCTAGGCATGTGGAGAGTGTGAGTTAGCAATATGGATGGGTGCTACTCTTTAGACCTATAAAGTCTTATTAGTACTTGACCCATGTGCTGTTGTGGCTTGTGCACTGTCCTCTTAGTACTACATTGCTACCATGTGGCACATGGCTAGAGTGGATCTCTCAAACCTACCAGGTGGTAGATATGGGATGTGTGTGAGTTAGCAATATGCACTCTTTCCTATAAAGTCTTACTAGTACTTGACCCGCGTGTTGCTTAGTTGCATCCTCAGTAATGCCCTCTTGGTACTAAATTGCTGCCCCATGTGGCACGTGGCTAGAGAGGAGCTCTCGAACTTGCCACATTGGAGATATGGGATTAGTTTCCCACATTGCTACTCGGGCAAGCTACCACCTATAGTGCTTCGATGTGGTAGCTCTCCCCCTCTCCCATAGGCACCCCCAATCCGTGCTCTCCTCCTCCCATGTGGTGAAAGAGAGAGCATGTGGTAGGAGAGAACACGCAAGTCATGGATCCATGTGCCGCTTGTCATCGCTGTGGCATAAATGTAGAAACAAAACTTAGCATAATCACCTCGGAATAATATTTCAGTTACACTATGTACCAACTTGTGAGCTTATATTCGAATGTATGTGTGAGTACACGTATAGTGTGCGATGTGCATATGTTTTGTTGGGATGAACAATACTATAAATATGAATGTGTACATGTGTGTGCACATTCATGTGTGTAAGTTCACACAACTCTCTCCCTCCCTCTCTTTCTCTCTCTTCACGTGTGTAGGTACACACACACACACACTCTCTCTCTCTCTCTCTCTCTCTCACACACACACACACACACACACACATACATGCACACATGCTCCTCTCTCTCTGTCTCTGTCTCTCTCTCTCTCTCTCACACACACACACATGGACATGTATATGTGTGCGACACCTTTGTCTGTGTGTACGTACATGCGAGCATGTGCTTTTATGTGTCGATAATGTGTGTTCATGTGTTTATGTGAGTGCACCATCATGTAGTAAAGCCTTAATGAAGGAAACTCATGCTACCCTCATGTGTTTATGTGAGTGCACCATCATGTAGTAAAGCCTTAATGAAGGAAACTCATGCTACCCTCATGCTTGGACTTTGTGTGTATGTTGGCTGTGTGTGTTTGTGACTGTGTGTCAACTCTGTGTGTATGCATGCATGCGGTTATGTGTGTCACCCCGTGTGTGTGTGTGTGTGTCTTTGTGTGTGCATGCACGTTCATGTGTATACATATATGTCTTTGTGTGTGTGTATATTTGTTTGTGTGTGCATGCACATCGATGTGTATACACATGTCTTTGTGTGCATGTGCACAAGAGAGTGTGGGTGTGCATCTATGTTCTTGTGTGGATGCACGTGTATATGTTCATGCATGTGTGTGTGTACATGTGTATGTGTGTGCACATACACAAACACGTGTGTGCATGCGTGTGCATGTGTTTGCACTCTCGAGTGTGTGCATGTGTGTGTGTGTGTGTGTATGTTTTTATATGCTCGAGTGTGTGCATGCACGTGTGTGTGTGTGTTTGCATGCTCAAGTAAGTGCATGCACGTGCATGTATAGGTGTATGTTTGTGTGTGTTGTGTGCATGTGTGCAAAAGTGTGTGCAAAAGTGTGTGTGTGTGTGTGTGTGTGTGTGTGTGTAAGCATGCAAGTTTATGTGTGTAAGCATGCAAGTGTGTGTATATACATGTGCATGCCTTTATGTGTATGTACATCATGTGCATGTGTGTATGCATATATATGTATGTATGTGTTAATTCTATGTGATGCGTGATTGGGTGTGTTGGATTTATGTGCATGCATGAGTGTCTATATGTGTCTATATATATGTACATGTATGTCTCTATGTGTCTATGTGTCTATATATATGTACATGTATGTCTCTATGTGTCTATGTGCAAGAGAGTGTGGTGTGCATCTACGTGCCTATGTGTGTGGATGCATGTGTGTGTGTGTACATGTGCCCATGTGTGTGGATGCATGTGCCTATGTGTGTGGATGCATGTGTGTATGTACATGCGTGTGTGTGTGCATGTGTGTGCATGTGTGTTTATGTGTGCATGATTGAGTGTGCATGCACGTGTATGTGCATGTGTATGTATGTGTGTGTTGGGCATGTGTGTGTTTGCAAGTATACGTGTGTGCTGGGGCAAGTGTGTGTGCAAGTGTGTGCATGCAAGTATGCAAGAGTGTGTGTATATGTGTGTATGCCTTTATATGTATGTGCATCATGTGGATGTGTGTGTATGTCAATTCTATGTGCATGTGCAAGTGAATGTGATTGTGTATGTGTGTGTCAATTATGTGTGTGTACACACGTGCAAGTATGTGTCGATTTGGTGTGTTTATGTGTGTGCACACATGGAAGTGTATGTCTATATATGTGTGCATGTGTGTGTGTTGAGTGTGCGTGCCAACTTTGTGTGTGTGCACATGCAGTGCAAGTGTGTGTGCCTTTATGTGTCAATAATGTGTGCGTGCACATGTCTGTGTGAGTGCACCTTTATGTATTAAAGCCTTAATGAAGGCAGATCTCATGTTAAACCCTCATGCTAAGACTGTGTGTATCGACTCTATGTGTGCACATGTATGACTATATGTACCGACAAAATTTCATGTGTGTATGTGTATGCACATGTATGTGTCTCTATGTGCACGTACACAAGAGAATGTGTGTGTGCATGCCTGTGCCTATGAGGTGCCTATATGTGTGGATACACGTGTATATATATGCGCATGTGTGTGTACATGTGTACATATGTGTACGTGTGGAAGCTTAATTGGTAAGAGTTCGTAGGTTCAAGCTCTGTTGGTCTCATCATCAACCTCGGTTGTTCAGGATCGATGCAATCTTCAACAAGTCCTTCATTTTCTTCTTATTTGATATTATTTTATATAATAAGCTTGGATGTTTGAACTTATGATGATAAAAGGGAGCATAGATCCAAATTCATGCATGTATGTTTATCTATGTTCAAAACAAATGTGTGCTCTTTTCTATCACCACCATAAGCAAGTAAGTGTGAAAGGGCATGGCCTTGTTGTGTCCATTAGTGTCCCACCTTAGTGTAAGGAAATAGGTAAGGGTGACCAAGGTCTCATACATGAGTCACTATGGTGATAGACATTATGTACTTTAGGGGGAGCATAGTCATTATCAAGGTCTAAAAGGCCTTGGCTCCTATGTTAAGTTTTGGTGAATGATCAACGCCTCTGACGCACTACACAAGAGAAGGTAGGGGTATGATGTTAACAATAATGTGCAAATAAATGTGTGATGAGCCATTCAGTCTACCCCTTGAGATTGTGAAATGCTCATGAAATGTTGGATGCTGGACATTTATGGTACCATTTTAGTCTACCCCTTGAGATTGTGAAATGCTCATGAAATGTTGGATGCTGGACATTTATGGTACCATTTATGGGCATTTTAGTCTATGATCATATGTTTCCACAATATCTTTCAAAACAAAGCCCACAATAGCACCAGAATCAGAAGACTCCTTAAAGCAAAAGCAAGGAGAAGAAGCTGATGACTGTCAAAGCGCCTTCTCACATAGTCACAAACATTACTCTTCAAGCCATACTTTTTGTATGGTAGCTCATTAGAGCTTGGCTTGGAGCTAGTGGGCTCCTCGTTACCTTTATTGGCCACTACCTTAGCTGGAAGAGTGACCTTGTTTAGGTTAACTTCCCACTATCTAATATAGGTATCATATGTGAATCAACCTCCTTAACATACTAGTGAAGCCAATGAAGGTTTGTCTCCATGGGGGAGAACATACTTCTTAGACTTACTTTGCATAGTTTCCTCTTTCTTGCCCAAGTTCCTATGGGCAATGTGAAAGTGCATAGAGGAGTTATTTGCTAGATGAGTCACTTGATACCCTTGTTTCAAAGTCACTATTGGCTCCCAAAAGGGATGTTGTAGTAACCATGAATAGAGAAGCTATCTTTGTCCCATCCAATTTTGAAAACCTTGTTCCAAGCTTTTATAGAAGACTGCATGACATGAATCCACTCCTCAAAGTTGTCAGGCTCCGAGAGAGACTCGTAGTCACGGTTTTCTCATCCTCACTATCTAATAAAATGTTGTAATAGTTGCATATGTTGACTAAAGCAGCTGGAATAGTTATATCGAATGCCTCGACTCACTAATTCTTGTTTTGAAATCTAATTGGTCACCCTTGCATATAAAATGTGAATGCCTCGACCCATTTCCTATTTTCAAATCTATCTTCAAGGACTAGTTACCCTTGCATATATAAATGATTGGTTTCCCAATCATGAACCAGCCTTGGATATAAAAATGTGAATTCCTTGACCCATGCCCTGTTCAAATCTATCTTCAAGGACTAGTTACCCTTGCATATATAAATGATTGGTTTCCCAATTCGTGAACCAACCTTGGATCTCTCATGTAAGGCCTTTCAAATCCATCACTATAAATTTGTATCATGAAGGACGTTGCGCCAATGGTTTTGATGTGTTTCAGTCATAGCAAGCTTGACCAAGAGACTTATGTTGAGTGGGGGGCTTCCCTAGGCCTACCAGCAATCCTTGGTGAGATTATGTTGAGCATCACCATCCAAGATTAGCCTGCCCCTTCCTTGTGAGCTCTTAGGCTTGTTTCAATCACCCTGCATATTGCATTGGTTTGGGGACCTATGTACCATATTGTTGAGGTCCCTAGCTTGTTGTTACACCATGGTTAAGGAAGGATGGCCAAATATTGAAGGTTAATTTGAAAACTTGGAAGACACACCCCATGGGTGGAGGATTATTGGGACCTTCTTCCTTTTTCTTTTTTAATTTTCATTCTTTTCTTTTCTCACCTCTTCTTTTTGCTGAACTTCTCCTTTAAAAGAAAAACTCAACTTGAATTCTAGTTTTTTAAACCTTGGGTAGCCTAACATCCTTGCAAAAAAAACATGACAGGAGAAAAAACCATGTGGCATGTAAATAAAATTAAATCATGAAAATAAATCTCTAAAAATAGCTCAAAAACTCAATCGATCATATAAATAAAATTAAATTATCAAAATAACTCCCTAAAAACAGCTCAAAAAGCTCACAATATAAAGGGAGAGAGAGGTGCCATGTGTAAAGGCTTGACGTGGGTTGTTTCTATTAAAAGAAACAAGAACCCACCCCTCTGCGGTGCCTCGTGCCCTTGCTTCTAACACTTGTGTCAGCTACACTCCCACCTCTGACACCTATGTCCACACCTCCAACACGTAGCCTCCAGAACTTGCCTGTGCTCCTTGTTTTGTAGGATGATGACGTCCTCTCTTGGTGGAAAGTATTTTATAACCTTAAACTATAACCTTAAATCACCACTGGTCGTGGTCATCAGCTATTTTCAATATGTGGTTTACATCGACTTCCAAGGCGCTATTGCAAGTCGTAGCGCCCAGAGTGCGCTCTCGCAAAACTGCAAGAGCACTCCTCCTTGCGAGTGTTGGGCAAGTCCCCACCATCCACACTGGCCGGACATAACATATGGAATAAGATGGCTGGAGAGTGATTTAGCATGACAAAGAACAACACTGAAAATGCCTGGGCCAAAGCTTCGCCAACTCGTAGCAACGCTGCCGACAGTTACCTGGTGGAGGTCCTCAAGTCTGAGAATCGAGATCAAACATGAGCTCCACGAAGAAGCCAACAAGGTCAATCAAATGACTTGAAAGCAAGAACAAGTTCTACAATCAATCCCATGTGAAGTGGAGAACAGAGGTCTTGTCTGCTCCTGCATCTCTCTCCAGAATCAACGTCTGATCGTTCTCTATGATGATCCTTATTAGATAGCCTCCAGTAAGCTGGGGGTGATAGTCTCAATATTAATGTAGAATTATTTATAATGGAGAAGGTGTCTTCTTCGAAGCACCAAGAACTCTTTTACACAAACTATTTCTTTCTATAAAAAAAAAAGTAGGCTTTGAACAGGTCATGGTTGCGCTTTGAGAGTCTTCATCTTTCTTCAGCTCTCTGCAGCACAAACATCGGTGCTTTCTCTGCTCCAACTATACAAACATCGGTGCCTTCTCTACTCCAACTCAGTTCAGAACTGCTCCTTAGATCGCATAGCTCTCTCTCTCTCTCTCTCTCTCATGCATGAAACCAAACACGCATGCATGCACACTCTCGCTCTCTCTATTCAAGGGTCCAAGTCCAAGTAACAAAAGATGTGGGGCAGCTCCCTCCAACCCGTCTACACCTTCTCCACCACCTCTAGCACTTTTGGTGCATTTACAACGTGATCTAGCCAAGTCAACAACATGATCTACACACATCATCATCAAAACCAGGTGCACTCCATGCTCTCAAGCGTGCAAAACAAGATTATTTTTTTAATTCCTTTATCGTGTTTTGTGTGAGTGCTTGGGTGTAGTGTAGAGCATATTTGAAATGCTCGAATGAACATGAATTTGAAAGCATACTTGGAAGCAATGCTAGACTGACATCCACAATCGATGAGCTTGAAGCCTGTTCTTATGTTGGATGGGGATTCAAAAATACCTCGCAAATTAGAAAATTATAAATTCATTACCATATTTGAAAATGAGTTTTGTATCATGAATCAATACGTAGGACTAATGGCCGCCTTCAACATTGAAGGTGCTTTGGTCCACTTTCAATATCGAAAGTGCTATTCGAGAAACGAGGGAAGGGCACGTTTTCTTATGTTTATAAAATTTTAGAGAGGACTGTGCCAACTCCCTGCCATACTTTATGTATGGTTTTTTTTAACTTCACTCACATAAACTAGCACGAAAATCCTATGACTTGATGAATGACGTGTAACTCAGATTTGAATGTAGTAATAAATTTGGAATTATCAACCTTGCGATGTACCCTGAGATTTATGTCAATGTCCATCGATTCTTCACGTCCAATATAATCATAGGCTTGATGTTCATGCTCGTTTGAGCTCTATAAGCTATTCATATAAACTTGAGAAAGACACGCATACGAAGAGGACGTACTGGCATAAATAGTATGGGTTACAGTGTCCATCTTCATTCACGCGCTTCAAGATGTTTATAAGTGAACGAAAAGACACATGTTCTTTCAAAGTACATTGACAATGCACAAGTGCAAACAATCAAGAAGATAAGGGAACCAAGCATTCTAGTTTTCCTTTATCTTTCTTTGATTTCTACTTTCTTTCTTCTCTTATCTGTTCTTTCTTTTTTCTCAATGTTTTCCTCTTTGTTCTCTCTTCTTCTCCACTCTCCATCTTATTTTCTGTCTTCTCTTCTCTCTTTGCCTTTCACTTCATTCTTTCTCTCTCTTCCCATTCTCTGTCCAACTTTGGCACGGGACTCGGGTGGCTTTACGTCGTGTGCAATGTGGGGCAGTCGAACAGGCTGCAGCATGGATGAGTGGGAGTCAGACTAATATGAAGTGCGGCTGTCAGCAAGGCAGGGCATCGACGCCCATTGCCCGGAGTTGCAAGCGGGAGCTGGAGACGGGTGAGTAAAAGGCGGAGGCTGACGAGGGCGGCGACTAGGAGGCGACGACGGCGGAAGCGGGAGCTGGGAGCAACGGAGGTCGAGAACAGCGCGGCAACTAGTGGCGGGGCCTAGACGCGGCTAGAGACTTGCAAGTGGGAGAACGGAGGCGTGCCGGCTTGAGGGCGGGGGGCGGCGGTAGCGCCACTGGTGAGGGCGGGAAGGGGCCGAGGACATGCCCGGACCTTTGCGGTGCACGGCAAAAAGTAGCGGCGGTTAACGGCGATAGAGAGAGCAGTGGAGCGGCGATAGAGAGAGATGGGGTGTTTACTATGTTTTTATTATTATTATCCTTGTTTTGTTTTCCTTTTCTTCCCTTTCTTTCCATTTTATTAGTGTTTTCTATTTTTGTGTTGTTTATACGTTTTTTTTTCCTTTCTTGATTTAAGTGAGAGAAAAAGGTTTGTTTTTTTATACAAGAAAAACAACATCTAGACGAATTGCTTTTTCTTTGAAAAATAAGATATTTTTTATTCTAATTCATAATATGAACAAGAAGGGGGGAATTTCTCAAAAACTAGAAAAAGTAAACCGGGTGATTTTTCCCATGCCTAGATGAAGTGGGTGATGGGAGTATTTGAAATTTCTCAAAAATTCAAAAAAGTAAACCCAAAGGGATGAGATTTTTTCTCCCAATCCATAATATAGACATGAAGGGGGAAATTTCTCAAAAAATTGCAAAAAGTAAACCCAAAGGGAGGTGATTTTTCCCATGCCTAGATGAAGTGGGTGATGGGAGTATTTGAAATTTGAAAAATCCTAGCCCAAGGAATCTAGCATTAAATGCATATAACACTCTATAGAAGTCGGTAATAATAGATTCCCATTTCATTTTGAAATTTGAAAAACCCTAGCCCAAGGGATCTAGCATTAAATGCATACGACACCTTATAGAAGTCGATGATAGTAGATTCCCATTTCATTTTGAAATTTAAAAAATCCTACCCCAAGGGATCTAGCTTTAAATGCATATTACACCCTTATGCCTTGTAACTCCCAAAACTTCTACCTAGTAAAAATCCTACCCCAAGGGATCTAACATTAAATGCATATGACACCTTGCATGCCTTGTAACTCCCAAACCTTCCACCTAGTAAAAAATAAAATATTCTCCATAATCTTCATCACGGTTTTGGGAAAATCACCAATTAATGATCACCAATTACCAAATTTGGGGGTGTACCCAAAATATGATGGTTCCTTCAAGTTTAGCAAGGCCAATCACCTTTCTAAATGGGCAACTAATCGCCTTGCTAAATATGCAATAAAAATTAATCAATCGATGTGTTACACTAGCGTAGTAACGATGTGTCAAGCACAGAGGAGAAGGAGCTCTTGTTCAACATCCAGCCATAGAAGGAATGAGGATATGGATCCTCACCATCAGATATATATAGTGGCCTGCCTGCCCACACATGTCCAACTGCCCACCACGGGACTACACTCGAGCGTCCTCTACACTGAACCCCGGTTCGCTCACTGTTCACGCTTCGATGGATGGTCTCGGAGGCCAGTCAAGCTCCTTGTAGTTGCTACGAGCTACATAACATGACTCCCTCCTTAAGAAGAGTTTTTGTCCATGAAAATGAACTCCGAAAAGTTCTTGGTTAGCGTACTTAAGCGCTCCCATGAGGACGCCTCATCCCACGATCTTTCCACTTAACAAGTGCCTCTTGGTGCATAGTGTGTCTCGTGTTCCGATCTCTAAATCTGAGAATCCTCTCGGGTTCACGTGGAATAGATATCAACTCCACCAAAATGCTTGGAGAAACTACGTTCTCCTTATGGTCAACCATTTTTCGTAGTCTCTACTGACATGAAAAAGAGGATGAACTCGAGATCTCTCTGGCAACTCAAGTTTGTACGCTAATCCACCAACCTTCTTAAGGATTTTAAAGAGACCGTTGTATCTAGGTGAAAGTTTTTCATACTTTCCCGTCTTTAAAGTCTTCAAATTCGCAGACTTTCAATATACGAAGTCACCTTCTTCAAAGGCTACTTCTTTGTGACCCTTGTCTAAATACGTCTTTGCATGATCTTGTGCGCTACATATTCTATCTTTTGGTGCCTGTAACATATCTTGCATGTCTTCAAGAAACTCCTTGACGGACTGCATCTTTTCCTTCTCTAGCCCTACGGCTATAGGAGATCTTTGCTAGAAGCCATATATCAACATGAATGGACTAAATCCAGTCGCGAATTGTTTCAAACTATTATAAGCAAACTCCAAATGCGACAGGTCCTACTCCCAATTGATTGCTTTTTACTAACATATGCGCGAAACATGTCTTCTAACACTTGGTTGACTCTTTCTAATGATTGACCATCAGACTGCGAATGATCAGCCATCCTCATACACAGAGTAGTGTCCAACTTTTTGAAGACTTCCCTCCAAAGGCAGGCCATATAGTTTGTAGAGATGTTCAATGAATAACCTAGCTAACTTAGGTGTCTTCACCATCTTTTTAGTAGGTATAAACTTGACCATCTTGGTAAATTAGTCAACCACTACTCATTTCCTTGATTCGTTCTAGGTAAACCAGTCGAAATAACTCCCCATTTCCCTTTGAGAATATCCAATGGATGCAGCAAACCTCCAACCTTGAGATGCTCATGTTTATTGACCTGACACTTTTTGCATTTCAGCACGAAGTCCTTGACATTCTAGTGCATAGGTCCTTTGTATCTCGGCCAACACTCGGACTGTCGTGACTTTCTATAAGAATTTGGGCCCAAAAATCACCAATAGTAGCTAGTACACAAACTCCACTTTTGTAGAGCAGGTACTCATCGTCAATGGAATAGTGTATATACTTTCCCCCTGATGACCTTTATCACCCCCAAGTGAACTAGTGTCAAATCGTTGTGAAGGGTTCACCCCCGAGCTCTTTGTCTCGATACATAACCCAAGAGACTCGTCTAGTCACTCCAGACTAGCACTTGCTCCTCTTCCCGCACAAACCTCGACTAATCTCTCCGGACTAGTACTCCTTTTTGAGACGAGGGAGGTGGCTGTCGTGTTGTATATAAGTGCGGCCACGTACATCGTGCCACACCTCTGAAAAAGATGAATCATGCTCACATAAACCAGGTAGTGACTCCAAGAGTTCACTCCTTGAAGGTGGTGAAACTCAACTCGTTCACCATTGGCATGTGGCTTAGCGCATCTGCTACTACGTTAAATTTACCTCTTTGGTAAACACAGTGTAGGATATTCAAAATTATCACCAATTTGGGGACTTCTTGAATATTCAAAATTTCTTATCATGCTATATATCATTGGAAAGGTCTCGAAAAGTAGATTCCAAATGTCCAAACTCTGCTCACCTTTGAGTTAATTTGTAAAAATTTCACCATGAGCCCATTTTTCTAAAGAGAGGAGGTGTGGAAATCCTTAAGGGGAAAAAATGAGAGTCCATATTTCACCTAATGCTCATAATGTCCAAAACGAGTCCTAAACACAGACTTGGGAACATCTTGTTCCCTAATCCTCACCTGATGATACCCTGATCTAAGATCAATCTTAGAACAATACTTCACACCATTGAGTTGATCAAACACCTTGTCAATGCGGGACATCGGATACTTGTTCTTAATCATTATCTAATTAAGAGCACGATAGTCTACACACATTCACATAGACATGTCTTTCTTTTTTACCAAAAGAATGGGGGAAGTCCCTAACAAAGAACTCGGGCGTATAAACCTTTTCTTCATATACTCGGCTAACTTCCATTCCACTTCTTTTACCTCGGAGTGGCTTAACGTGTAAGTAGGTTTGCTTATAGGTTTTAACCATGTTAGCACATCAATGCCATGGTCAAGCTCCCTAGATGGTGTAACCGCATCTGTTGGGAGATCATCGAGAAACACGTTCCTAAACTCTCACAATAAATCACTCAAAACAGCGTACTTTTGTTTTATTATCTCAGTTTTAGCCTTGGTATTTATGTTTTATTCACAATAGGTTTTGGAAAACAATGGTCTCGACCAAGGCCATTTAAATTATCACAACTTAAATTAGTTTCAACTAAGGAAACTTTATCAATCACATTTATTTCATCTACGAAATTGATGCAAGAGAGTACAAATATATACCTGCTCTATTGTATGTCGTCGACGTCGATGGCATGATACAACTCTAGGGACGAAATCATGGGTACTGCTGGAACCTCTTGCTCACCCTGCAGCCTCACTACTCTCCCCTCATGCTGCATAAACTCTAGGTTGTTATCTTGGTAGCTACGACTCAGGGTATGGCCAAGGTTATACAATCACTCCATGTCTAGGTATATATCCGCTCTAGCCAAATAGAAAGATGCATAAAGGATTTATGTTTATTTCAAAAGTGTTATCCTCATTCAAATTGATTCTATGCATAGAAAGATGCATAAAGGATTTATGTTTATTTCAAAAGTGTTATCCTCATTAAATTTGATTCTATGCATAGAAAGATGCATAAAGGATTTATGTTAATTTCAAAAGTGTTATCCTCATTAAAATTGATTCTATGCATAGAAAGATGCATAAAGGATTTATGTTTATTTCAAAAGTGTTATCCTCATTCAAATTTATTCTATGCATAGAAAGATGCATAAGGGATTTATTTTTATTTCAAAAGTGCTATCCTCATTAAAATTGATTCTATACATAGAAAGATGTATAAAAGATTTATTTTTATTTCAAAAGTGTTATTCTCATTAAAGTTGATTTTTATGCTACATAAAAGGATTTTTATAAAAGTGTTATTCCCATTGAAGTTGATTTTTATGCATAAATAGATGCGTAAAGAATCTTTATATCAAAATTAGAATTCTCTTAAATTCTATGTTTAAATTCTATGAATAGATATAATGAGATGTGATGAGAATCAGATAGGTGTGAATGAATGAATGGATGGATGTGATGTGAATAGAGGTGATGAGATGTGAGGTGAATAGATGTAATGAGATGTGATGAGAATTAGATAGGTGTGTATGAATGGATGGATGGATGTGATGTGAATAGAGGTGATGAGATGTTGTGAGGTGAATAGATGTGATGAGATGTGATGTGAATAGAGATGATGAGATGTGAGGTGAATAGATGTGATGTGAATAAATGGATGAGATGTGATGTCATGTGAATCAGGATGTAAATGAATGATATGGGATATGAGTGGATAATATGTGATGAAAATGGATGTGAATGTATATGTGAAGAATGGATGCGAATGTGTATGTGAAAGAATGGATGTGGTTATGTATGTGAAGAATGGATGCGAATGTGTAAAAGAATGGATATGGTTATGTATGTGAAGAATGGATGTGGATGTGTGTGAAAGAATGGATGTGGATATGTATGTGAAAGAATGGATGTGGTTATGTATGTGAAGAATGGATGCGAATGTGTATGTGAAAGAATGGATATGGTTATGTATGTGAAGAATGGATGTGGATGTGTGTGAAAGAATGGATGTGGATATGTATGTGAAAGAATGGATGTGGATTTCTTGAATCAGTATCCCCAAAACTTCTTGATCGGAATTCTGAATTTCATACCAAAATTCCTCAAATTCTATAACCTTGATCCACAGATCAATTCGAAGGGTCTCAAACTTAGTTTCAGATTTGGCGGGAGTTTTGAGTGTATTTTTCTAAACTGGTCACACCTTCTCTCCTCGAAAAAACTAACGAAAGAGTTTGGTCTTGGTCATAGTCTGATTCAAGGTTTGAGTCGGATAAGATTTTTCCTGAACTATCTTTCTTGAAAAGATTTGATAATTCAGTTACTATTTTATTGAATTTCTTTCTTTGAATATTCACTTAACTGATTTCTAAATTAGTTACAAATTCCAATGAGGAATAAATTAATAATTTATCTGAATATTTCGATCTCGATAGATTTCTTGAAATTTCTTTTAACAATCCGTGTGAATATAAAATAATAGAAATTTCTCTCTTAGAGTATTTAATTATTCATTTTTTAAATACTCATAGAATTTAAGTGAATTCTAATTTTGATATAAAAATTCTTTATGCATCTATTTATGCATAAAAATCAACTTCAATGGGAATAACACTTTTATAAAAAGAAATCCTTTTATGCATCTATTTATGCATAAAATCAAATTTAATAGAAATAACTCTTTTAAAATAAAAAGAATTTCTTTATGCATCTATTTATGCATAAAAATTATTTTTTATAAAAATAATGCTTTTATAATTAAAAAATTCCTTTATGCATCTTTCTATACATAGAAATAAAATTTAATAAGAATAACACTTATAATTAAAAAAATTTCCTTTATGCATCTTTCTATGCATAGAAATCAAATTGGGAGTAATGATTAAAAAATCAGCATTTGAATTTAATTCAATTATTTGCAAAACATTACAAAACATAAAAATCAAGAAAACCATAGATTTTTCATTAAAATTCATAAACAAAGTAAGAAAATTAGCTTACATGGAGCTTGTAAGCTGCTCTCCTTTGGCTTGAGGGATTGAGGGTTCTACTCTTGTTTGAAGCAATAGTGGCCACCAATTCACTTTGGAGAGGATTAGGCCAAAAACAATTGAATTATTAAAAAATTCAATGTAGATGGCTCAGAACAGGAGGAGTAACAATGCATAAATACCATTAAGCTTTTACAAAGGGGAGGCTTCTATTTATAGGAAAAAGTGAGCCTCTAACCAAGCAAACTGATTCTAAAATTTTCCAGATCAGTTTGGTCAATTTTTGACCATTTTTGGGTCAATTCAGCTTACTTTTTGGATCTAGATTTGAAACAGGAGAGAGGAGAGATGAAAATATCTCATTTTATTGATTAAAAATTGGGGGTAATGATGAGAAAAAGGTGCCTACTTCATGAGGGGAGATCCCCACACTAAGGTGTCAAAATTCAGTTTTTTAATTCTTTTCTTTGGTCCTTAGTCCACTCTTCATCTTATGTGAGCATTTCCTCATTTTTGAGTGGTTTTTATTTTATTCTTCAATTTATCAAGTAGGCTGACATGAAATACATTATGTACTTTGAGATGAGGAGGCAGAAGAAGTTCATAGGCTAAGTCACCTACTTTCTTTGTAATCACATATGGCCCACAGTATCTGGGGGATAACTTCTTGTACTTCCCAAGAGATAGAGAACTTCTTTTGGGGTGTACTCGAATGAAGACCATATCTGCTTCTTCAAATTTTTTGCCTCACCTCTTCTTATCTGCATACTACTTCTGCCTATCTTGGGTAGCTTTTATATCCTTGCAGATTGACTGCATCTGCTGCTCCATATCGTCAAGCATCTCTCTGAACATCTCGACCCTAATCAATGGGTCAGACCAAGTTAATGGTGTTCGCCAGTCTTGTCCATACAGAGCTTTGAAAGGGCTCATCCCGATACTTCGATGATAAGAAGCATTGTAGGCGAATTCGACTAGGTGCAGATAGCTTAGCCACTTCTTGGGTTCCCTGCCACACAGCATGACCGAAGTATATCTTCGATTACTTGGTTCACCCTTTCTGTTTGACCATCGGTCTCGGGGTGGTAAGCTATGCTGAGATCCAAGAAAGTTCCTACTGCTTCTAAGAATGCAGTCCAGAATCTTGACGTGAATTTGGGATCTTGATCACTTACTATTCTCCTGGGTAGGCCATGCAATCTGAAGATTTCCTTGAGGAACACTCTGGCCACATCCACTATAGTGTAGGTTTCTTTTATTGGAATCAGATGGGCAACTTTGGTTAGTCTGTCAACTACCACGAAGATGGAGTTGTAGCCTGATTGCACTCAAGGTAGTCCAGTAATAAAATCCATACTGATACATTCCCACTTCATCTAGGGGATGTCTAATGGATGTAACTTTCCATGCATTTTTACTCTCTCAGCTTTGACTTTTTGACATATCAGGCACTGACGTACATGATTAAGTACATCCTTTTTTAGTCTAGGCCAAAAGAAGCTTTTCTTTACTGACATGTAGGTCTTGATGAAACCTGGATGTCCTGCTCTATAAGGCTATCATGGGCTTCATTCAGAATGTGACCCTTAGTTTCCTCATCATTGGGAATGCATAGCCTGCTATTATAATACATAATTCCTTCATCCAGGCTGTACCCCTTGAACTCGGTTCAACTCATGATGTGAGGAGTTTTGCTTTCTTGCATAAGTAGGGTAGCAATCGGGCCAAAGAATCTATCCTGCACGATCTTCTCTCTTGCTTCATTAATCAATGGATTTGACACCACTATGATTTCAAGCAAGGAGGATTTTCTGCTGAGGGCATCTGCTACCACATTTTCTTTGCCTCAGCGGTACTTGATTTCAAAATCAAATTCTTGCAGGGTCTGCATCCACCTTCTTTGGCGCATGTTGAGATCCTTCCTGAGTCAAGATCCACTTTAAGCTTTGATGATCTGTCATCAAAGTGAATCTTTGACCCAGTAGGTAATGTCTCCACAACTTCAGGGCATAGACTACTGAAAGTAGCTCCAGGTCATGGTGGATAGCATAATTTCTCTCATGCGTTCTGAGTTTTCGAGATTCATAGGCCACTGCATGACCTTCCTGCATGACCTTCCTGCATGAGCGTACCTCCTAGGACAAAACCACTGGCATTAGTTACTACCTCAAAGGGTAGAGAGAAATTTGGCAACTTCAGAACGGGATTGGTGACCAAGGCGGGTCTTCAGCTTATCAAAAACGCTTTGACACCTGGCAGACCATTGAAACGGGGTATTCTTCTTGAGAAGATTAGTTAGGGGGAAGCTATGAGAGCATACTTAGGTATAAAAATTCTATACCAACCAGTTAATCCCAAGAATCCCTTGACTTCTTTCACTATCTTTGGTTCAGGCCAATCTGTGACTGCTTGGACTTTTGTGGAATTTGGAGAAATTCCGTCTTTAGATACCAGAAAGCCCAAGTATTCAACATGGTCGACAGAGAAAGTGCATTTGCTCTTTTTTGCAAAGAGTTGGTGCTTCCTTAGAATCTCAAGAACTTTATGGACGTGAGCTTCATGGTCAGCTGCATTCTTTGAGTAAATCAGAATATCATCAAAGAAAACAAGAACAAAATCATCCAAGAGTATTCTCTGAGAATGTCCTGCATTAGGCAATTAAATGTAGTTGGGGCATTTGTCAATCCAAACAGCATGACAGTAAATTCATAGTGCCCAAAGTGAGTATTGATGGCTGTCTTCGGGATATCTTGATCATTAATCCTGATCTAGTAATACCCTGATTTGAGATCTATCTTTGTGAAGATCTGGGCTCCATTCAGCCTGTCTAGAAGCTCATCAATTCTGGGGATAGGATACTTATTCTTAACTATCAGCTGATTGAGACCTCTGTAATCCACACAGAGTCTTAACTGTCAGTTGATTGAGACCTCTGTAATCCACACAGAGTCTTAACATTCCATCCTTCTTTTTCTGAAAGAGAACTGGCACTCCCCAAGGTGAAACACTGGGTCTTACAAACCCTTGTTCTAACAGCTGCCTAAGCTGTTCCTTGAGTTCAATGGCTTCAGGGACTGGTATTTTGTACGTGCACTGGGCTACTGGCTGAGCTTTGGGGGTCAATTCTATCTCATGATCTACTTCCCGAATCGGAGGCATCTCAGTTAGCTCTGCTGGGAATAAATCATCACTTAACCATTCTGGTTCTTTAGCCTTTAACTTTGGGGGTCAATTCTATCTCATGATCTACTTCCCGAATCGGAGGCATCTCAGTTAGCTCTGCTAGGAATAAATCATCACTTAACCATTCTGGTTCTTTAGCCTTTAACTTTGTGTCTACTAGATTCATTTGGACAACATAAATGAGTTGCTTCTTTCTAAGTCCTTTTAGTAACCTAGAAGTTTTTACTAATTGGAGATCTGGGGATCCGAAAATTCCAGCTCCTTGAACTTTGTTCCCGTGAAGGTCACAGGAGGAAATGGTTCCATTGTGACAATGAATGTCAGCTTGATTTTTGTGGAGCCAATCCATTCCAAGGATTCCGTTGAAAACTCCGAAAGGTAAGACTCTGAACTGGCAGTCAATTACATTCCCATCTAGATTAAACTGAATACGATCTGTCTCATGGTGGTGAGTGAAAAGAATCTTCCCACTGGTCAATTCAGCTTGCATAGGTTTCCCTTATTTCTGTTCTAAGACTAGCTTACGCAAGCATCCTGGGAAAATAAATGAATGAGTACTGCCTGAATCAATCAAAAGCTTAAATGGCTTACCCTTATACTTAGCTGGAGCATGGATGACGGAGAATTGACGATTTGGCCCTTGGTTTTCAATCGCGGCATAAATCTGACCTCTTTCCTCTTCCACTACTTCTGCTATCGTAACTGCTTTGGCTGCTCTGCAGATTGGGGCGGAACTCTTTCTCTTCGGTTACCCCAATTCTGGGAGGGAGTTTTGAGATTACTCTAAACAGAGGTAGATGGTTGAGCTGGAGTCCTCCTTGGATTGCCCTAATTTTGGTGAGACAGACCCTGATTTGACTGATATGAAGGGGCTGGTCTCTACACTCTGGGTCCTTGACTTCCCTGTCCTCTTGACATGGCAGGAGTCGGGCAGTCTTTAAGCTGGTGTGATCGAAACCCTGACACCCAAAACACTTGTTCTCACTTCTAAGCTCATCCCTCTGATTCCTTGAAAGAGGTGGGGCTCCTGAGAAAGTGTTTTGAGGGAAGGGTCTTCGTTCACTTCTGAATTTCCGAGCATCTTGATTCTAATTAGGGCCTTGCTGCCTCTTTGGGGGTGGAAAGTTTGAAGCACTTCCCGGGGTTTGGAACCTTTTAAAGTTTGAGGGTGCAAGCTTCGGTGGGACCTTAACAACAAATGCTTTGGCAAAGTCCTTTGCCATTCTGACAGCTTCTGCCATTGAGACTGGTTTGGCATTTTTCACTAAAGTGTCCAATGGCTCGTTCATCCCTCGAATGAATCTGGCCATCAGCTGCTCTTCATCCAAAAGTGGAGAATATTTGAGGAGAACGGCAAATGCTTGATGCTATTCTTCAATCGTCCGGCTATCCTGCTTCAGTTCCAAGAACTCATTCATTTTGGTTTCTAGGAAGCCCAGAGGACAGAACCTCTTCCTGAGGTAAGCTTTAAGATTTGACCAAGTCTGAGTATTTCGGTCGAGAAGGTTTGTCTCGCAATGGTTCCTCCATGCGACCCTAGCCGTTTCCACAATTTTCAATCTGGCGAGAGCCATCTTGCTCTTCTCGTTATAATCGGTTACATCAAAATACTCTTCCATTGCTTCGATCCATTTTTCCACTACTTCTCCTATAACTGATCCCCTTCACCCTTGAAGGGACCAGGTTGGGATCGGTGCAGGGCTTTATGAACGTTCGGATCTACTCTTCATCATCTCGGTAAGAGGATCCGGCTGCCTACCATGGCCCGTGCGCCTCATGATTCTGACAAAACGATATTTTTTGTCAACTTAACTTTGTCATCAGATTTATGAATATTTATTTTTTGAGATTTATTTCTTAAACAAATAAATATTCCATCATAATTCTTGAAAACAAGATTTACTCTGTTAATTTTATTAACGAATATTCACAACCACGAAAACAATTTAGAATCTTTTGCAAAACATCATTTATTATCAAAAGTTTTTGATATATACATAGAGCGTCTCGACTCCAAAAGTCATCGCCTCAATCGCGTATGCATAAAAAGGTGCTACTACGATGGAGACATGCTATCATATACACGATTCATCACTGATAATGGTGCTGTAATTCTTCTCCTAGGAATAAAGCGGCTAAGAAGTCTAAAAATACGGCAAGAAATTCTAAAATTCCGGGGTGAGTGATTATAGAGTGTACATAATGAACAACTCCTAGCCTTATCAAGATCATGGCTAGCGAGATATTATGTCTAAGTCTCTGTCGTTGATTGGTATTGACGCGAATACTTCGCCCTCGAGAGAAACAACTGTGAGACCCCTCTGCCCCCTCCGCGCACCGGATTCCCGGTTGCTAGTAGCGAAAGTTGCTTCCTCTTGCGCGGGGCAGGGTTTCCCACTCGGGGCCTCGCCCTCGAATGTCCGAACGACACGAGACTAATCTGGTACCAGGTCATTCCGAAATCGAAATCGGAAAAATTTTCCTTGCTCGAAAAACGGGGATGATTCCACCTTTTTGATTTTCTTAATGAATTTTCTAACGGGGTCAAGAGACTAAACTATCCTTCACCTGATTAAACCAGATAGAAGGAAAACTATCACTGACTTAGTTTGAAGAAATAAACGCTTTTTTCCTAACCGAAATCCGGCACAATCGTTGATCTAATCATTTGAGAAAATCAACGCTTTTTTCCTAACCGACGTCAGGCACAGCCATTGATCTACTCATTTGAGAATTCTTCAGGTTTTTATTTAACTACTTGAATTCTAAGCGTCTTCCTATTATTTCAATTTAAATATTAAACTCCACTGATTCCAGCCTAACCCCATCCGGCCCATGGGTTAGCCACCACCCAACCCCACTGGAATCGGTAGAACTAGACAATTACTCACCCACCCATAATTGAATGCCTTTCTTAACTTTTGCTTTTGAATACAGATACAGATACACACACACTCCATTGACAAACAGTCATTGGTTACAGATGTCATAACTCAAATATTCCATCTAGTCTCTTGTTTCTCAAAAAATAGTATCACTCTCGACTCCCCGTTGAGACCAACTGGTCTGCAAAACGAGATCTAGTAACAGGTCACAATAATCATTTCATCCATCATACATATCTTCCACGACATACGCATGGGTGTCATAGGCACCGCGAGCCCATGCATCTCCTGGTCAGAACCCTCCAGGATCCTCCTTAGGTGTCCTGGCACTTCACTCAGGGACCGCTTTGTCGGCCCTCGCCCATCGTACTGGAAGCGCACCATTTTTCAACCATACCGAGGCTAGTCAAGACCTGGGCAGGCTTTGTTGCGTGAGCCGTCCTTTGAACACTTCCCGCCAGCAGCAGCTGTTGCAACCAAACTTCCCTTAGAAAAACATATACCAAATGCTCCCTCCAGCATTCTTGTGTAAGACAGTCCTTTAAGAAAACAAGGTTTCTATGCAAGTTTTCAGTTTGATTTTCTTTTGAATACAAGGAGTATTTCTTGAATCAGTATCCCCAAAACTTCTTGATCAGAATTCTGAATTTCATACCAGAATTCCTCGAATTCTATAACCTTGATCCACATATCAATTCGAAGGGTCTCAAACTTAGTTTCAGATTTGGCAGGAGTTTTAAGTGCATTTTTCTAAACTGGTCACACCTTCTTTCCTCGAAACTGACGAAAGAGTTTGGTCTTGGTCATAGTCTGATTCAAGGTTCGAGTCAGATAAGATTTTTCCTGAACTATCTTTCTCGAAAAGGTTTGATAATTCAGTTACTATTTTACTCAATTTCTTTCTTTGAATATTCACTTAACTGATTTCTAAATTAGTTACGAATTCTAATGAGGAATAAATTAATCATTTATCTGAATATCTCGATCTCGATAGATTTCTTGAATTTTCTTTTTACAATCCGTGTGAATATAAAATGATAGAAATTTCTCTCGAGTATTAAATTATTGATTTATCAAATGCTCATAGAATTTAAACATAAAATTTAAGTGAATTCTAATTTTGATATAAAAATTCTTTATGCATAAAAAATCAACTTCAATGGGAATAACACTTTTATTTAAAAAAAATCCTTTTATGCATAAAATTAAATTTAATAGGATTAACACTTCTAAAATCAAATTTAATAGGATTAACACTTCTAAAATAAAAAGAATTTCTTTATGTATCTATTTATGCATAAAAATCAATTTTTATAAGAATAACGCTTTTATAATAAAAAAATTCCTTTATGCATCTTTCTATGCATAGAAATCAACTTTAATAAGAATAACACTTTCATAATAATAAAAATATCCTTTATGAATCTCTCTATATGCATAGAAATCAAATGTAATAAGAATAACACTTTTATAATAATGAAAAAATTCCTTTATGCATCTTTCTATGCATAGAAATCAAATTTAATAAGAGTAACACTTTTATAATAAAAAAATTTCCTTTATGCATCTTTCTATGCATAAAAATCAAATTTAATAAGAATAACACTTTTGTAATAAAAAAATTTCTTTATGCATCTTTCTATGCATAGAAATCAAATTAAATAATTAATATCAATGATATCCATGCATATTCATAGGTGAATATGTACATGGAGTAATTAGAATATGTTTTAGATGCAAAAATGGTGGGAATTACTCTTTTGGAATAACATAAAAACAAACTTTCTTTTTCACAAAATTCTAGAAAATTTTGCCATAATCTCCTTTGTATGGCTGACCATTTCTCATTTTTATCTTTTTTCACTTAACTTAATTAACCCAATTTAGAATTATAAAACTCTAATCTACACAGTTTTCTAAATTCAAGAGAGTAAACAATAAGAAGAGTTTAATCAATCACTTAGTTAATCTTTCTAGGATTAAGAAAGGTTGGAATGTAAAGAAGAGAAGGGGGTGGCCTTTTCATTAAAGGCATAGCATTTGAATTTAATTCAATTATTTGCAAAACATAAAAATCAAGAAAACCATAAATTTTTCATTAAAATTCATAAACAAAGTAAGAAAATTAGCTTATATGGAGCTTGTAAGCTCTCCTTTGGCTTGAGGGATTGAGGGTTCTACTCTTGTTTGAAGCAATAGTGGCCACCAATTCACTTTGGAGAGGATTAGGCCAAAAACAATTGAATTATTTAAAAATTCAATGTAGATGGCTCAAGACAAGAGTAGAGTAACAGTGCATAAACACCTCTAAGCTTTTACAAAGGAGGAGGCTTCTATTTATAGGAAAAAGTGAGCCTCTAACCAAGCAAACTGATTCTAGAATTTTCCAGATCAGTTTGGTCAATTTTTGAACATTTTTGGGTCAATTCAGCTTACTTTTTGGATCTAGATTTGAAACAGGAGAGAGGAGAGATGAAAATATCTCATTTTATTGATTAAAAATTGGGGGTAATGATGAGAAAAAGGTGCCTACTTCATGAGGGGAGATCCCCACACTAAGGTGTCAAAATTCAGTTTTTTAATTCTTTTCTTTGGTCCTTAGTCCACTCTTCATCTTATGTGAGCATTTACTCATTTTTGGGCGGTTTTTCTTTTATTCTTCAATTTATCCTCCCTACATTTGGATTAATCTCATTGGTCTATCAAACCTTTGTTTGGACATTAATCCAAAATTTTCTGAAAACAAGGGCCCTTAGGCTAAGGTCTTTTTGTGCACATTATAATTTATTTCTAATGCATCTTAGGAATTTATTTTTAAACTTATGTTTTGGGAGAATTTATTTTAATAAGAAGGGATATTTTTCCATCCAAAGATATCTAAAAACTGAATTATCTCTCTCTAGAATATTTTCTCTCTCTAGACCAAAACAGGTAAAAACAAGATCTTTTATTATTCTGAAAAGGGGATTGATTACAAGGAAAGAAACTGGACATCTTGAGGGGCTGGGGAGGAATCTTACATCCTCTCCCACTTGAAAAACGCGAGATGTCCTTATCTCGCAAATACTGGGGGGGGTAATCTCGCATTAGTTCGGCTTCTTTCTCCTAGGTGGCATCTTCAACGGATAGAACTTCCATTTGACTAATAATTCTCTCTAAATTCTGTTCCTGAGAACCTTCTCTCGAACATCAAGGATTTCTTCAGGTTGGAGTTCCATCTGCCCTTGGGTTGAAGAAGTTAAGACTTCATCATTAAGCACATGATTCGAGCTCGGTACATACTTCTTAAGTAGGCTGACATGAAATACATTATGTACTTTGAGATGAGGAGGCAGAAGAAGTTCATAGGCTAAGTCACCTACTTTCTTTGTAATCAGATATGGCCCACAGTATCTGGGGGATAACTTCTTGTACTTCCCAAGAGATAGAGAACTTCTTTTGGGGCATACTTGAATGAAGACCATATCTGCTTCTTCGAATTTTCTGCCTGACCTCTTCTTATCTGCATACTGCTTCTGTCTATCATGGGGGTAGCTTTTATATCCTTGCGGATTGACTGCATCTGTCTGCTCCATGTCGTCAAGCATCTGTCTGGACATGTGTCTGCTCCATGTCGTCAAGCATCTATCTGGACATCTCGACCCTAATCAATGGGTCAGACCAAGTTAATGGTGTTAGGCAGTCTTGTCTATACAGAGCTTTGAAAGAGCTCATCCCGATACTTCGGTGATAAGAAGCATTGTAGGCGAATTTGACTAGGTGCAGATAGCTTAGCCACTTCTTGGGTTCCCTGCCCACATGCCAATGAGATTAATCCAAATGTAGGGAGGAGATAAATTGAGGAATAAAAGAAAAACCCCCCAAAAATGAGTAAATGATCACATAAGATGAAGAGTGGACTAAGGACCAAAGAAAAGAATTCAAAAATTGAATTTTGACACCTCAGTGTGGGGATCTCCCCTCATGAAGTAGGCACCTTTTTCTCATCATTACCCCCAATTTTTAATCAATAAAATGAGATATTTTCATCTCTCCTCTCTCCTGTTTCAAATCTAGATCCAAAAAGTAAGTTGAATTGACTCAAAAATGGTCAAAAATTGACCAAACTGATCTGGAAAATTCTAGAATCAGTTTGCTTGGTTAGAGGCTCACTTTTTCCTATAAATAGAAGCCTCCCTCTTTGTAAAAGCTTAATGGTGTTTATGCACTGTTACTCTACCCCTGTCCCGAGCCATCTATATTGAATTTTTAAATAATTCAATTGTTTTTGTCCTAATCCTCTCCAAAGTGAATTGGTGGCCACTATTGCTTCAAACAAGAGTAGAACCCTCAATCTCTCAAGCCAAAGGAGAGCTTACAAGCTCCATGTACGCTAATTTTCTTTTTTTGTTTATGAATTTTGATGAAAAATCTATGGTTTTCTTGATTTTTATGTTTTGCAAATAATTAAATTAAATTCAAATGCTATGCCTTTGATGAAAAGGCTACCCCCTTCTCTTCTTTACATTCCAACCTTTCTTAATCCTAGAAAGATTAACTAAGTGATTGATTAAACTCTTCTTATTGTTTGCTCTCTTGAATTTAGAAAATTGTGTAGATTAGAGTTTTATAATTCTAAATTGGGTTAATTAAGTTAAGTGAAGAAAGATAAAAATGAGAAATGGTCAGCCATACAAAGGTGGTTATGGCAAAATTTTCCAGAATTCTGTGAAAAAGAAAGTTTGTTTTTATGTTATTCCAAAAGAGTAATTCCCACCATTTTTGCATCTAAAAGTAATAATCTAATTACTCCATGTACATATTCACCTATGAATATGCATGGATATCACTGATATTAATTATTAAATTTGATTTCTATGCATAGAAAGATGCATAAAGGAATTTTTTTATTACAAAGTGTTATTCTTATTAAATTTGATTTTTATGCATAGAAAGATGCATAAAGGAAATTTTTTTATTATAAAAGTGTTATTCTTATTAAATTTGATTTCTATGCATAGAAAGATTCATAAAGAAAGATTCATAAAGGAAATTTTTTTATTATAAAAGTGTTATTAAATGCATAGAAAGATTCATAAAGAAAATTTGTTTTATTATAAAAGTGTTATTAAATGCATAGAAAGATGCATAAAGGAATTTTTTTTATTATAAAAGCGTTATTCTTATAAAAATAAGTTTTTATGCATAAATAGATGCATAAATAAATTCTTTTTATTTTAGAAGTGTTATTCCTATTAAATTTGATTTTATGCAAAAATAGATGCATAAAAAGATTTTTTTTAAATAAAAGTATTATTGCCATTGAAGTTGATTTTTATGCATAAATAGATGCATAAAGAATTTTTATATCAAAATTAGAATTCGCTTATTCTATGTTTAAAATCTATGAGTATTTGATAAATGAAAAATTAAATACTCTAAGAGAGAAATTTCTATCGTTTTATATTCACACGGATTGTAAAAATAAAATTCAAGAAATCTATCGAGATCGAAATATTAAGATAAATGATTAATTTATTCCTCATTGAAATTCATAACTAATTTAAAAATTAGTTACGTGAATATTCAAAGAAATAAATTCAGTAAAATAGTAACTGAATTATCAAACCTTTTCGAGAAAGATAGTTCAGGAAAAATCGTATCCGACTCGAACCTTGAATCAGACTATGACCAAGACTAAACTCTTTCATCAGTTTCGAGGAAAGAAGGTGTGACCAATTTAGAAAAATACACTTGAAACTCTCGCCAAATCTAAAACTAAGTTTGAGACCCTTCGAATTGATTTGTGGATCAAGGTTATAGAATTCGAGGAATTTTGGTATGAAATTCAGAATTCCGATCAAGAAGTTTTGGGGATACTGATTCAAGAAATACTCCTTGTATTTAAAAAAAAATCAAACTGAAAACTTGTATAGAAAACCTGTTTTCTTAAAGGACTGTCTTACACAAGAATGTTGGAGGGAGCATTTGGTATATGTTTTTCTAAGGGAAGTTCGGTTGCAACAGCTGGCGGGGAGTGTTCAAAGGACGGCTCACGTAGCAAATCCTGTTGACCAGCCTTGGTATATGGTTGAAAAATGGTGTGCTTCTAGTACGATGGGCGAGGGCCAACAAAGCGGTCCCTGAGTAAAGTGCTAGGACACCTAAGGAGGATCGTGGAGGGTTCTGACCAGGAGATGCACGGGCTCGCGGTGCCTATGACACCCATGCGTATGTTGTGGAAGATATGTATGATGGATGAAATGATTATTGTGACCTGTTTACTAGATCTCGTTTTGTTGACTTATTGGTCTCAACAACGAAGAGTCGAGAGTGATACTGTTTTTTGAGAAACAAGGGACTGGATGGAATTTTTGAGTTATGACATCTGTAACAAATAGCTATTTTTGTCAATGGATTATTTTATATGTTAAAGTTTTAAAGAGGAGTGTGTGTGTATCTGTATTCGAAAGCAAAAGTTAAGAAAGGCATTCAATTATGGGTGGGTGAGTAATTGTCTGGTTCTATCGATTCCAGTGGTGGGTGGTGGCTAACCCATGGGCCGGATGGTAGGCTGGAATCAGTGGAGTTTTAATAATTAAATTGAAATAATAGGAATACGCTTAGAATTCGAGTAGTTAAATAAAAACCTGAAGAATTTCTCAAATGAGTAGATCAATGGCTGTGCCTGACTTCGGTTAGAAAAAAAGCGTTGATTTTCTCAAATGATTAGATCAACGGCTGTGCCTGATTCGGTTAGAAAAAAAGCATTGATAGTTTTCCTTCTATCTGGTTTAATCAGGTCAATCTGATGATGACAAAGTTAAGTTGACAAAAATATTGTTTTGTCAGAATAATGAGGCGCGCGGGCCATGGTAGGCAGCCAGATCCTCTTACCGATGATGAAGAGTTAGATCCAGACGTTCGTAAAGCCCTGCACCGATCCCAACCTGGTCCCTTCAAGGGTGAAGGGGAAGAGATAGGAGAAGTAGTGGAAAAATGGATCAAAGCAATGGAAGAGTATTTTGATGTAACCGGTTATAACGAGAAGAGCAAGATGGCTCTCGCCAGATTGAAAATTGTGGAAACGGCCAGGGTCCCATGGAGGAACCATTGCGAGACAAACCGTCTCGATCGAAATACCCAGACCTGGTCAGATCTTAAAGCTTACCTCAGGAAGAGGTTCTGTCCTCCGGGCTTCCTGGAAACCAAAATGAATGAGTTCTTGGAACTAAAGCAGGATAGCTGAATGATTGAAGAATACCATAAGGCATTTGCCCTTCTCCTCAATTATTCTCCACTTTTGGATGAAGAGCAGCTGATGGCCAGATTCATTCGAGGGATAAACGAGCCATTGGACACTTTAGTAAAAAATGCCAAACCAGTCTCAATGGCAAAAGCTGCCAGAATGGCAAAGGACTTTGCCAAAGCATTTGTTGTTAAGGTCCCACCGAAGCCTGTACCCTCAAACTTTAAAAGGTTCCAAACCCCGAGAAAGTTCTTCAAACTTTCCACCCCCGAAGAGGCAGCAAGGTCCTAATCAGAATCAAGATGCTCGGAAATTCAGAAGTGAAGGAAGACCCTTCCCTCAGAACACTTTCTCAGGAGCCCCACCTCTTTCAAGGATTCAGAGGGATGAGCTTAGAAGTGAGAATAGGTGTTTTGGGTGTCAGCGTTTCGATCACTAGCTTAAAGACTGCCCGACTCCTGCCATGTCAAGAGGATTGGGAAGTCAATGACCTAGAGTACAGAGACCAGTCCCTTCGTATGTCTCGCCAAAATCAGGGCAATCCCAGGAGGACTCTAGCTCAACAATCTGCCTCTGTTCAGAGTAATCTCAAAACTCCCTCCCAGAACTGGGGTAAAGTTCAAGGAACTCGAATTTCCGGATCCCCAGATCTGCAATTAGTAAAAGCTTCTAGGTTACTGAAAGGACTTAGAAAGAAGCACCTCATTTATGTTGTCCAAATGAATCTGGTAGAGACAAAGTTAACGGCTAAAGAACCACAATGGTTAAGTGAGTATGATGATTTATTCCCAGCATAGCTAACTGAGATGCCTCCGATTCGGGAAGTAGATCATGAGATAGAATTGGTCCCTGGAGCGCAGCCCAGTAGCCCAGTGCATGTACAAAATACCAGTCCCTGAAGCCATTGAACTCAAGGAACAGCTTAGGCAGCTGTTAGAACAAGGGTTTGTAAGACCCACTATTTCACCTTGGGAAGTGCCAGTTCTCTCAGAAAAAGAAGGATGGAATGTTAAGACTCTGTGTGGATTACAGAGGTCTCAATCAGCTGCTCACAGTTAAGAATAAGTATCCTATCCCAAAAATTTGTTGAGCTTCTGGATAGGCTAAATGGAGCCCAGATCTTCACAAAGATAGATCTCAAATCAAGGTATTACCAGATCAGGATTAATGATCAAGATATCCCGAAGACATCCATCAATACTCGCTTTGGGCACTATGAATTTACTATCATGCCGTTTGGATTGACAAATTCCCCAGCTACATTCAATCACCTAATGCAGGACATTCTCAGAGAATACTTGGATGATTTTGTTCTTGTTTTCTTTGATGATATTATTCTTATTTTCTTTGATGATATTCTGATTTACTCAAAGAATGCAACTGACCATAAAGCTCACGTCCATAAAGTTCTTGAGATTCTAAGGAAGCACCAACTCTTTGCAAAAAAGAGCAAATGCAATTTCTCTATCGACCATGTTGAATACTTGGGCTTTCTGGTATCCAAAGACGGAATTTCTCCAGATTCTGCAAAAGTCCAAGCAGTCATAGATTATCAAGAACCAAAGATAGTGAAAGAAGTTAGGGGATTTTTGGGATTAACTCGTTGGTATAGAATTTTTATACCTAAGTATGCTCTCATAGCTTCCCCCTGACTAATATTCTCAAGAAGAATACCCCGTTTCAATGGTCTGCCAAGTGTCAGAGCAATTTTGATAAGTTGAAGACCGCCTTGGTAACCAATCCCGTTCTGAAGTTGCCAAATTTCTCTCTACCCTTTGAGGTAGTAACTAATACCAGTGGTTTTATCCTGAGAGGTACGCCTATGCAAGAAGGTCATAAAGTGGCCTATGAATCCTGAAAACTCAGAACGCATGAGAGAAATTATGATGTCCATGTCGTGGAGCTACTTTTAGTAGTCTATGCCCTGAAGTTGTGGAGACATTACTTACTGGGTCAAAGATTCACTTTGATTGACAGATCATCAGAGCTTAAAGTGGATCTTCACTCAGGAAGGATCTCAACATGCGCCAAAGAAGGTGGATGCAGACCCTGCAAGAATTTGATTTTGAAATCAAGTATCTCCCAAGCAAAGAAAATGTGGTAGCAGATGCCCTCAGCAAAAAATCCTCCTTGCTTGCAATCACAGTGGTGTCAAATCCATTGATTAATGAAGCAAGAGAGAAGATCGTGCAGGATAGATTCTTTGGCCCTATTGCTATCCTACTTATGCAGGAAAGCAAAACTCCTCAGGAGTTGAACCGAGTTCAAGGGTATAGCCTGGATGAAGGAATTATATATTATAATAACAGGCTATGCATTCCCAATGAGGGAACTAAGGGTCAAATTCTGAATGAAGCGCATGATAGCCTTATAGTAGGACATTCAGGTTTCATCAAGACTACATGATGTAAGTAAAGAAAAGCTTCTTTTGGCCTAGACTAAAAAAGGATGTACTTAATCATGTACGTCAAACCTTTGTTTGGACCTTAATTCAAATTTTTTTTTAAACAGGGGCCCTTAGGCTAAGGTATTTTGTGCACATTTTAATTTATTTCTAATGCACCTTAGGAAATTCTTTTTAAACTTCTGTTTCGGAAAAAATTATTTTAGTAAGAAGGGATATTTTTCCATCCAAAGATATCTAAAAACTGAATTATATCTCTCTAGAATATTTTCTCTCTCTAGGCCAAAACAGGTAGAAACAAGATCTTTTATTATTCTGAAAAGGGGATTGATTATTTACAGGGGAAGAAACTGGACATCTTGAGGTGCTGGGGGGGAATCTTACAACTTAAAAGTAAATTTTGATATTAAAGTTTTTTAAAAGCTGAAACGTTGCATCTACTTTCTCCTTGCAACCACATCCGATGCATTTGTCCTTGTGCTTTCTCCTTGCAAAACTGACCCTAATGCTAGTCTCAACTTAGCCAAACCCTTTTCTTTTCACACAGAGTTTCAATGGAGCATGTTCCCACCGGCACTGCAACACCTATTGTGGGAGTGGGGAGCTCCCTCCACACCCCCATTCTAAATGATGATGATCACTATGAGCCTGTTAAGGAAATCAGCTAAGGCAGCTTTGGCGTTACTTACCTTATGCATGACAAGGCCTCTAAAGCGCCGTGGTAGTGAAGGATGACCAAGACGATGTCTTCATCAGCCTTGGCACCACAAATGGAAGCTTACCTTAAATTGGACATCAAGACAGATAACACAATCTTCATTCACGAGACCATCTCTAGGAATTGTAGCCACCTCATGCCATCTCTATGTGACCTTCACCGTCGCTCGTCCATCTCAACAAGTTTTGAATCCATGGGAATTTTTATCTTCAGAAATAAAAAATATGTACCGCTTTATTTTGGTCTTCTTCATCTATTCAAATTGAGAGAGATGAATTTTTTCAAAGAGTAGAGGCTCAGTAAAATGAAATAGTTACTTAAAACTTGATTAATGTACCCTTAATTAAGCTCGCTAAATTTACTAAGTTTGGGCACTAAAAGTCACTTAACTTAGCTAATTTGAGGCAAATCCTTAGGTTTTTGGTGGTTTTGATGCCACCATAGAGCTCTGATTATTCTAAGTATCCCAATTTCACTCCCAATGAAGTGATTTTACCCATGTGGATCTCTTTTTTTGTTCCCTTACTTTTTTAATTACTTTACTAATTTAAAAACTAGTAGATTAGTAGAGAATAGTAAAAATGAAGAGTTATAAATATTTTCTTAAGAATTTTTCTTGATAAGTGTTCCTAAATTGATTGCCACACTTTCTATTTGCTCATTTTCTTGAGAAATTTTTCTTGTTCCTAAATTGATTGCTAAACTTTCTACCTACTCAAAACAACTAAAATTGTGATTAAAATGTAAAAATTAAGCATCTAAGCTCTCTATGTAAACATGCTATGAGCTCCCTGTGTAAACACTCTATGTATTCAAAAATTAAGCATCTAAGCTCTCTATGTAAACACTATAACATGAAAAAAAGAATGCAACAAATCATTAATTGTGTCAACTTTATGGTTATTATAATGCAAAATTTAACTTTCAGAGCAAGTCTAACTACTCTTTTTCATGTTTTATGATTGAAAACACAAGAAAATATACATCTATAAGCAAAAATTGATTAAAAAGACAGAGAAAACATGATCTCCTTTTCTTCTAATTCCAAGTCCGCAATTGCACATCTTACAACACTGGGCTATGCAATATCCAAGAAGATGAAATGAAAGAGTGAAAGAGAAAAACAAAGGAAGCTTACCAAGTCATCCTTATGTACCTGAGAATTTGTCTAGTCACATCTAAGTGTGGCTTCCTAGGGACCTACATAAACTAACTCACAAGTCCAATCAAATAGCTCAAATCTCATCTAGGAATGGTCATGTAGATCAAGATACCCACTATGCGCTTATACATAGTGGGGTCCTCTAAAAGCTCACATGTATCTATGGAAAGTTTTGTGTTGTGCTCCAATGGCACTGAAATCAGCTTACAACTTAGACATATCCAAGCCATATTCCCTGTAACAACAAAATTCCATGAGGTGATCTCACCACCACGCCCAAATTCTTCATCTCAAATTTTGCTTCAAAAGCATCATGACATTATATATGTCAGCATCACTATCACTCATGCTTTACATACCATCAACCTTAAACTTTGGCAAACTTGCAATAATATTTTGGGCCTACATAGTCTTTAGGTGATGTATATTCACATGACCAATGCGCTTGTTCCATATATTAATATATGCAATGACACTTGTCCCATGCGCAAACATGGCTACCTTCACCTCAAGCATGTTCACATCCAAAGTAAACATCCTTCCATTCCTGTTACTCTTTGCAACCAAGCGGCACTAATTTTTGAAGTCTTCCACAAAACACCCTTAAAGATTGAACCTCACTTGCAAGCCCTGCTTAATCATCTATCACAGAAACCAAGTTATAATGTTTGGAACATGAAGTACATTTACCAAGTAATTCATTTCACCATCCTACAAAGACAATGGCACTTTACCAATATGTGCAATGGGGTATGCAGTAATATCATCACCTATTTCTATATAACCTGGTTTTTCCATTTTCTACATATCTCTAAACTACTCACCACCATGACTGGTCATGTGGTTAGAGGCACTCGAATCCACATACTAAATATCTCTTGATCATGATACGTCTCATGTTATGGAATTGAGCATGTGTTACATCATAAATAAATCCTCACTTCTACCATAACCCCATTGATGATGCATAGTTGTCTTACTATGAAACTTTCTAGTTTTGGTATTATTTTGATTTTATAGTAGTCCTTTTCCATGTGCCCTAGTTTGCCATTATGATACTTGATTTTTTTTTTCTTTGCCAACCACCCTGGCCTCTCCCAGGGGATTCACTCACAATAAAGGGGGACGTCATCGGCATGCATGCAACTTAAGAAAACCCCCTATATATGATGCTTATAAGATAATAACACCCCCTATTTAGGCTTATAAGAATACCTTTAAAAATGACTATGTCACCCTCTTTTTTCTGTAGCATTTACACACCCCCTCTCCTTAGATTAAAGTATGTTACTTTGAACCTTATTGAGCAAACATAAGTATGTCATGCATGCTACCAAGAAATAGATGTTAAGTACTAGGAAATCATCACTGTAAATCACCACAGCCTACTTGAATAATTATTGAAGCATGTTGTGATCATTTCTTGATATCATTAGATCATTACCATACATGCATCATGAAAGTAAGTACTACCGAGGCCCCCTCCCCCTAACTTAAATTTAAGATTTAGTATTCAACTAAATACATGGCCTTACCCCTATCTTATAAGCTTATGCCTCATTTCAAAAAAAAAAAACCCCTCTTGTACACTCACGTGATATCATAAGTTTTTTGAGAGTGAATCCCTCGGGGGACTCTCTAGCTCTCCCCCCGTCTCTAGAGTGGCCTCTTGCACTTGTACGAGATTTTAGTAAGTAATAATTTATACTCAGCTTTCCTTTGGTCACATTATGCAGCTCTTGCTTTAACTACATCTTCCAAGCTTGAGTGTCTGTGTTGTACATCTTCACCAAGGTATCTCGAGCCTCCTAAGTAGATGTTTTTACATTCTGTATATGCACCATTGTAGAACCTATCACACACTGAAAAAACACTGATAGACAACCAATATAACACCTTTCAGGCTCTTTTATGCCATGCCTTATATACCTACACCTGTTGAGGGATCTGATTTTCTTTAGTAATCTCTGACGTCTTTTCATCATCTGTGAGATGAACTCTTGATAGCTTAAAAAACCTTATGCACTTGTAGCAAAGCTACAATGTTCAACAATGGTACTATAAACCTATTATAATGTCACTACATGTGAACCAGTTATGTGAACATACCTCCACCGACACTTCTAACTCTTAGATTCTCCACATAGACTATCCTACAACCAAATTTTTGTTATAACTTTTCACTGAATTAGAAATTAGGTATACATAGTCAAAATCGACACTTTCACAAAGTGCCTATGAAAAACCTAAAGAGATAAATGGGACATAAAACACGTTCGATTCATGCCGAATCGCACCAAAACTTAACATGGTCTCCTTCCTTTACCTAAAAATATGCCTTAATTTGAGACAATGACTTCCCTATCTGCATATAGCTCTCACACTTACCAAAGGTGTTGCTCCAAAATCAAAGAGAGAAAGAGATGGAAATACCCCCGTTGTACCACTTCCTTGCTTTCCTTACGTTCATGCCTCTGTTGTACCATTTTCTTTCTTGACTCTTTAGCTCTCACACGAACTGGAGCTCTGATACCTTAAAGAGAATGTGATGGAGAGAGAGAGCTTAAGTTCCTTCTAAGCAAGCACACACACACACAAGAGAGATCAAGAGACAAGAGAGAGATTGATGGTGGCTGAATTTTCTTCTATCTTCTTCTCTTCTCTACAACCATAAACTAAAGAGATAAGAGTACATATAATAAGGGAAATTAGTCTCCTACTATAACATACAATGGTCGGTCCATAGTGTGAACACGACTATATGAGCCAGGGTAATAACTATGCCATACTATAGTAATCCAAATAGGACGATCACACACCCTATCACCCACCCACTCGTAGTATATGAACCATAATTTCACCAACCATGCCAATGGCATAAGTGCAAAAGCTATCACCCAAGTGGTGTCCACAACACTAGTTGAGCTCGATATTTTAACAATTATATCTAAGAGAGACTCAAAGTTTTACAACCATTTTTGGACTACACTATTTGAGAAGCACTAAATTATATTTTATGACCACATTATTTCATCCAGAATAGGCAAACAAAAGTTACTAACCGCACCATTCTAGATTTACTTAGAGCCTATGCTTCTTCTCCAACTAAAACTTCAAGATAAATATATTCACCTTATACAAATTTCCTACACCAATAACACACCTTGGCTTGTGCCTTTTGTTCATTCTTGCCTTTGATTGTGTGGAGGCAAGTTAATGATTTTAACTGACATGGTTGATGTTTGTAAGATAGGTGATGAGAATTATAGTGATACTACACATTATTATCTTAGATACAGGTGTGCTAAATTTTTGGATTTGATATTATTATGCCCATTTTATATGGTTGGGGCATTGATTCATAAGCTTACATGCTTTAGACATTTATTTTACGCAAAAACATTATATGCATAGATATATGGTTATTTATGTAAAAGGGAAGCCTAATTTTGGCAAAAGGAAAGCTATTATTGGCTCCTTGGACTAATTTTAAAAAATAAAACTTTAAATACCCACATGAGAAGAGAGAGTCTTTCAAGTTTGGGGGGGTGGGTGTGGGGGGGATTGCATCCAACCACTGCTTGTGCTTTTTGTTCATGCTTTGTCTTGGGTTATTTAATTTGCTTATGTCTATTCAAGCTATGGATGAAGGCATGTATGTGATTGGTCTAAGATTCTATATTAAAAACCATAAATTTAAAAGGTTAGGGTGTTTTACATAAGTACATAGTAGCTACACATAGTGCAAGTTTCATGTAGCTCCTACAAGTATAATCACAAATAAGATATCATTGGAGGAATCGGGTTAAGCAAAGCCCAATGTATAATCATCTCTATTGAAAAAACAACTACCCTACAACTCCCCATTGTTGGTAATGTATCATGCTTCTCTAGGAATAACATCCAAGCCAACCTCTCCAAAACCCTTTATCAACACCTAAGGCCTCAACATTAGAAATTGGTAAGTCCTCTATTAAACTCTCTCAAAGTGCCAAGTAATGGAATTGAGAGTATGGATTAGATTTAGCATGAAGAATAATTTACATTTAAGGCAAGCTATTATCCATCTGGACCTTGAATATAACATTATGTTCTTAGAATTTCGGGAAGCTTGCATGCACTTCTTATGAATCTTGCATTGCTTTCAATTATGAAGCAAGAGTGCACCTAGTTAAATTTGAGCAAAAAATCTCGTCTATTATACTCAATTTTTTTCAAAGAGGATAAAAAATACATAAAAGCAAATCGAAAAGCAAATACAAGAGAGAGAGAGAGAGAGAGAGAGAGAGAGAGAGAGAGAGAGAGAGAGAGAGAGAGAGAGAGAGAGAGAGAGAAATCCAATGATTAGTACAAGTGGCCTAAATTATCCAAATCATTAATTGTAAGGCTTACCCACTACTTTAGTACATAAATGGATGATAAAAAGTCACCAATACTCCACAAACCTCTTTTCATCAACTAACATCCCCACCCCCACCTATTATAAAGGAACAATAATCAATCAAACACAACATCTCTAAATCGTCATATTATCCAACTCAAAGTGACCTCATTCTTTAGTTTAACCATTTCAACTTGATCTCAAGGACATGATCATGATCATGATCAACATTAGGAAGACGGCCAGGTAAACCAAGTATTAGTTATTATTGTTCTCTTCTAGAGAGGAACAATAACCAATCACAAAATTAATCACACAACATCTCTAAATTGTTGTATTCTCCAACTCAAAGTGATCTCCTTCTTTAGGTCAACATTTTCAACTTGATCTAGAGGGCATGAACATTAGGAAGATGGGCATGTAAACCAAATATGCAATCCTTTGATATTCAAGAAGGCAAATCAACTATAAAGAAAATTTTCCACTTGAATTTTATTTTTTGCATAGCCAATGTCAAGTTATATAAGTGAAAACATGGTCAAGTTATATAAGTGAAAACATGGTCAAGTTATATAAGTGAAAACATGGTCAAGTTATATAAGTGAACCTTCACTATTATATGAGACACTCTTATGCATAATAGAAAGACCTTGTGTGTGAAAAGAGGGAGTGAACTTAAGTGTGTGGATTACATTGTTATACTATGCATCTTAATTTCTTGCTTCATGTGTGAGAGAGAAATGGAGTGAGAGAGTTCACCATCTAGTGTTGCAAAGATAAGTGACACAATAAGCAAAGGAGTAGAGTGACCAAATGAAAGTTGTGCACTTTGGAGCATGGCTTGGTGCAGATAACAAATTAGTCATAACAGCATTGCATAACCAAAAGGATAACACATTGTTATTGATTCTTTTCGAAGTTGTTTCATTATGGTTGTCTACAAGGGGTCACAAATATGTACATGTGTAGGATCATTTATCAAAGCACTGATAGGGGTGGATGACAATATTCCACACACTTAATTATTCCAACTTGATCTGGCTTTAGAGTTGGGGAAAAAGGTTACTCATTGTGAACAAACTTCCTTAAGACAAACTAATCAGTAAAAGGATAGAGTTAAAAATTGGTAAGGTTCCTACAATCAGTAATTTTATAAAATTTATAGTAAAACTTGGCCTAGCTGTGTGGCGGCTCCTCAAGGCTCAGCTAACTAGTAAACAAGATCTAAGGTAATGTTGGAAAAATACCTAACATATAACAGAATTCTTAAAACAATCTATTCCTAATTTTCTTTTGAATAACTTATTTAAAAATAATCCCTTAATATTATGTGTGCCTAGGTCAAGTACTCTATCATTTATGGCACATAAGAGAAGAACAACATAGTACTTTACTTGAAACATCCTTTATTTACAACTAAAATAAACTTCATTGTTTGTATGAGTCAAAGGAATGATCCATAACCTGTTGAATGATGTTAGAGTCAAAGTAGCATGTTAAAGTAACTTCCTAGTGACCTTCTGCATGGAGAAAAGCCCGTGCTCATGTGGTCACCCCGCCCTCATGCTTCCTTTTTACCTTCTCCCTCAAAAGCCATGTTTGGGTTCACTCAAAAGCTATGTTTGAATTCATTGATACTAACAAGCCCAGCACATAAGGGTTTCTTTCAATGAGCCCATCACCCACCTAGAATTGCATCATCTGGCCTCCCCTAAGCATGCCCACAGGCACATGCATGATATAACTTCGAGGTGGGTCAAAGCCTCGGTAATATCGCTAAAAATGGCCAATGTCCCTACAGGACCACTGCCAATGTTGAGTGCCACTATAACTGCCACATGTAGAATTATGGTTGCAACCACCAAAAGGGTGACATGTCTCCAACATCAACATTGTCACTGTCACATCACAACCATACCAACCATATAGACATATCTTAACCACTTCGAAGGTTAACATGGCACCCATCCAACCTACTATAAGGTGCTTTGCCATCTGAAACGGTCACTTATCTTTTGTAAGACATCACTGGAACTTATAAAGCCGCCTTACCTCCTTAAGCTAAATGTGAAATAAAGAAAGTATAAGGACTTCACATACATACTTGCTTAACACTAGAAATGGAGGTCAACGGATCATTTTTAAGTTTGGCCGGGCTAGTGTGAAAACTACTTGTATATAAGTCATTTGTGACACTAAGCAATACATAATCATTCCCTTGTAATAGAATACTTATGAGCTCCCCTTATTCCCTAATCTTTCTTGCTTGTGCTCTATTTAATCTTGCATGCTTGGTGGTGGGTTTGTTTATAGGTATGCCTCTCGCATTAGCTTCTTCTCCTTCCCCCATTTTTTCTGTGAGAAAGAACCACTATAAAGATAAATCTCTATTTTCCTCTATCTAGGCAAAGAGAGTATCTTATTTCAGCCCCTTGCTCAAGGAGCAGTCTAGTGTGACAATGGAGTGAAACAAGCTAGCACACCCATATCGGGGAGTTGCATTGTAACTCTAAATAAATACCCGTTTGAATTATTTTCCTCTATTCAATTTATTTGTTATTGTGAGAATATGACTTAATTTTGTACTTGGAGAAAGATTCCTATTTCAAAACCCCTCCAACCCTAACTCCTAATGATGATAAAGAGGAGGAGAATGCTTATCCCTATACATATATGCTTAATAGGCCTCTAAGCTTATCCCATCTTATGAGCAAGAGGAACTACTAACTTAGAATCTTCTTCTCAACATTATCATTTTCCCACTTACACACCAGCCCCCGAGTTGCCATCGACCCCGAAGCCAACAATTGTAAGCTACACAAAGGTAAACCCCACAACCAATGCAAGTCATTGTTGATTATTCTAATGAAGATGCCTTGGTATAGCTTTCTATCATAGAGTATAAAGACCTAGTAAGAGTGGGCAATCCAATGCTCAGGACAAGGTTGTTTTTAAAGGTCCTTATGTAGGTCACAACATTTAATCTAACAACGTGGCTATTTCCATAAGCCTATATATAGTACCACTCCCGCTCCCTGCAACCTACAGTATGTGCCATATCCGATCACAGCACCCTTACCGTCCCCAAGTATGGCAACATATACATGTGATCTATGCTGACATAATGGGTGGACCCACTTTACATGCCAATCAAGTGGTGGTTCAACCTAGCGGCCACATTTGTAGAAGGAAGGCTTTCCATGCACATTTTAACTTTCCCATCTTTGACCTAACAAGGTTTGAGCATAGAGAAAATGGCTCTTATTGTGGATTCAAGCATGGAGGAGGATCCCTAACCCAGGAATAGTCATTGCTTGTCGTTTCATGAAACACATCGTCGACTTATTGGATCGAAAACAGGAAGTGATAGAGAACTATAGATTCAAGGTTGGTGACAGGGCCTTTCGGCCTTAACATGTTTCGAGGATGGAACATGCATCGGGTGGGAGGGATGTTAACCCCATTTTGGGCTTAACAAGGTGCTCCTCATTATAAATGGGAGTAGCCAAATAATTGTTATATATATGACACTCTAAAATTTGTATATATTATGAGAAAAGCTAGCAAATGATCGAGCTTAATAGATTAGGTTTAAGTTTTGAGAAAAGCCAAAAAATGACCAAGCTTAATAGATTAGGTTTAAGTTTTGGGCACCCAAGTGTGAATAAGGGCCAATTGTATATAAGCAATTTCTCATAATGATAAAACACAATCCCCCTTTGAGTCTTGCCTATCTACTTGCTCTTATCTTGAGAGAGAGAGAGAGAGAGAGAGAGAGAGAGAGAGAGTGTTGAGAGTTGAGAGTTGAGAGCAGAGTGCTTAAATCTTACTACATGTGCCTCCTATTCATTGGGTGAGAGTGAGTGAGAGAGGTGAGTCCTTGGAGGGAGGTGAAGCATCTTCTTGCTTATTTAGGCATTGGCAACTACCTTTAGTGCATGTGTACCCTTCGATACAAATTGCGTACAAGTTATGTCTCTGTGGTTTTTGAACACACCATTGAAGCTTCTATCGATTGGAGCACACACGTGGGAAGCATTTGCCATTAATGGTAATCATCATTTTGCAACAATGTTCACTTCATCGTCTCTTTTATTTGCAAGTTGCACATAGGCTTGTCCTTTTGCGTCTATGACAACTAGCAATGCTATAAGAAAGTATCTTTTCTCATGGCTAGCTACTAGTCTAGAGTAGTGTAGGCACACATGAATAAAGTTAAAACTCATAAAATAGTCTAGAGTAGTGTAGGCACACATGAATAAAGTTAGAACTCATAAAAAAGTATATCACCACTAATCTATGTGAGATTTTGTTGAGACTACCATATTACTTGCAAATCTCTGAAAATTTGTTTATTCTAGCAAACTTCCTTGTAGTAATAACTTTCTTTTTGGCTAATAGGGAAAAAAATTGGATGCTTGAATGTAATATTAGCTTCACCCATGGAGGGAAAATAGTGTGCTAGGGTGGCGGTTTTTTGCAAGGTAAACATTGAAGCTAAGTTAACCCAAATAGAGGTGCATATATAAACAATGCAAAAGACCAGTGCACTAGCATAAGAGGTTTTCATGTAACAATAGCATGAAAGGAACATCAAGTCTTGTGAAAACATTTCATAGAAACTGCTAGACAAACACTAAGTGTCCTGTCTTTAGTGATTGAGTGATACCAACTCTCAAAGTTGAAAACCCCAAGGAAAAATTGACAAACACACATATGGGAGGAGAGAAAGAAAGAAAGAGGGAGAGAGGGAAGGGATTCATAACATGACAAGTGATACCAACTAAAAACCCTAAGGACAAAATGAGACTCACATATGGAAGAGAGAGAGAAAGAGAGAGGGAGAGAGGGAGAGGGGAAGGGGTTCAACACATAAGAGGAAGCCTCCATAGCTACATCAATGGACATCAATGGTGTGGGCTCACCAATAGGAGAAGAATTCTTTTTATAAAGCCTTACCCCTACATGTTGGCCATGTTAAACATAGCGGTTAACATAGTCCCTTAGGTGAGCTTGAATAACCAGGTGCAGGTTGATGTTCTTTGGAGATGGAACCATAGCATTTTGCAGAACGCAGGGACGACAGCTTTTTCTGAGAAGGGCGAGTGGCAGCAATAGTGTCTGTGCAGCTTTTGCTTCTCGATCTTGCAGCAGGCTTGCACAAGAAGAAGAAGTGCCCACCATTAGTAGCTGCACAGATAGTCATGCTCAACAATTGGCCCTTCTACTTAGCAAGTGTGGCACTGATAAGACTCTGCCTGATGGCAGGCTTCTCCACATCCACCTTATTAAAGAAAACCTTGATGGCCATGGCATGTACGGCAATCGCCTCGTACGGATGTACGGCAAGTGTGGTGCCCACAATGACGCCCGGGTGCTTTTCGACAGAATGCAGCAGAGAGATTCTCACTCATGGCGTTTCATGATGGGGGCATATGCGACTTGTGGTACTGTCAATGATGCTCTGCAACTTTTCCAGCAAATGATGATGGAAGGTTTTTTGCCCATGAAAGTAACCATGATCGGCATCCTCTCTGCATGTGTTGGCGTGACCGGCCTTGTCGAAGGCAGGAGAATTCATGCCTGCATCATGGGTAGCGAGTTTGAATCAGATGTTGAAGTGGGAAACACCATCATCAACATGTATAGCAAATGCCACAGCCTACCCGATGCACTCGGTTTTTTTAGTGATATGCCATTGCATAATGTAATCTCATTTAATACTATGATCGCGGCATTTGTTCAACATGAGGAGAGCCAGGAGGCTCTTGAGCTGTTTCAACAAATGAAGTTGCAGGCTATTCCACCAAACGATGTTACCTTCATTAGCATAGTATCAGCATGTGCCGCCCTTGCAAGATTCTCACAAGGTAAGGAGATGCATGCCTGTGTTCTATACAGTGAGTTTGCATTTGAAGTAGTTTTGGGAAATGCTCTTCTCAATATGTATGGGAAGTGTGGAAGCCTTGAGGAAGCCAACAACTTGTTTTGGAAAATGCCTAGCCGGGAAGTGGTTACATGGAATTGTATGATAACCTCATATATACAGTGTGAGCAAGATGAGGAAGCCCTTCAACTTTTCCATCATATGAAAATTATAGGTCCTTGGCCAAACAATGTCACCTTTGCCAACATTCTCTCTGCATGTGGCAGACAGAAAGCCCTTGCTGAGGGGAGGCGGCTGCACTTGTGTGTCGTGGGGACCAAGTCTGAGTCAGATGTGGTTCTTGGGACTGCCCTTGTCAACATGTATAGCAAATGCGGTAGTTTGGAGGATGCATGCAGGGTTTTTGAAAAAATGTCCAGTTGGGATGTGATTTTATGGAATGCTATGATCGAAATGTATGTGAAGTGTGGTAAAACCAGAGAGGCTATCAAACTCTTCAAAGAGATGCAATCAAAAGGTCTGATCCCCACCAAGGTCACCTTTATCAACCTTCACGATGCCTTTGCAGACCTAGCTGAAGGTAAGCAGATGCATGCAATCATCTCACGTTATGGTTTTGAGACGGACCTTGTAGTGGGAACTGGCCTTATGAACATGTACAATAGATGTTGTAGCTTGGATGATGTCCGCATTGTGTTTGACAAAATGCCAGAACGTGATTTGGTTTCATGGAATGCTTTACTTGCAGCTAATGCCCGGCATGGTTCGAGCAAAGAGACATTATTTAGCTTTCAAACAATGTTATTGGAAGGGATAGTTCCAGACAAGATCTCCTTTATTAGCCTTTGTGATGCATGTGGCAGCCATGCTGTTCTCAAAGAAGGCATGTGGATGCATGCACTTATTGTGGGTAGTAGGCTAGAGACAGATGTCCATGTTAGAAATAGTGTCATTAACATGTATGGCAAGTGTGGGAACCTCAAGCATGCACAGAAAGTTTTTGAAGATATTAATGAACGGGATGAGACTTCTTGGAATGCCATGATTGCTGCTTATGCCCAAGCAGGCCAGAGCATGGATGCCTTCCAAGTTTTTCGGCAAATGCAGGTTGAGGGCCATATGCCAGGCAGATTCACCTTTGTTAACCTTTTATCAGGGTCTGCCAATGCAGAGGCTTTAATGGAAGGAAAGCGAGTGCATGCCACCATGGTGGGAGGCGATTTTGAGGTGGATGTTGTTGTGGCAAACACACTAATAAATATGTATGGCAAATTTGGCAAGTTGGAGGATGCAAGGATGCTTTTTGATGTGATTATTAAGCAGGATATAGTCACGTGGAATGGAATGCTTGCTGCCTATGCTCAACGGGAGAAAGGCCTAGAGGCCGTTGTTCTGTTTCAAAAAATGCTACTAGAGTGTGTAATACCAGACAGGGTCACGTTTATCAGTGTGGTATCTGCATGTGCAAGCCAAGTGGCCCTAGCGGAAGGAAAGCAGATGCATGCCCGTGTCTTGGGAAATGAATTTAGAGGGGATGTCAACCTTGGGAATGCCCTCATCAACATGTATGGGAAGTGTGGGAGTGTGGAGGATGCATTGGCAGTCTTTGAGAAAATGAGTGAGTGTGATGTGGTGTCGTGGAACGCTATTATTACTGCTTATGCTTTCCACGGCCATGGTCAGGAGGCCCTTCAGCTCTATCATAAAATGCAGCAGGAAGGAGTGGTGCCAAATAAAGTTACATACCTGATCATCCTTTCTGCTTGTAGCCATGCTGGGCTCCTGGAGGAGGGACTTGACTGCGTTGTTTCGATGATTCAAGATCATGGTATTAGACCTATTGAGGAGCATTATAACTGCATTATTGACCTTCTCGGTCGAGCAGGACTTTTGGATGAGGGGGAGGGGATTATCAATAGTTTACTATCTCAGCCCACTGCCTTAGCATGGACAACCTTGCTTGGTTTTTGTAGGATGCATTGTGATGCAGAACGAGGAGAGCGTGTTGCAAGACGTGCTCTTCATTTGGAACCAAAGAACGGTGCTCTGTATGTGTTGCTATCAAACATCTATGCATCAAGTAGGGAGCAGAACATGCATCAAAGCACTCAAGGACAGATTTAAAGATGACACTCGAACCACACAGCCAAATGACGGGAAGCAGGTCATTCGTCAGCCTGAGTGGTATTGACATGGAGCTTCTTGACCCATCTTGAAAGGAGCTGCATGTGTTCCTTGATGGCTTTAAGAGAGCTACACATTACCACTCATTTGAAGGAAATCTTGAACCTCTTGTGAGCAGGCTGAGATATTGCAGCCTATCTGGTCACTTACCACAAAATGTGTTCTCTCAACACCCAAGGGTTGCATACATAGGGTCATTCTCTTGTTGCATATGATTTTCTCTCTCTCTCTCTCTCTCATGCAGCAGCTCACAGCATAGCAGATCAGCCCCGAGTCAACGTGAGCTTCTCAACTGCAAACAAGGTTAGCCCTCATCTTTAGGAGCCCATTCACCAGAAGTTATATGGAGCAAATAACATTGCTCAACGGACGGGTGCGTGAACTTGAGGATCACCTCGCAACAATGGAGAAAATTCAAGACCAGAAATCAAAACATAAGAAAAAATCATCACCAGAGTAAAGGAAGAGATGAAGGGAGACCAATACATATATACATATACATATACATATGCATATACGTACACACACACACACACATTTATATTTAAATGCATATCAACATGTATATATACATATATACATACATATACATATATATACATGCGTATACATACATATGCACACGCACGCGCACACATATATCATGGGGATGAGTATTTTTTTGACTAAAAACT